>NW_026782129.1:1200000-1800000 GCF_031769215.1 Ylistrum balloti | reverse complement strand
ATAAATGTCGCTCCTCCATTTCCTATTAACGAAAAATTATATTAACATAAAAAGGTAGACAATATGTTACCATAAAGAACAGCATAGCAAATTCTATGCCATGTAGCTTTAAAGTTGGAAAATCATACATAAGAGATATCATATTGCTTTGGTAATTACCTTTCTTGTCTTACATTATACCATAATTGTAAGAGCCATAATACTGATTATGATTTTGTCATGTCACGTGTCTTACCATATCCACATGTTTTGGGTTTTTCTTTATATTTATCAACATTTTATGAGAAGTCTACCCAGTAACGTCTTTTCAGCTGCCATGTTTTGAAAAGGCATTACTCACATTTGGAGACGCGATTTTATTATTTCAAATTTAGCCTGTCTCCAGCACCGATATGATTTATTTCAAGTTTTAACTTTATTTAAAGCATATCAAAGACAATTTCTTTACCAACACAAATAGTTATTGATAGGAAATTGAACAAAATCAAGTAGTACAGCCATGACACTGGGTTATACTTGTATTAAGGAGTAGTTTTCCATATTTTACCGGAAGTTGGGTCGCTATTAGCATCAAGAAAATACCAATATGTAAAAATAAAAATAATCCAAACTCCAATTCTGTATAACTAGGGCAAAATATAAAAAAGGAAGTTTTACACGGAGACTCATAAAAAAGTTCAAAGGTAATAAGACCAGGTGTTCCGGGAGAGTTAATGTGGTTTGCTTTATCGACGACACCTGTCATGTAAACCTTGAGCAATCGAGGAAGGTAATGTCACGTTCTTAAATGAGAACAAGGTGTACAATAACGGAACAAACATAAAAACTAACCGGCATCTCACATGTCCAGCTTCATGTTGCACAAAGAAATAGAATGCTTCTCAATGAATTCACTATGGTAACCATAGAACTTTCCACTGATTTTCATCAACCTGCATCTTTTAAAACTGTTTTACGTATTTGTTGCACGAAAATAGGGATAATGGGATCAGGCATTTGAATATCGAATCAACTGCGACCTGTAAACACCATAGGTTGGCGATACAGGAATATTGCTATCCAGAAATGTAATATTCACAAAAGGAAAATTGAAATCATCACGCTCATCAGAGAGCTTGGTGGAAAGCTGTCCATGATTGTTTCGTTGAAAGAAGTTAGAAATGGCATACAAAAATATTTAATCCAGAATGTTTCGTTGTAAACCGAGTTCTCCTTTTTGAGAACACGACATTTCTTTCATGGATCGATCAAAATTGATATAGTGGGTGCTGCCGATGACACAGAAGGCACATACCTAATCTTATTCTCCTGATGATGTTTTCGTAGTATCCATGTAATGTAAAACCAATATGGACTTTGTGTTAGGACTATGATTTTGTTTAATGTTTTTCAATGACACTAATGTTCTTAACATATACTCTGAACCTATTTTTTTTTACAAATCATGGTATAGATCAGGAATACATACGATTGCTGATCGTCTAAAGGATTCGGACAATATTTCTTTCTTATCATTTGAAGAACTTTCACAAAAATATCACTTGCGTACAAATTTTCTTCGAGTCAAAGGACTAATATATATGCAGTTCGCAAAAGTCTGCATGACCCTTTACCTTAAGATGTCCTCCCAACAGTTTACCCATTCCTTCCTCCGAATATACAGACTTTTCTACATAGTATAAATGATCCCAAATTCTTTTACAACATTTTTAACAAAACAGATACTGTAGCCACTGGTCAAATAAAATGGCAAGAACAAATCTTATTCTCTGAAGAGGAATGGTATAAATTACACAAAATTCCACATATAGTTAGGAAAAATACTAAACTTCAATGGCTTAAGTATCGCATATCTTATCATATCCTTACACAAACTCACAGTTATTCAAACTAGGTATAGTAGTTACTCCTATTTGCACGTTCTTTAACTCCGAAAGTGAAACGATAAGAATTCCAGGAAGTGCAAAATTTATTACAAAGGTTTGAAAATCTTTCAAATGCACATTATATTCCTTTTATAATAAATAAACACTCCTTCCTTTTCGGCATCACAAATAATACTAGTAATGCTAAAGTTGACAATATAAAAATTCTTATCATTAAACAGTTTATTTAAAGAACCAGATGTCTTTACAAAAAACTTTAAATATAGATGCATTGGCCAGTAGCATAAAAGATTATTACAACATACAGAAGTATCTATCAAATGCTCAAAACGATCTTGCAAAAGCAAAATTTACCAATACCTGGAGTAAGTGGAAAAAGTTCTTTCAACTTGATATTTAATAGTAAACACTAAAGCCTGACATTTTTGCCAAATATATATCTAAGGAGATTTTTTTGAGTTCTTTACACATCTCTCTTTAAAGATATTTTCCAAGTCTCAAGCTCTTTCTTACCTTGTGCTTTTATATATAAAAGAAATTTGCAATATCAACGTGGGTTGCAAACAAGCAAGTATAGAAATGAAATGAACTTAACATCTTTTCCTTTCACATTCTTTCTTTCTTTACTTTATCTTTTCTTGATGCAAATGTGTCTGTGTGAGTATTATGAGTGTAAAAAAATTAAAAAGAAGTAGTCTTACTTCAATAAGGATGTCAATAGGTGTGTGCATGTATGCAGGTGTGTGAGAGAGCGTGTATCTGTAAGTCAGAATCATAATGAAAATGCAGTGTTTCTTTATATACGTATGTATATGTTCAAAAATGATTCCAAAATAAAAAGATATTAAATATCAAAAAACATATACTCTATGGATTATTATTTATTCTGCTACAATCAATCTTTGGGCGCATCAGATAGACTGATAGATAACTAGGACTACGGTGGCAGTTAAAAATCTCGGCAAATTGACAAAGCGTTGTCGAAACATATATCATTTCATTGTGTTCGTTTCAGTTGTGTATCAGAGAAACCCGTGTCATTTTTATGGACAATGTATAGATTAATATCTATTTATACGAGCTTACCGATCGCACTTATCTAACATAATGATCAGGATGAAAACCATTCTTTTGATGATGATCTATCTAAAGGTAAATTTAACAAAGTTTAAATGACACAGAGGGCACGTTGTGCAGAGATCTAAATAGTTGACCACTCCGATGGTGAAGGTATTTACAACTTTGATATTCATGGACACCCATGAGGACATGACCTTGGAATACAGGAGCACGTGAATCTAAGCACGCACAAGATCATTTACATAGATATAGATATAAAGAATATACAATTAAATTACAAATAAAAAATTGAATTGCCCTTGGGATAAATCCTATTTTTGTGATATTGATATATAGTGGCAGTGAGGTCATTTTCGAATGAAAACTGGTATTTGTTAATAAATAACTGGTTTTCACTGGAAAGGTAATTCACTAAAAAAAGACGAAGGAAAAAATACCAATCGGAAGATTTGTTAATTTGGCTGTATGTCTCAACAAACTATATGCTTTGATATACCATTTGCATGTGTTCTGTCTCCCCTATTTGCTTATGTACTTATTTTCTCTTAAATGATTAACTATAATTTACAACAAGAAAATGAAATCGGCAAACCATGGTTTGAATCTGAGAGTTGCTGTTCCAGTTGAGTGATTTTTCCAGCCTGTGACTGTACCGTTGCCTGTAGAGTCTGAAGGTCTGCATTCTTTGTTTGGACCGTTGCCTGTAAAGTCTGTAGTTCTGATTGGAGGTGGGTTATTTGTTGTTGGACGTAGGCGGGATCGCTAATAAGTATCCTCTTGTCGATGTTGTCATTGCAACAAACAATTACTACTAACATATAAGTATTTAAGATAATAACTGGAAAACTGGCTGGAATGTGGACAGTAACCATTTTTCCGATCGAATTATCCCTCTCCTGCTCACAATATGGTGACAACTTAACCTGTATAGATTATCAGGACCTGACATGACATCTGTCCACTATCACTTCATAGGAGTGTAACTGCGATGCAAAATAGACTGAAATAGAGAGAGTGCTAAACAAATTATAAATGTTGCATAAGATTCAACGTAGTTTTGAAATTGACAGTTATAGGTGGATGTATGAAGCTCACAACACACACTACAAAAATAAAGCACTCTCCCATTATATTTACTTTGTTAACAGAAATAATATTTGTTTTTAAGGTTTGTTTGATATATATAGATATAATTAGTACTCATGTACTAAAGAACATTGAATGCTATGACTGGTTATCATTACGCACGTGGTACATTACATATGACGACATCTAGATGGAATTTAACTTTACTTGGTATGTTTTACTTTCCTTTTATAAATTTACATGGCATTTGTTTTTCCTTTTAGCTCATCTAGCCAGAAGTTTACAGCGTGAACGTTTACCTTGAACGACTTCTTTTGATTAATGAAATGGCATATTTTGGAATAGAGCCAAACGGTTTTTTTTAACTGACCTTGACCCATATTCAAGATAACAAGATAAATTCTTTCTCCATGTAAACGATTTCTGATGATTAACCAAAAGAACTAGAATGATGACATTTAGCAGGTAGGATTCGACTTTAAAGCCCGATATTTGAAAAGAAATGACCTTGACTCATACTTAAGGTCACAACTGTTAAAGTTATAAAACATTAAAAGGACTAAATGTATAAAATAATGATATTTAGATAGTAGGTCCCTGGGATAAAGCTCAACAAAGTTAGCAAAACAAATATAATCTGTGGTTTATTTTTAATCTTGCAAGGGTCACATTGGCTATAACCTTCTAACAAAATCTTTTAATCCCATAATAAACTTTATCAAATGAAAAGCCTCAGACCTGTCTTCAAGGTCAGACTATCACACATTCTGTTATATAATTCTTTATTTTAGGATATACTTTTTAGGTCATCTGGAATAATTACATTTGAACTTGGTTAAACCAATTATCATATTTACTCGAATTTAACTGCATGTCTTCCTCAGTAAATAAAGCTAAAACTACTGTAATAAAACAGCATAACGGCCATGTTTAAAAGGTCTTTATTTTGTGGAGGCGTTATCAAACGTTAGAAAATCATGTGTACTGTATGATAAGATGACGTTATTCGTAACGTCATATCACAGATATATATATATATATATTTATTTATAATTCGAGTATAGTGATAAGAATTAAAATCGTTTTAGAGTCAAATACAGCGGTAACGGTTGACGTTGAGTAATACGAATAAGAATATAATATGATAAAATATGATATAGATCAGGCACATCGATTCCTGTCACACAGGAGGTAACACTTCCATATAGTGACGGTGAACCGTTTGGTCTAATCAGTTCCTGATAACGTCTTCATAAAACAGTATAGTCGTAAAATGGCTTTCTCCCACGTTCGACTCAGTTTTATAATATTTGTTATGCTGTCTATGTTAGGTTGTGTTAGTAGTGATGAGAATCCTGACAAGAGGATTTTTTTAAGTGACCCTAGCTACGTTCAACAGCAAATGACCTGCCTCCAATCAGAACTGCAGATGCTGCAGACCATTGTACAGTCACACACCATACAAATTACTACAGATGAGCAACAGCTGTCATATTCAATACTGATTAGTAGTTCTATAATCATATTGTTCATTAGTGTTGATGAAAATGTCTGCAAATGAGGAAATAAAGCAATAAGTTTTTAAAAGGAAAGGTGTGAGGAAATCTTGGAGTTTTAAGACAAGTATTTACAGCATCATTTTAATAAGGGTAGTATACATTTGTATGTCACTTTATAGGCCACTTATATGCCATTTGATTTTAAAATAACATCATCTCGTTCGAATGCTTAACCGCAATTATTATATCATTATATTAAAACAAAGGTGTTTAATGATTTCCAATTTCGATTCCCTTTTTCAGCAATGCTTAACCTTTATTTAAGTAAAAGTATTATACCTTGTTTAAAAATATTTTAACAGTTTTAAAAGAAAATCTTCCTCTCGCTTTCTTCCCTTTAACATACATCGTTGCCTATCAAGTATCTTCAGGTACTTAGCATTGGTCTATTAAGGAAATTATGACATGTAAATCGTGACAATGGCGCCTTTCGTTCCGTTCCCTATCAAATAATTGTGCGTTTTTCAGCAGAAATCTATATCCCCTACCGTTTGTGTGTTTGTTTTTCCCCCTTTGATATTCTTTAATCCTACTTATCAAAGCTTGCTTAGATTAATAGCAAATTACATTTAGTGTTGTTTGAACATTGGGTAAGTGATATAACTGGTATTGAGAAAAACACTTTGATTTACCGAATTAGTTTCTGTTTGATGAACAGAAAATGCTGTAATACTGACCCTTATCGATTGTTAAAGGGTACATTAGTACATTGCACCTACGTTGTATTTTGCTTTTCCTGTTGGCTAATTTTACATCTGACAATATACAGCCTATAAATGTTTGTTTCTGAAAGGTTTTACAAAATTTTTTCACTAGTCTTTTTAAGAAAATAAATTCGGATCGATATATTAAGAATCGACCGACAACCTGTATATGCCAATGGAAAATACTTCCTTTATGCTATTTGTTAAGAGTTTCAACAAGATTCAATACTTTAAGAAAATATCCTAAGAAAGAATCGGAATGCATAACCAGTTTGCAATTTCACTCCATTTGACTCTTTACACCGAATATCCAAGGTGTGAATTTATAATTATATAGAAAATTGAAGCTGCTGTCATTTGAAATTAAAAGCACAAAGAGTTAACTGGGAAAATTTAAGCCACATTCGTTGATATAGAACCCGATGGTCAGTTACTATTATTAGTCATTTTGGTTATTTGAATTGTCAGTGACACCAAACATTTATTCCTATGAATTTGAGTATTCGGAGTACAAATAATATGCTCTAAACTTCAAACATTTTGTATGTTGTTATTCCAATGACGTTAAAGGTCTCTCCAAGCATTTACGGGTCATAGTGATAGTAATAGACGAGTGCTTTCCTAGTAAAGACAATGGAATGTCATAACAACAATAATTAAATGACGTCATCACGCCATCCCAATAACGTATATCAACGATGCCAAGCAGTTTGATAGCAACATTGCACGTAAAGAAACACAAAAGTAGAAGAGAATCATAGTCATCCCTTGAGGATGAGATGGGGAAATCTTTTTTGCCAAAAATATGAAATTGTTTCTCTCAGGTTAAATCTCGTTTTTATTTTAACAAATAACATACCTAAAAATTCTTGAAAATAATACACGATTTATAATCTTTAATAGAAAAAATATGTTATAACGTATAAGAATAATACCCAACACAATCATTTATTCTAGAATGTCTTACAATTTATATTGAACTATAGACTGTCCGTCCTTGTTCAAAGTGTAATTTTGCCCATCTTTCAAAATATTGTGTATATAAACACCTATAAAGTTATATTTATAATTCCCGTTAATTGTAATCAATGGAAATCGTCAATCTTTTCGCTCATCAGTCATAATATGTAGCAATAATGAGCCATTTGTCGTGAGTGTTATATATTTCTATCCGTTGTACAACAACCATTTATCAACATCATCACGGAAATTGACATGGTTTAGTAATCATCAGTAGATAAATATGTAAACTTGTAACATCAATACCATCTGATGGTTACAAACTATAAGCAAGTTCCCTTGTTTAAACAGTTGAAGTTGGACAATAATATGCATGCAAAATGTCATTATGATGTTTTGTTATTTTTTCGTATTAATGATATCCGACATTAACAACACTGTAAAATGTATTTTCGAAGGGCCCGATTTTTGTAGGTTTTGTCTTTAAACTTTAAACTCACTGATAACGTTACTTGCTCCAGGATATAAATGAAGAGTGAGTCTACAAGTTCAGAGTAGATGAGCATGAATGGCCAAGTTCTTTACAGATTCTGACTTCAGCTAGGATAAGGAAACACTGACCTAGTTTTGCTCAACAAATGTTTCAATGAATGATAAGGCCTTTCAGTTCTCCTTTATCTTTAAACCAAAACGGACATCCTTTAGTAGATAATGCAATCTATGAAAATTGTTTTGGAAGGAGATATGTCATAGGGAAAATGTGACTAAGAAAATGTATGTAGTGTAAGATAAATGCCAGAATTCGTCTAATATGCGAAAATGAAGTGTAAATCAAACATACAATTCTACTTTGGTATGCGGCTTACAAGAGTGAGTGGTGGGGGAAAATTACAACGTAAGAATTATTCAGATAAACACGGAGACTCTTAAAAAGTTTATATAATGTATAAGAAAAATGAGATAAGGTTTCCTAGAAAATCGCGATAATGGGAACAGGTCATTGAATACCAAATCAACTTTGATATGTAAACACAGTAGTTTTGGGAATGCAGATATGTGGTTATGCAGAAGTGAATAATTCACAATAGTGAAATTATCTCCCTTATTATTCATATATTTTTCAGATTTCTGCTAAGGTTCATTTTGAGAAAACAACGAGTCACTTGCGGGGGTACCTTGATCCTTTCACCTATACTTTAATCTGAAGGCTATTTTTCAGGTTGATTTGCAACATAAAACTGCTATTCAGTCACATGATTATCCATTGTCTTGAACAATGTAGATTAATGCTTCCGAATGTTATTAGTCCAAACGTCATTTATGTTGATAATGTTTGTTCATCTACGGTGTGACCTTTTTCTATGACACATTTACCACACTTCAAAAGTAAATAAGTAATGGTGATTTCGTATTCGTTGTCTTCAATATTGCTCTTTCAGGAGAAAGTTGAACGTATAAAAGATTTGACATTTTCATCACATCACAGAAGATCCTAAATTTAATACGTGTCATTGTTAATGTTATGCATTTCATATCTATCCAACATTTTAGATGCTTCGATTGTTTTTTTTTTATTTTCGTCGAAAATAAGATATGTTTTATCAGGAATACTAACTCAAATCAATATCGTTCATCTTGCTGGGTTTCGCAGGAGGCTCTTGGTTTCAAGATGAAGAAGCAGCAGCCGACCGTCTTTGCCTGCCATGTGATCCAGAATGGTTACAACTAACAATAGTACCAGACTATCAGACAGGAAGGCTTTACGGGAGTACAAGTCTACTAATGGTTATACACTATTTGGGCCGAAATCACGCGGCGAAGAATTTCCATGTGCTGTGTGTAGACCTTTCTTTGTCTCCTCTGTGATGGTACCGGCGAGGACGTCATGTTACAGTGACTGGACAAATGCGTACAGTGGATCACTGACAGCAGGACACCATCTACATAAAGCTGCGTCACAATACGTATGTGTGGACGATCAGGTACAACCTCTCGTGGGAGGAGGTGATACAAAAGATGACGGTTCTCTTTTTTATGGAGTCAAGGCGTTCTGTGGCTCTCTGCGATGTCCTCCTTACGAAGAAGAGAAATGTATAGCTTATGTAGTTTACAGGAAATCAAAGTGACGATATGTGATTGCTTGGTTTTGTTATTGTCAGTACAATGAATGAAATATATCTAAATAAACATATTACAGAATGTTGACTGGCAGTGGATCAATAACCTAAAGTATTACATCAGGTCAGGCCTCGACTCAAGATGATAGATTCAGGAATACGTTTGTAGTTCCAACTCACACCTCCAATACCGAAATCATATAGATCCGTTTATCAAGTCATCGTGACGATTGGAGCTTTCATATTCATAGAATTGGTCCGGAAATGGTAGTCACTGCCAACAAGCTGGTCCCATGGTCCGAATGAAACTTTCTCACCTTTCTATGTTGGCAGTAACCTGTAGACTACATTTTATTTTATTCGAAATGTGGCACGGTTCAGAATGTACACATGTATTTGACATTCTTCGGTAATTATCGGACATATGAAAATTAGCAAATTTATTAAATGGTGTTTCTAGTGCACCTTTCCATCTATATATCGACATTTCCTTCGATTAATGGATTTTTTCAGTCGTCTCGTAGACTTCAGAATTGTAGTCCTTAGCATCACTGACGGGTCCTAGAAGCACCAAAACCGCTGCACGATGCAGGTCTATTTCGTTGCTTGCTTCTGACGATCTAGCTCTCAATATGTATATAAATGCGCTAGTCAGTATTTGACATGTAATATTTAAACTATACAACCCGAAAAGGAATGACAGCAGACAAAATCACGTCATATTCCCGGTGGTCAATTCAAACTTAAATCATTGTATCGTGTGTGATATTTTATAGACAGATAGTCCACAGTACAATGCTAATGTATCCTGTTCACTTTACGAGATATAAATTTATGTTTATGTAATAGAGTCTAGCAAGTAATACCGATGATATGGTCCAATACATTGGTCATTGATCCTAACAAACAATTACTGGTATTAGTAATATGGTCAATGAAAAGAACGTCCGTACAGACAAGTAAATTGTTAACATTTCGAAACAATGCAGCTATCAAGACAAAAAATATTACACAAGCTACATCAAATACATACAACAAAGACAAAGTCACAAGCTTTAATTACAGAGTGAATAATAATATGAATCGTCTAGACAATTTCCTCGGGCGTTTGCACGCAAAAGACCCTTCAGAAGGAACGAGTTTATCTGCGGCCAACTTAACCATACTCACAATTTTTTATATATTCCCTACCTATACATACATTTATTTAACTCCTTACGATAAAATAACTATAAACACCAATTTATTATTTTAAATGGTATTTATACGAACTAACAGTATTTTTGTTAGGAAGATGACCCCAAAACAATATATTCTGAGGTCACACATGTACGTTCAGTGACTATCACACACACTATATTGATACTTACCGCAAGAATAATATTTGAATAACCATCTTTAAAACAATACTTAAAGGTTTTCTCTCCTTCTAAAGGGCGTCCTGAAAGCTGAGAGACATTTCATATTATTCTTCACTCTAGTATTAAATTATGTCTATATATGACTTCATTGACCATTTAAGTGTATATAATTAATATTGACGTTTGTATATAGAGACAATTTGCTGAGGTACATGATAATGAAATGACAATAGACTACTTACGTGTTCATTAACAATTTATATACACAAATATATACTCGAGGGATAAAGAAACGCAGGGTAAACTTTGAAGATGACTTTAGGCAAGACGTCGAGTGTAATGTTCAATATTTTAAAGTAAAAATGAAGATTAATCCATACAGAATAAACTGCAAAATCAAAGATTTGTATCTGGTAAATTTAAGAGAAAAAGAGAACTCTGTAATCTGAAATCGAAATGCACAGATTGTTGGATCTTGCTAGTCGATATCGTTCTCCCCACAGCCCTGATTCTCCTGGGCATGGAGTTCATGAGAGAGTTTATCCTCCTCATTGGGATGTTGGTCCATTCTTCAAAGTGGGCTGCTCTTAGTTGGGCAAGATAACAGGAGGAGGCTGACGTCGTAGAACCTATCTATCCTGCTTGTCCCACAAGTTCTCAATGGGGATAGGTCGGGGCTGTGTGGCGGCTAGTCCAGTAGGTGGACATTGTTTTTAGTTAGATAGTCGTAACAGATCCTAGATACATGGGGCCGAGCATTATCCTTCTGGAACGTGAGGTTGTTTTGCTTTAATAATGAGACAACACCGAAATGTCTGGAAACCTGTACTGGCCTTTGACCTTGCATAATCATCGCAATGGCCTGACCCCTCTGAACTTACGTCAGCAATGTCATTGTTTGATGTTGTCTTAAATTAATCAAAATATCGGAAAATGATGTGCCTCTTTGAAGACTACCTAATGGCATGACGAGAATTGTAACTCAATGTCAGGAGATTTTCCTGTTTCGTGCTTTCCCCGGAAGACATCGTCACGCAATACAATTACGCAACATTCGATACAGGAACACGTGCACTGTAACCTAGAGAGTTGCTTGACCGATTTTCATTGTTTTTGAACAACGCAAGATATTGCAAATAATGTCACCCTGCGATTTTTTATCACTTAAGTATACATTGTAAGCATGAGAGTAGAAAGAAAGTAAAATCGTACATGTTTACTGAGGAAAGCTTGGAATTAGCTGACCATGGTAACCCACTTCCATTTGTTTAAAGTTGGGGCGTATAATACAGGTATATTATACGCCTTTGCTAATAGCTAACATTCACGCATCTTTCACACTAGCTGATGATTTAATCTATAATACCTTAATAACAAAATCTCTCGCTGACATAAACGCTAGATATGAAGAATCCTAGAAATAAACAAAATTCTAATTTAGATGTTCAGTACAAATTTTTTGAAATGTTGTAATAGCAGTTGATCATTCGATCTGGTATTATAGTGCTAAAGGTTCAGTCACCTTTGATTAAGCGTTGTCTGTTGTGCGACATAGATTTGTCGTATATCTGGTATTATACTGCCAAAGGTTCAGTCACCTTTGATTAAGCGTTGTCTGTTGTGCGACATAGATTTGTCACTGCTACTGTGTTAATTTAAATATTAAGAAAAACAGGTTGTTATATAAGATAGATATTCACTACTGGTCCACTTCAATCAGATATCTTCCTTTTGTATCTAAAGTCGTAAGGTTTTTATCGTCTTAATCACAAAAGTCACTTTGATCAGCAGATTGATGTCATAAACCAACTCCTGTTACACTTAAAGCACTGGGACTATAATGCCCTGTTTCTGTTTCATGATACTGATAAGAGGAACACATGAATTTAATATCTCATGCAATCACAGCAAGATCAATTTACGTAAATATGACGTCACTGAATTATTTCATATAATTAAGATACCAAGGTGATTTTTATCGCATACGATTCAGTACTAACTCAAATACAATTCCTCTGTTGCATCAAAACATCAAAGACAAAAGGTCAACACAAGCAAAATCCAAACTCAGATTCATTAAAAATTCATTAAAAATCAATAAAACGATAGGACATGAGACCAAATATTTCGGAAGGGTGAGCGTATCTTTTGCTTTTATCTTTTATCATTATTCATATCACAAGACAGTTTTGTATGTTCTACACCAACTGCAATGGGCGTACATTCAAATGTCAAACTAAGGCTTTATCTTCTTTTCTACCTTTCTATAAGTAAAAAAAACATGATGTAAATGAGTGATAAGAAAACGAAGAGACACCGTAAACGATAATGCAAGAAAAACAAATTCATTTTATAAGACTCGCCATTACAATATATTTATGCTCATTAATTTTGACAAGATGATACAGATGAAATGATACCCATACTATCTAATCACTGTGTAAGATAGCTGTATAATCTCAGTATTTATGTATAGAAAGATATCAATCGATGCGTCCCTTAGATTCTCTTCTTGACGGTAACAACAATCGGATTAGTGTGTTTATGAAGTATCATGACACCTTTGTATGTAATGGTAAGTAAATGGATATGTAGAGTACAACAACAAGATGACATAGGATTAATTATTGGTTTCGGAATGACATTTCTCCTCATTAATATATCCATTTCGAACTGGCTTGGCTTAGATAGGATAAGATAACACTCTGATCAAAAGATTTACAATGTTGCCTGTGTCTGTACTTAGGTAAATGTATCTCGCTATGCACTCGTTTGCAAATGATTGTAGACGAATCACATTGCCGAGATATTTACATCCGTAGTGGTAGCTTGCCTTTCAGAAAATAAAAAAAACATTTGGGTTATGTAGCCACTATGTAAGCCGACTTCTAATTTCCTAAGCGATCCATTAGGCCTCGCGCATCAGTGACTATCTAGAAAGATAAAAAGAAAAGGTTTAATTCATTGTTAAGTAACGTCATATATATGTAGGAAAACATATTGCATGACGCTTTTGTTTGTGTCTTTCGTTTATCCCTTCACAGACAAAATGCAAAAAGTTAGTTTCCATAATTTAGAAAATATTTCTAAAAACATAGATTCAGTCTTTTGTAAACGACTCATAAGAAGACCATGCTTTGACCAATTCGTTTTAATGTCTCCTCTCACGATCATAATCAAACAGTAACTCAAGCATTTTTACAGCATTTGACCGATCGAGGATAAATGTATTGTGTACACCCTGAAATATTGCTTGATCATTTGTTGCCCTGAAAAATTATAAAATAAATTAAAATCACGCTATTGATCCAAAATACTCGAGGAAAATAATGAAGTATGTGCAACCGTTATGAAACTGCACAATAAATGTAAAAAAATGTATTATATATGCGACAATTTGTATTTAGAATTAAATGTTACAGGGTATAACTGTTATACCCATTTTGATAGTTTTTACAACAAATTAACGATAAAAATGTTTACCAACGATTTGGAGAAAAAGGATAAAATTATAAGTACTTTTAGTGAATACACATGTAACATTATTCAAAGGGACAGAGTTCATTACGACTAACAACGGTTGCCATTTAAAAAAAGCCACGATGTCCTTTATATATTTCGTTATATTCCGAAAGACTATCAACCATTACAGCAAATGGTACATCTTCTTCACTCGCTGTACCGGAAGAAGCTGATTAGACAAATAACAGTTAGTAAAGAAGAGGTCCAACGCCTTTAGATAAAAGAACAGAATTTTTTTTTAACTTCAAACAATTCATGTTAATAGATAACTGTTCAGAAGCGAAGGTTCCCGGAAACTCGAAGTATATGTACCATGAAATCCAATTAGAGAACATTAAGTGCCAATCATATCCATACATAGTGAACACGCGGAATAAAGTTGATTGCATTTTAAAAGACTGAAAGAAAGTACATGACGGCGAAATTATCAAATGATCAATGGTACTGAGTGTGTACTACAATGAAGATTAAAATGGAGTAACTTTGTTCTTTTTTATTTAGTCTACAAATATTGTTTCAAAATCGGGTCTACATGTCAACTTTATGCATCAGGGACAGGATCGCGAGAATTATGGACACTTTGAGTGTGTGCCTGCCTCCGTTTAAAGGGACATTTGAACTTTATCTTAACACAACTTTAAAGTATGGTTTGATTCATTAATGAAAACTTATGATAGTGTTTCCTTTTATTTATTTTTCAGAACTGTTTTTTTACATCTCACTTTTATTTCAAAACATTCTATAACTTTTTGATTTATATGTTTGTATACTTCTTTGTTATACTAAGGACTTTTATGGACTATGCTTCCTGCCCAATTCCTTTTAGCAGCAAGATTATGATAATACGATATTCTGAAGTGAAATAATTTAGATCTACGAAATTGACAAGTTGAAATAATAACTGATCAATTATCGATTGTCCTTGGAATTCAGTTTCGTATAGTTCGTAAATTACTCTAAATCAACAAATTTTATGTCCACCATACGATCAACAGATAAAAGCTACATTAATGTACTAAAAACCTCTGTGAGCAACGTCAATTAGTGATGCCAATTGGTAACTAAAGTGCGAGTTATCGGAAAACTGCGGTATAAGAGCCACACAAAAATGCATGATTGCACAGTGTGTAATCCTACATTCAGATAGATGTAAAATTAAATAATAAAAATTTGTCCAATAAGAAAAGTTTAGGGAATATTATTTCATCCCAAAGAAAATATCCACAGAAGCGAATGCGAGAGACAAATATGAAAACAAATAAAAATGATGATGGCAATACAATGGTATATTAGATAACCAACGTGTCTTTACTAGATTAAAGCACCGTTTTGTGCTTAGCTCTAAATTATTTTCGATTCTGCGAAAAACTACAAAAACAAAACAATGTTTTATCAGGCGATGATGTAATATTGTTATGGTGATAAAAATAGAAATAACCTGTTTTTCACGTGCGAGTATGACGTCTTTATCAGTGGACTGCATGTCTTCATCAAGTAATTATAGAATCGTGTATAGTGTGATGTTTGGTTAGGTAATAAAATATTCCATGTTGGTACCATATCTGAGTACATGTACCGTTTATGTCTTCATTACGTGCCTTCGTTCAATATTAAGCATACAATATTTGTAATGTTAGAGCTCTTTGATCAAAACAAAAGTCATGGATATCAAAGGCTAATCTATTTCTCCAGTCATTCAACATTAGTGAGTTAGAATTGTAAGTTATCGTTGAATGTAGTTTTCTTGTCTATACAGGTAGTTCGTTAATATCACGCTGAATGTCTGTAGTTGCATAAATACAGTTGTAAATACTTTCATAAGAAACAGATATAGTGCTATCTTTAGTTCGTTTTATGTTTCCCTGTAGATTCTATCCTTAATAATAATATTTTGTCTGTTCTGAAAGCTTAGAATCACGTCATCGATTACTTAATTTGTTATGAAACACTGATCAGCTCCTATCAATAGAAGATTCGAAATTTGCTTCTGATAATACTATCATATCATTACAATGATGATTATTTCTTTTGTCCAAATATTAAAACATTTTATTCAATATTAAAACACTTTATTCAATATTAAAACATTTTATTCAATATTAAAACATTTTATTCAATATTAAAACATTCACTGTAGTCATTACCTTTTTCCAAATATTGATTAAGAAATATCTATGAGAGCGCTCTCTCCAACATGGCCGTCAATATGTTTCTAGCTTCTTGAATGTCTGGACGCTTATACCTATAATATCATTCAAAAACATGATTTTGATCATCTTTAAAACGAGATCTTGGTAAAAAGCGGATGCCAAGTAATGTGTTTGCCAACAACAATTCAATGATAAGGGTTAATCGATACTGTATTAGTGTATTGATCAAACGAAACGGATCTTATCGTGTTTCCATGGTACAAGATCACGTGAGAGACATATATAAAGGCCAATGGTAAGAAATCTGTTATACCATTACATGATCTAAAACTGTTTCAGTTTAGTTACGGAATTTACCGGTATGGAGAACAGTACAACAAATTCCACATGTATTTTCAATAATTCTGAAAACCTGACTTCCGTGAATTCTGGAGGTGATTCGAGCAGCAGAACTAATTTTTATGTCATTGATGCGTCGTTGATGGATATTTTGAATAAAATCATTTTGTGTGGAATCATGCCTCCGATGTGCGTATTTGGAGTCGTCGGTAATATCCTCGCTCTCGTCATTTTGATCCGCAACAAACCAAACAGATCAACCACCATTGCTCTCATCGCCATCGCCATTGCTGACCTGGCATTCATAACAACAACAATCGTTAACGTCGTCAGTCTTACGATCAAAACCTTCTACCCAGAAAAAGCTAGGGATATTTCGATGAAATTAATCATTCCTTTCTCAGTATATCTCAGTCCACTTCCTGGCAGAATCTCTAACTTGCTTGTGACTCTCATTTCCTTGGAACGCCTGGTTGCTGTAACGAAACCTTTAAAAGTAAAACAAATATGTACAAAGAAGATGATGCTTGCTTTGTCGATTGTCCTCCCCTTGTCTGTTGCCGTTCTCACCGGCCCTAAGCTGTGGTTGTATGAAGTTAAAGAATTAACCCTTCCTGACGGTAATGTGACGAAAATCATTGGCCTCGGTTTCATTGGTCGACAGAAGAAGCTCTTCGAAGTGTATTATATTGTTTCTGAAACTCTATTGCGATTTGTACCTATGGTTTTGATCATCTTGTCCAATATTATCATTATATTTGTTACTTGTATACATGCGAAGTGGAGAAGGCAGAAACAGGGCTACGCCGTGGGGAAACAGTCATCTGGAGATGAAAGGCAGATAACAAAGACACTCCTTACAATTACCTGTATCTTTGTCGTCTGCTTGTTGCCGTCAACTGTCTCACGTTTAATGATTTTGTTTGACCCCACCAGTTCCTTCAACAAGTACAGTTCAAATGTACACACCCTTTTGACTTTACTTGGACTCATTACGGAAACCGTCAACTCATCGATCAACTTCGTTATCTATGTCACCATGAACAGTGCATATCGTCGACAACTTTATCTTCTATGTGGAAAGAAATACAAAAAGAAAACTTTTTCAAGTAACGTTTCCGGTTCCGCCAACACATCCACCACCTCTGTCTGTAACGGACAGTACTCGACATCAGATCTGATGGATCTGTCCATGGAAGTGAGCTCTGGGGGAGATCATATGTGAAAGTCATTTTTACTTTACAATAATCTTTGTTATTGTTAATGTCGGACTTAAAGAAACATCGCACAATTCAAGGAAAAACCGGAAATACGTCATGGAAATATCAAGTATGTATAGAGACATATATAATATAGTTTTCCTTTAAATACATGCATCCCATCAAAAGATATAATTTAAAACGTATTTTTCTACTGTTGTTGTTTACATTCTCTAATTTGAATTAATTTGTGTATAAAATACTTCCGCAAATTACTCGACATTACAGATGATAAAATGCAATAAACATTCAATATACGTATACAAAATATCTCCTTACTAATCATACGATTCATATAGGTGGCAAAAACTAACAATGTCAGTATATATCAGATGCATTTCTGTATGATTAGTGACACTATTCTAAAAATTCTCAGATAAATGAAAATTACAAAGTTTATTGAACCATAGGTCTAGTGCATAATCCCTAGCCAGATTTTTTACATTTCTTTCGAGCACTTTGGAATTTCTTTTGTCGCCTCCCATGTATCGAGACAAAGGCCTTTATCATCTTTATTGGCAAGTATCAAAGGGATGAAACAGCTTTATTTTGCATTTTTTCATCATTTGTACTGCATCTTATTCTTAATTTGTATTGAAAAGTGCTATTGATTTTTGTGTCTTATGTGCAGTCCTCTCCGTCTTAGGTTCTTTACTGTTCAGACAAATTAAATGTTACGAAATCGGTTAATAGATTTCAACTCTTTAGGTCTGTTGCTTTTACTGGCGTATCCTAGAAAGACTAAATTGCTACAGGATTCATTTGTATGATTAGGTGACTATACTGTATTTACATATTCATATGATAAATGTATTTTCATGTGCATCAAATTTGACGATTAAATTTCAGATGTACTTTTTGTTGATATACGATTGTCCGAGATTCGTTTTGTATGTGTGTTTACCCCGTTGGCTGGTTTCTTTGGAAATTATCATCAGTTAAAGAATCGATGACTGTTTCTTTATCAATGTGTTGTGTGTCTTTCGATTTTCTACTTTTTATGTTAGATAGCATTCTTTCCAAAAGGAATTGACTGAAAAATAGATCAGTTAGGAACTGACACGTATATGTAGTTTTCTCATAGAGCTTTTACCGGTTGATGGCCTTAATGACCTTTTATGACTTGATTGGCCGTTAAGAATGCAATAATGATAATCTCCTGAGAGAGAGAGAGAGAGAGAGAGAGAGAGAGAGAGAGAGAGAGAGAGAGAGAGAGAGAGAGAGAGAGAGAGAGAGAGAGAGAGAGAGAGAGACAGACAGACAGACATACAGACAGACACAGAGACAGAGACAGAAAGACAGAGAGAGAGTGAGAGAAAGAGACAGAGAGTAGGAGAGACAGACATAGAGACAGGGAGAGAGAGAGAGAGAGAGAGAGAGAGAGAGAGAGAGAGAGAGAGAGAGAGAGAGAGAGAGAGAGAGAGAGAGAGAGAGAGAGAGAGAGAGAGAGAGAGAGAGAGAGAGAGAGAGAGAGAGAGAGAGAGAGAGAGAGAGAGAGAGAGAGAGAGAGAGAGAGAGAGAGAGAGAGAGAGAGAGAGAGAGAGAGAGAGAGAGAGAGAGAGAGAGAGAGAGAGAGAGAGAGAGAGAGAGAGAGAGAGAGAGAGAGAGAGAGAGAGAGAGAGAGAGAGAGAGAGAGAGAGAGAGAGAGAGAGAGAGAGAGAGAGAGAGAGAGAGAGAGAGAGAGAGAGAGAGAGAGAGAGAGAGAGAGAGAGAGAGAGAGAGAGAGAGAGAGAGAGAGAAACCAGCTGATATCATGCTCCGTAGATTTGCCAGAACGTTTGATTCATAATTTTAGATGTTCTTTTTCCAACGTATATGGTAAAAGCAAAAATGATTTTATGTCACAAAATATTTACCACAGACAATAAGTATGTACTCATTTGAATAAGATGATGTATACGATATCCGATACCGTTATGTTTCACTCAGTTTTGTGAAAACTATCTTTAAAAAATACGATAATCAGCTTATTCGAGAGCTTTGCTGACTTCAAGAAGTGGGATTATTTTTTAACATTTTATTTGAAACATTGGAAAGGAAGGTTTGATATCAATAACGTACGCCTGATAAAACGATATAGTTCTTTTCATGGAAGAAAAGCATCTAGTATCTAAACGATTAAAAAAATATCAAACTTCATTATATCTCTGTAAAATGTATATATGATCCATGTATATATTGATATTGTGAATAATGATATTGTATTGTATACTGTAAACGTGCTTATTTGGGCACTAACAAGTTTGGCGCATTATCACCTGTTGGCAGTGATAAATTTGGGCTTGGATCTTTACATGTATGTGACTGTTTCCATTCATTTGTTAAACTGTTTTTGTTGTAATAAATACAAACAAACATAGAAAGAAGTTTTATTGCTGGCTTAGAATAGACAACCTTTACATTCCTATCTCTATAAAAAAATCTCTTGTAAGGGGAGATAATTTGTTATTAAAAATGTATCAAGGTATAAAATAATGGGACGAGTTGTTATAGAAAAAAATACATGTAATGGTAACAATGCAGCGTAGTTCAATCAGCTACTCCCCCTCCCTCCCCCTCCCTCCACACCTACCCCTATCCTTGTTCAGTTGTTTTGTTACATGTAATGGTAACAATGCAGCGTAGTTCAATCAGCTACTCCCCCTCCCTTCCCCTCCCTCCACACCTACCCCTATCCTTGTTCAGTTGTTTTGTTACATGTAATGGTAACAATGCAGCGTAGTTCAATCAGCTTTTCCCTGTCAAATGCTTTGGAATTTTCCCAGTCAATGACATAATTTGCTGTGTGAAATAATCTGCAAGTGCCGATATAATGAGCTGGGACTCCGTTCGCTCTGATCTGGTGAATTTTCTGCCTACTTTGGATTCCGCGTCTTTCTGATGTTCATTTGGTCGGACTCAGAATCACCTGTTCGTTTCTCCGAGAATACAATGCGCCACAGCTCTTGCTTTGTGTTGTGTAAAAAGATCTTATATTTATTGACATCACAACCTGAAGAAAATGACCTGCAAACTTTCAGCGAAAAAAATTTATAATAAATACGATAAGTCTGTTAATATTGCTCTATGTTTGATTCCGCTGTCATGATTATGTATACACTGTTAACTGTATTAAACTTGATATATAAATGTTTGTAACCTCTTGTGTCATACAACCAAACGTTACGGATAGTACAGGTAAATAAAAATTTGGCAATATTTATTTTCGTCAATTCTGTGTGTTTCTGCCTTCTTGTTTACTTAATCCACTTGTCTGCCTTAGTCGTACAATATAAAAACTTCTGAAAACCACGTTAAGAATGACTGCAGTGCGATTTTGCGCCAATAAAAAAGATATAGTTAAACCGATTCGAATCATGTGATCAAATTTCGGAAATAAGGAAAATAAAATCGGGAAGTCTATGATTGACCATTAGTGGAAAATGTTGACGGTTTTCGCCATTGGCGATGGAAAAGCCTATCATGGGCCATTATTTCTTTCGAACAGATTAACAATGAGCAAATTATTTCTGACAGAAAAACACGTTTTAAAAAGGGTTATTTGAAAAAGAATCGAAAATGTCATTTCAAGCAAATGTTATTCCAAAAAGCATATACAATTACGGTCAGATGGAGATCAATGGCTCATTTAAACGGTCAGACGCTTTGGTTTTGTAATTTAACTGTATTAAATTGGAGTGAATCTCCAAGTTAACTTGTATTTCAATCGGAGTAATATTCGATGAGTTATGATTCATTAACATGTGTAGATCATATTTACCGAACCAAAGGTCAAATGTCCTTGTAGGAAATTGTTTCGAAGGGGTCGTTGATTAGCTGGTGCACGGACATTAAATGAGAATAATGATTGCTCAAGTACATGACACATAATTACGTAAGACCCTGATTTCAAAGCAATGGACCGTTTGAACGATTTTATGGATTTCTGAAACTGGGATGGCTACACTTAGTTGAAGATAAACGCAGCTTAAAGGGCTTAATTGTCCTTTACTAATATTAAAAGAAAAAGATTAGATATTTCTTCAAGAGGATTTCCGCTGAAATGATTAGTAATTTGAAATATAAAAACAACGGGAAACTTTAAAAAAAAAATTCTTTGAGCAATGGTGAAGTTAATGTAAGATTGCATATTGACATGGCATATTCCGCCTTTGTATGCTGGGACTAAATGTCTAAGGGAAATGTTCAACGCGGTCATGAAACAAGATTGGAAACAGTAAATATTTTATCATCATATTGATAAATCTCATATTCCACCTCGTAATTAAGAGAAGACTATAGAATATGCTTTTTCGCTGTTTAGGAAGCAATCAATACATAGATATATAAATATCAATTATCACCAACACCACTATGAACGTCAACAATTGACTTTATAACCTTCAACACTGATACTATGATCTGCTCTCTGTAGAAAACTATGCATTTTTATGGTTAGCGTAATTGCAAGGTGTCGTAATACAGCTAAGAAGATTTATTCTTAAGGAACTCTTCTGTGTTGGTATCACCATACGTTTTATAGGGACGGTCACGTAAATGTACCCATTTCATACATGTTTCCTTCGTTTTTTTTCGATTTCCGGCCTACGTTGTTTTTAACATTCTTGTAAGCACATGTCGTTTCATACGATTAACAATTTATCAATGATTTATTTACTTATCTTTGTTTGTATTCAATATACAAATACAACTAATGAATAATAGCATTGTCATGCGAAACATTCATTCTTTCTCAATACGCCTACATTTATAAGAGTACCTTTTTGTCTACAGGTACAACGTATACATGAATACAGTGCTACTCTGCTTGCTAAGAACAGTGAAAATCTGGTTGTCACAAAAGTTCTCTTATAAAATCATCAAGAAAATACCAACATGTCAAGAAAATCATAATTTTATTCAAATTCCACAAAATCTAAGTCAAAATATGACCAAAAGAATGATGTCACTTTCACAAACGAGAAAAATATATACAACAACGGAAAAACACGATAATTAACGAGCATCAGACACGTCCATCTTCATATCGCACATACGGAAATAGAATATCTGAAAGAAATCATGTTTATGTACAGTGTAACTACAAAGTTGATGACAGACCGAGATCCGGACGTCCACGTGTAACATCGCGACGTCGAGATCGGTTCATTAAATTTGCCTATTTGCGTGACAGGAAATTAACGGAAGCCGAAACATCACCAAATACCGTTGCTAATAGAAACCATCGAATACATCTAAACCTGTGAAAAATAGACTGTTAGGGGCAAATATACGCCAAGTTCACCAGTACGTTGTTTTAACACTGACACCTCTACGTCGAGCACGTCGTATGCGATGGTTAAAGCTTGTGTTTTGGAGACGGCAGATTTGAGGATAGGTCGGTTATCGTTTGGGGAGGGATTTCCCATGGTTTAAAGACGTATTTAGGGATCATCAACGGGAATGTATCAACTGTAAACATTGATATGAGATCCTGAAGCCACACGTTGTCTTTCATTAAAAGGTACCATTTGACCTTTCAGCATGATAACGCTTGGCCACACGTTGGGAGTGTTTGTTGGGACTTTCTTGTAAACCAGGACGTCATCCCTATTGATTGGTCTCCATGTAGCTCTGATTTGTCCACAATCAAGTATTTGTGGGATGAATTAGACAAAAAAAGTTTGGAATCAAGCAAACATCCCAAATAACCTCCGCCAACTGACCAACGCACTAATCGAGGAATGATATAGTGTTTCTGTACGAGCAGCCAATGGCCTTACGTACGCCATGTTACGCAGAATTAGACACGCTGTAGCTGTTCGGGTAGGGTAAACGCGGCATTAGGGATCGGTCTGACAACTGACGTTATTCCAGTCTAGTGTACATGAGAGTATCCTAATTTGAAGACGGATTGTCCAATAATCGAGGTGAAATATTGCATTTCACATTTAGGTATATTGCTCTAAAATGGTATTATGTTAAACCGTAAAACTGCATTTCTATTTTTTTTTCTCTGAGGATAACAATCTCAGGTAATAAAGCGTTCAGTGTGTGAATCAAGATCAACAAAGATATTGCGCGGAAACCTAAGTATTACTTTTTTTTTCTATTTATAGTAGCAGATCATGCGACCTTTGACCACTGAACCTTCAGGGCGATCCCATGTGTCCACTTAACAGATATGGTCAGGGTATGCTTACTATTACTATAATTCTATAATGTAACAGACCGCGTGACCTTTGACCAACTAACCCGAAGAAAAAAATAATTTGGGCGTGATGATAGCTATTGCATAAAAACGAAATACAGTCTTTTCCAAACTAACGCTTGGGATGCATATATGGTTCTCATTAAACTGGAGGATATCTATTCAGAGAATTATTTTTCCCAATGTCATTATTGTTCTTTAACAAAAAACCAGTCTGATAATTTCATAGCCTCCTCATGTATTTGTTCCCGTTTGTGTCAATTTTCACTGATTCTATTCATCTACCTGCAGTTGCAGGTACAAAAATTTACGTTTATCATAAACTATTACCAGGTGAGCGATTAGGCCCGTAGTGGGAATAGCCATGGCGCAACGTCCGTCGTCTATGAACATGGAACGTGTTATTGTAAGCATATGATTTTAGCTAAATATTATCTTACCCAGCTTCAGAATTTTTTTATTATATAATGTTGTTTTGAATTGTTTTATTTTCTAATATTCCTGTAATATTTTTATGAAAATTTATAAAATTAAATATAAAAAATATTAGTTTTAATCATGACAGTCAATATCAGGAATAATAACTAATAAATATTAATCAGGATGTAAAAGAGAAGGGTTATAACTCTTGCCAGATAGTGCCTCTTTTTCGTCTTTGTTGTGTTGTGAAGGAATTACCTCCCCTGGAGCTAGTTTTGTTCTAGTTTCACTTTGCGCTGTGGTCGCGGACGTGGATTGTTTCTGATCGCTGATTTTCGATGTATATATTATATGTAAGTATCACAGTCTTTGATTAGTCTAATTAGACTACAAGGTAACTGGCATAACCTTTATCAGACCGGAATATCAAATAGTTTAGAGTCTTGTTCATCATATGAACACATATACTGTCAACTGATCAATGTTGACCTAGATACTAGGGTGATGACCTGGCGACACAGATATCGCAATGAAGATTTGACCGAGATCTGAGTGTGTATGAGATAATGTTTGCACCGATGAGCACGTGTGTAGGTAACTTAGTACTAACTGTATCGTGTAATAGCTGTATTGATAGAGACGTACACCGTACAACACATGGTATTACATACATCTATGGTACATTGTACTTGTGTACAACACATGATATTACATACATCTTTAGTATATTATACATGTACTAGTCTCGTCTGCCGTTCATAATACACACTTTTGTTATCTATCAACTGGATATTGACAGACGAGGCAAAAAGTAAAAATACAGATGCAGATATATGTACCTGTTTGCCTACTTTCAAATAAGTAATTTAGCAATTTTAGTTGACATTCATGAGCATATGAATGCCAGTATGACAGGGGCAAATTTAAATATGAATATGAATATTACAAAGTGTACATGTAAGTAACCAGTACAGATATACAGTGAAGTGTGTTCTCAGTAACTAACTAATTTTTTTTTTCTGATGAATTATACATGTAAATAAACACAGACAAATGTATTCAATCCTTTTTTTAAAACCAGCCTGTACATGATGTGAGGTTAGACTGATCACTGGGATCATGGGATCAACATTCCTGTTGTTATCTCCCCTTGCCAAAGGTTGTGGGAATTTCAGTACCATACAGAGGATAAGGTAATAATCAAAGACATTTTTGTCAGAGCTTTTTACTTTTCTTTCTTATATACAAACAAGGTGTTGGTACATTTTTGTATATCTTTTCAGAATCCTATATTTGGTAATTAAATACTTGAAATGAAGCCATTTTTTAACATTTGTGTTCATTTTTGCTAGTAATGAGAAATTCCTCCCAAATTAATATCTACTCACCAACCCCAATCATTCCTAGCCAGATATTAGACCGTGTACTGAAGGGAATCTTAATCATTTGTATGATGTATTGTGGACAATGCATGAAAATTACATCAGCATTTTAAGAAGTACCAATATATAAGTCAAGATTTTAGACTTTGTGAACCTTGACCTTTTAGACAGATTCTTTTGTTATCGTGCATTAGAGTGTTTTTTTAGCAGCTTTGTAGAATCTTTCCTGATGTAATAAGTACTGATTACCAGGGCTTCTAAATGAAAGATTATTTAGTATAAACTATATTTATTTTTACAACAATTGTGAAACAAACTTTCAGCTTATATTAATCACTCTTGTTGGCCCAAATGGAAACAAGAATCTTACTGTGGCAGGAAAACACAGTACCTGGGGAAAACCCACGTGGTTGGGCAGATGACCCCATGATTTTCCGGGAATCGAACCCCGGACAGCTAGGTGAAAGGCGAGTGTGTTACTTACCACTGTGCCACCCAACCACACATAGAGATTATTTATTTGCCAGAGTCTCAATCATTTTTGGTAAATTATTATAAACTTTCCCTTTAATTAGTAATCATTATCTGACCACAAAGTTAAGGAATGTCCAACATGGTGGAAATGTGTATGTTTAAGTGGAAAGCATTATCTACATGTTTTAGTAATTGTCAGGCCACAAGTTCTGAAATGTGGACTTTGTTCCCTATAAATTCATCCCATTGATTTGTGTTTTAACAAATATTTGTAAATAAGTAGAAAAAATTATCTCATTTCATTTCACAAAGATTTTTTTAGTTTTCATAAATACTTCAGATGAATGCTTTGAGACAGACTCTGACCAGAAGAATATCCAGAAGAATGGCAGACTGCTGTTTTTGTCATGTTTTTTTTTTCATGGTGACTGGTGCATCTCACGCTATATAAAGTTTGTATTTTCACATATCTCTAAAACAGGTCCCACCTAGAAACTGCTGGTCACTCCTGTGTCCTATGGGATCCGGACACTATCACTGATCCAGAAATGCTACAGGACATCGCAAGTCAGCACAAAATCCAGATGGTTCTAGCCCTACATGCATACAAAGCAGGACGACACCTTCTAGGTATTGTAATATGTCATTATAATTATTTATCAGCATTTTCTCCTCAGTGTTGTTAAGGAATTAGCAAGATATTTCAGCAATATTCTAAAGAAATTTTCTTGTCAGAATTGAATCAATAAATAAGATAACAAACACAGTGACATGATTCTTGAGAGTTAACTGTAACAAAGGACAAGTGTCACAGCCATGATACAAACAGAGAGTGCAGATTACTTGTCCATAGTTTTACCAGCTTGGTTGAAGTAAAACTCATTTTTTTCTGAGTCAGTACAGAGCAAGGGGATTATATTTACCTTAGGGTCACATCTTACTCAGAGTGACTCTTTGCTTCATGGCTAGCTGTAACAATTCCATGATATGAGTCAGCAACAAGTTTCTTTAGAAACTTCTGATATTAAAAATACTTTTTTTGACTTTTAGGTACCAATTTGCCATTTATCCTAATATTTGGGGGCACTGATGTCAACATCTATGCTGCAGATGCTGACAAACTGAGTGTAATGACCAGGGTTGTTTTTCTTGCTAAGTAGGTATTCGTATTTAATTTTTCTTTCTTTTTTGTAAAATCTTTTTTCCCCAACAGACAAATTTAATCAGACATCTGATAATGGTATTCAAATTTCAAAATTTGGTTGTTTATACATCAAAGTTATTAATACATTTGATTACAAATAGTTTGTTTTTTCTCAAAGCACACTGCAAGAAATTGAATAAGTCGTGTTGAAACTTAAGGGAGGTAACCCAAGCTTTTATTTCAGGTCAATGCATACACAATTATTGATTTCTTCAGGGAGTGAATCACTTGATTGTGAAATTGTTGTTACGTTAATTAATTAGTTGTCATTTTATCTAGATAATTTTTTTTCTTTTTGTTACAGAGGTATAATTTCATTCAGCCAGTCTCTTCTTAATGCAGCTATGTTACTCTGGGTGAGTGAATACTTTATATATACTTTATATATTCTCAGGGCTCTGTAGATAAAGGTAGAATAATGGTGAAAAGAAAAATATCATTTTCAGTTGTGTTACATAATATGATAAGTATATGTATATGTATATAGCTCTAGTACAGCATAAAAGTTAGAAAGAAACTTTGAAGTTGTGACATGACTGCAATGTGACAGTGTTGTTGATTACCTAATTATGATAGTAGTGTTAGCTATTGCTGAGGTTGAAAACAATTTATTAAGAAAAACAAAATAATCAGAAATTTGATATATATTTGATTATATTATGATATTCTTTTTTTAAACATCCTGATGGCTAACAAAGTTATAAAAATAGAAAACATACAAAGTACATATATACTCTACAATGCTGTTCTTATTCTCAATTTTTCTTTCTTTATTTCTATTTTGAAATCTATCATAAACTTTTACATTTTAATTTATGTTTTCATAGCAACTGCATTTTTCAAAAGAATACAAGTGAAAATGAGAAATATCTTGGATCTTTTTATGTATTTTGAAAATTTTGTTTTTGTTTTTAAGCCATCCCTGGATACTAGCAAATGTTTTGAAATAACGCAAGGTATGTTTTATCAGAAAGGTTTTTTCATATTTGTGTTTTCAATGTTTGTGATTTTAGGTAATATTAAGCTGAAAGTTTATTTACGATCAATTGTTTGGTTATTCGATTTCAGTATTTCTATATACAGCATTACACAAACACATATTTAATGTCCTTGATTTTGTTCTGCTAACTTACCAAAAGTTGTAGCTCAGTCACAAATTTATTATATTTTAGTGATTGATTCCGTAGGTGAAGCCCAGGAAAGGTTGCAAAAAGAAATGACCTTCACCTGTTGTAGGTTCCTTGGATAAAACCCGACAATCAATTTGAAAAAGGAATTGACCTTCTCTCATATTGAACATCTCAGGTTTCAAATTTGTTAAAGCCTTCATGCGACTTTTTATTAACGAATCTGATTGTGAATATCAGTGATTATCTGCTATTCCTCATGATGTTTATTCGGGTCTGTCTGAAATGCCATATGGCCACCATCTTGAAAATTCGTTTTAAGTTTCTGCTTCACTGCAAGTGTCATTGATATGAAAGACTGTGGAAATTTTGTGAAATTGAGTTGAAGAATATTATTTTTTTTTGTTTTTGTTATCTTTACTTTTTTGTAATCATCTGATTATTTTTTCCTATTACCAATTTTATGATGTTATGATGTAGAGGTATTTATAATCAAGGGTAACCTGAATGACCATTAAGGTCTAGATGCTTCTAGTACAATTTGTTGCTGTGTTACCATGGTAGTACTACTCCTGTCATTGGAGGTACACTATTGAATGTCTTTTTCCTTATATCTGGTTTTGTTGCTATTTTTCTCCGCAAGCTGTCGTGACCAGTCCATCAGATTTCTCAATGATCAAATACCTTCAAAACCATTGTGGACTGGAAATTCCTTCAGAGGTAGAACCTAAGATATTTTTGTTTGTCGGAGGTATAAGACCAGTGAAGGACCCCCTCTACCTCGTCAAGCAGTTTGGAGGTAAGATTAATCAATTATGTTTTTTACAGTGTTATTTTTACAATTAACTGGAAACATTGTCTCATTCTTCCTTATCAATTATGTATTAAATTTAATAGCTTATTAGCTGTTAATTAAGACAATATTCACACCCTGCTATAGTCATATGAAGTTCTGTGTGTGTTATAAAGTCATGATTTCAAGCATGGTCCTAGACAGGGGTTTGTATATATTTGTCAGATCTGTTATCTAGTTATATATTTATCATTTGATAAATCTTAAGTTATCCTGTTGACATTTTGTCAGATTTACAATTCTTTAAGTAAAAGTTGGATCTTATAATCAGTATGCTGACAGTGGAAAATTATAGGAAACAATTTTACTTTAATACAGGCTGGGTAAGCCTCTTAACAGTTACTATGATACAGGCTGGGTAAGCCTCGTAACAGTTACTACAATACAGGCTGGGTAAGCCTCTTAACAGTTACTACAATACAGGCTGGGTAAGCCTCTTAACAGTTACTACAATACAGGCTGGGTAAGCCTCGTAACAGTTACTACAATACAGGCTGGGTAAGCCTCGTAACAGTTACTACAATACAGGCTGGGTAAGCCTCTTAACAGTTACTACAATACAGGCTGGGTAAGCCTCTTAACAGTTACTACAATACAGGCTGGGTAAGCCTCTTAACAGTTACTACAATACAGGCTGGGTAAGCCTCTTAACAGTTACTACAATACAGGCTGGGTAAGCCTCTTAACAGTTACTACAATACAGGCTGGGTAAGCCTCTTAACAGTTACTACAATACAGGCTGGGTAAGCCTCGTAACAGTTACTACAATACAGGCTGGGTAAGCCTCGTAACAGTTACTACAGGCTGGGTAAGCCTTTACTACAATACAGGCTGGGTAAGCCTCTTAACAGTTACTACAATTGGGTAAGCCTCTTAACAGTTACTACAGGCTGGGTAAGCCTCTTAACAGTTACTACAATACAGGCTGGGTAAGCCTACAGGCTGGCTGGGTAAGCCTCTTAACAGTTACTACAGGCTGGGTACCTAACAGTTACTACAGGCTGGGTAAGCCTCTTAACAGTTACTACAATACAGGCTGGGTAAGCCTCTTAACAGTTACTACAATACAGGCTGGGTAAGCCTCTTAACAGTTACTACAATACAGGCTGGGTAAGCCTCTTAACAGTTACTACAATACAGGCGGGGTAAGCCTCTTAACAGTTACTACAGTTAAGCCTCTTACAGTTACTACAGGCTGGGTAAGCCTCTTAACAGTTACTACAATACAGGCTGGGTAAGCCTCTTAACAGTTACTACAATACAGGCTGGGTAAGCCTCGTAACAGTTACTACTATACAGGCTGGGTAAGCCTCTTAACAGTTACTACAATACAGGCTGGGTAAGCCTCTTAACAGTTACTACAATACAGGCTGGGTAAGCCTCTTAACAGGCTGGGTAAGCCTCTTAACAGTTACTATATACAGGCTGGGTAAGCCTCTTAACAGTTACTACAATACAGGCTGGGTATACAGGCTGGGTAAGCCTCTTAACAGTTACTACAATACAGGCTGGGTAAGCCTCTTAACAGGCTGGGTAAGCCTCTTAACAGTTACTACAATACAGGCTGGCTGGGTAAGCCTCTTAACAGTTACTACAATACAGGCTGGGTAAGCCTCTTAACAGTTACTATGATACAGGCTGGGTAAGCCTCTTAACAGTTACTACAATACAGGCTGGGTAAGCCTCTTAACAGTTACTATGATACAGGCTGGGTAAGCCTCTTAACAGTTACTACAATACAGGCTGGGTAAGCCTCTTAACAGTTACTACAATACAGGCTGGGTAAGCCTCTTAACAGTTACTACAATACAGGCTGGGTAAGCCTCTTAACAGTTACTACAATACAGGCTGGGTAAGCCTCTTAACAGTTACTACAATACAGGCTGGGTAAGCCTCTTAACAGTTACTACAATACAGGCTGGGTAAGCCTCTTAACAGTTACTACAATACAGGCTGGGTAAGCCTCTTAACAGTTACTACAATACAGGCTGGGTAAGCCTCTTAACAGTTACTACAATACAGGCTGGGTAAGCCTCTTTACAGTTACTACAATATAGGCTGGGTAAGCCTCGTAACAGTTACTACAATACAGGCTGGGTAAGCCTCTTAACATTTACTACAATACAGGCTGGGTAAGCCTTACTACAATACAGGCTGGGTAAGCCTTGTAACAGTTACTACAATACAGGCTGGGTAAGCCTCTTAACAGTTACTACGATACAGGCTGGGTAAGCCTCTTAACAGTTACTACGATACAGGCTGGGTAAGCCTCTTAACAGTTACTACAATACAGGCTGGGTAAGCCTCTTAACAGTTACTATGATACAGGCTGGGTAAGCCTCTTAACAGTTACTACAATACAGGCTGGGTAAGCCTCTTAACAGTTACTACAATACAGGCTGGGTAAGCCTCTTAACAGTTACTACAATACAGGCTGGGTAAGCCTCTTAACAGTTACTACAATACAGGCTGGGTAAGCCTCTTAACAGTTACTATGATACAGGCTGGGTAAGCCTCTTAACAGTTACTACAATACAGGCTGGGTAAGCCTCTTAACAGTTACTACAATACAGGCTGGGTAAGCCTCTTAACAGTTACTACAATACAGGCTGGGTAAGCCTCTTAACAGTTACTACAATACAGGCTGTAAGCCTCTTAACAGTTACTACAATACAGGCTGGGTAAGCCTCTTAACATTTACTACAATACAGGCTGGGTAAGCCTCTTAACAGTTACTACAATACAGGCTGGGTAAGCCTCTTAACAGTTACTACAATACAGGCTGGGTAAGCCTCTTAACATTTACTACAATACAGGCTGGGTAAGCCTCTTAACAGTTACTACAATACAGGCTGGGTAAGCCTCTTAACAGTTACTACAATACAGGCTGGGTAAGCCTCTTAACAGTTACTACAATACAGGCTGGGTAAGCCTCTTAACAGTTACTACGTTACTACAATACAGGCTGGGTAAGCCTCTTAACAGTTACTACAATACAGGCTGGGTAAGCCTCTTAACAGTTACTATGATACAGACTGGGTAAGCCTCTTAACAGTTACTACAATATAGGCTGGGTAAGCCTCGTAACAGTTACTACAATACAGGCTGGGTAAGCCTCTTAACAGTTACTACAATACAGGCTGGGTAAGCCTCTTAACAGTTACTACAATACAGGCTGGGTAAGCCTCTTAACAGTTACTACAATACAGGCTGGGTAAGCCTCTTAACAGTTACTACAATACAGGCTGGGTAAGCCTCTTAACAGTTACTACAATACAGGCTGGGTAAGCCTCTTAACAGTTACTACAATACAGGCTGGGTAAGCCTCTTAACAGTTACTACAATACAGGCTGGGTAAGCCTCTAACAGTTACTACAATACAGGCTGGGTAAGCCTCTTAACAGTTACTATGGGCTGGGTAAGCCTCTTAACAGTTACTACAATACAGGCTGGGTAAGCCTCTTAACAGTTACTACAATACAGGCTGGGTAAGCCTCTTAACAGTTACTACAATACAGGCTGGGTAAGCCTCTTAACAGTTTACTACAATACAGGCTGGGTAAGCCTCTACTACAACAGTTACTACAATACAGGCTGGGTAAGCCTCTTAACAGTTACTACAATACAGGCTGGGTAAGCCTCTTAACAGTTACTACAATACAGGCTGGGTAAGCCTCTTAACAGTTACTATGATACTGACTGGGTAAGCCTCTTAACAGTTACTATGATACAGGCTGGGTAAGCCTCTTAACAGTTACTATGATACAGGCTGGGTAAGCCTCTTAACAGTTACTACAATACAGGCTGGGTAAGCCTCTTAACAGTTACTACAATACAGGCTGGGTAAGCCTCTTTACAGTCTTAACAGTTACTACAATACAGGCTGGGTAAGCCTCTTAACAGTTACTACAATACAGGCTGGGTAAGCCTCTTAACAGTTACTACAATACAGGCTGGGTAAGCCTCTTAACAGTTACTACAATACAGGCTGGGTAAGCCTCGTAACAGTTACTACAATACAGGCTGGGTACCCCTCTTAACAGTTACTACAATACAGGCTGGGTACCCCTCTTAACAGTTACTACAATACAGGCTGGGTAAGCCTCTTAACAGTTACTACAATACAGGCTGGGTAAGCCTCTTAACAGTTACTAACAGTGGGTAAGCCTCTACACAGTTACAGTTACTACAGGCTGGGTAAGCCTCTTAACAGTTACTACAATACAGGCTGGGTAAGCCTCTTAACAGTTACTACAATACAGGCTGGGTAAGCCTCTTAACAGTTACTACAATACAGGCTGGGTAAGCCTCTTAACAGTTACTACAATACAGGCTGGGTAAGCCTCGTAACAGTTACTACAATACAGGCTGGGTAAGCCTCGTAACAGTTACTATGATACAGGCTGGGTAAGCCTCTTAACAGTTACTACAATACAGGCTGGGTAAGCCTCTTAACAGTTACTACAATACAGGCTGGGTAAGCCTCTTAACAGTTACTACAATACAGGCTGGGTAAGCCTCTTAACAGTTACTACAATACAGGCTGGGTAAGCCTCTTAACAGTTACTACAATACAGGCTGGGTAAGCCTCTTAACAGTTACTACAATACAGGCTGGGTAAGCCTCTTAACAGTTACTATGATACAGGCTGGGTAAGCCTCTTAACAGTTACTACAATACAGGCTGGGTAAGCCTCTTAACAGTTACTATGATACTGGCTGGGTAAGCCTCTTAACATTTACTACAATACAGGCTGGGTAAGCCTCGTAACAGTTACTACAATACAGGCTGGGTATTTACTATACAGGCTTATAACAGTTACTATGATCTCTTAGGCTGAAAGAAGACAAATTCAAGGCCCTTCATGACCTGTCAAATTACAGTGATATATAATGATTAATGAGGTGAATCTTGTGTGTAACAATTGTACGAAATGCAGTAAACATGCATGTATTGATATCATTGAAGGACAGATAATCATTACTTTGGAACAAGGTCATATGTTACCAGACACACAAGAGAATAACACTTTTTATTCCAAATTTAGAGTTAGATAAAACTGAACCAAGCATTGAATCAAAACTGCATCATATAGCTGTTTCATTCTTCTTAGACTCGTCAGTCATTTTAAGGACTAAAAAAATTGAAGCATTGGAGGTGACTGAAGAAAATTAAAGTTGAAATGAGTTTTTACTAGGAATCACAATTTTTCATTCTTCATATCAGTATCAAATTATTCATTGGTGTATACTATTTGACAATGTGACATCCTAATATCTTCAACACACAGAGAAGATATCATAACATCACAAACTAGTCTTTCAGTTGAGTCAAAGTGGGGACAGTGAGACATAAATTTCCACCATTTTTTGTTATTTTGATATAGTAAATCTGAAACTATACACGTGACATTGACTGCTCGGTATATGAACAAAATAGTTGTCAAACATTGCCAGTTATCAGGAAACATTACAGAACAAACAAAAACAGAATCTGAATGACTTGCATGTCTGCTGGGGCGTTTAATGATACATTACTTAACGAGCGCCATGTATGTACCCCAGGCCGTAGCAGACATGACTGGATGCCATTAGCCTACAATAGACGGAAGTCTTAGATTAGATACACATTCTACATTGTGTCAGAAATGTACTATGGAGGGATCACTGTAGCCTACAGATGAAGATAATACGTAATCCGTTGTGGTCGAACCTATTTGGATGATCCATACAGTGGTATGCTGCCAATGAGAAACTTGTACATGTGTGTCAGTACATACAGAAAATATACGCTTTACTAGAGAGACTAGTGATGTAGCCTTTGTTAAGCAGATTGTGTATACTTGTGGTTGAAGAGCACACACATTGCTCTGTTGTGATAGAATAGCTTCTTATTTCAGCTAAATGATAATGCAATGATCTGTAACTGTCTTAACACTGATTGAGATAAACTTACATCCAACATGAAGTTCTTAATAGGAAAGCATTTTCTCTTTCCATGATTATGTGAAAACAGCTTCTCCGAATACTTGTGTCACAAGATTCTATTTTCATGTTCAAGATAATGGTCACCATCTTACTTGGTGATATATATTAATTTTGATTTGGTTTGATTGCTTAGCGCTGGTAATGAAGGGTTTGATCGCTGAGCGCCAGTGATTAAGGGTTTGATCGCTGGGCGCTAGTGATGAATGGTTTGATCGCTGGGCGCAAGTGATGAAGGGTTTGATCGCTGGACGCTTGTGCTGAAGGGTTTGATCGCTGGGCACTGGTTATGAAGGGTTTGATCACTGGGCGCAAGTGATGAAGGGTTTGATCGCTGGACGCTTGTACTGAAGGGTTTGATCGCTGGGCACTGGTTATGAAGGGTTTGATCGCTGGGCGCTGGTGATGAATGGTTTTATCGCTGGGCGCCAGTGATGAAGGGTTTGATCGCTGGGCGCCAGTGATGAGGGTTTGATCACTGGGCGCTAGTGATGAATGGTTTGATCGCAGGGCGCTGGTGATGAAGGGTTTGATCGCTGGGCGCTGGTAATGAAGGGTTTGATCGCTAGGTGGTGGTAATGAATGGCTTGATCGCTGAACGCCATTGATAAAGGGTTTGATCGCTAGTAGAAGCATGATATGTACAACATTTGCTCACGCACTCTGTCATGAGGGGAGTGCTAAATAATTGTTAGCTTTTGCGAAAAACGCTGCAAATTCTGTTCTAGATAAGGTACATTTATGATATTGCATTACAGATCTACACAAAAGAAGAAAAGATGTCTTCTATGTTATTCTTGGATCTATGGTAAGTAATTTGTAAAAACATTTTCTTTATTATTAACGTTGGAATGAAAATGCTTGTAACATTGCTTAATAAGTATTTTTTCTGTAGTGAACATTGTACATGATAAGGTGATAAATATGTACAATTCACGTTGTGTTGCAGGCAGATGCAGCATACAAAGACGAATTTATGGCCGGCATCAGTGGGTATGTTTTTGTAACAATAGAAAATTATTAGTTAAAGGAATGTTTTGTATGAAGAAAACAGTAAGAAAACAAGACAGATCCATTCAGATACATCGGAAGTATTTGTACAGAAAAGGTACAGTACTGTTCTAGATATTTCAAAAATGTGACCCTCTTCGGCTTCATGGATCATACATCGTGTAAATTTAGCTTAATATAAGTGATGTCAGAATTTCCAAGAGAGGTCAAAATATTTCATTGATATTACATTCGTTGGCCGATTTAGGGGTAAGTTTATTAAGTTGATTGTTTAAGTCTTACAATGTACACACGTTGAATGTCTGTGCTAAGCAAAGAAATGGTTTCTTGTGAAGAAGAATAAGAGGAATGAGAGACAAATTCAATAATTTTGGCCAAGTTAAATATCACTTTTGAGACAGCAATCAAGTTTCTATTTTGCAATCTTTCATATTTTCGTCTTTTTGTTGTAAATCAAAATAATTCCCTGCATTGTCCATTGCATCTAATACAGCTTAACCGACGAAAAATAAATGCTAACCTTGGCAAGGCTATTATTATTACCCTCCTCTGTTTAACGTCATATGTGAGTGTGAGAAAGAAAGTAAACTCGAGTGTAAAGGATTTATCAACGTTAATATTTTAATGTTAGATAATTTTTTATTGCATTTAATGTGAATACCTGCAGGAAAGTCAGTATTGTTGACAAATCGTGTGCCGAAGTTCTGCGCTATTGTTAATTGCTGTATAAAATAACTGCTATTATGGCCGACACATTCGCTGGGAGAAACGCTGCTATTGTTAATTACTTTATAAAAGAACGAAGATTGACAAATGGCAGGGAGAAGCGCTACTTCAGTTGATGGGCTACTAGGAGAAGCGCTATTTCGGTTGATGGGCCTACAGGAGAAGCGCTACTTCGGTTGATGGACCTATAGGAGAAGCGCTATTTCGGTTGATGGGCTTATAGGAGAAGCGCTATTTCGGTTGATGGGCCTACAGGAGAAGCGCTACTTCGGTTGATGGGCATTAGGAGAAGCACTACGTCGGTTGATCGGCCTATAGGAGAAACACTACTTCGGATGATGGGCCTATAGGAGAAGCGCTATTTCGGTTGATGGGCCTATAGGAGAAGCACTACGTCGGTTGATGGGCCTATAGGAGAAACACTTCTTCGGATGATGGGCCTATAGGAGAAGCGCTATTTTAAGTCATATAAGAAGTTTCTGCCAATAGGAAATTTGTGATATACACAATTTATATAATATATAATTCAAACGTCCTTTCATCTTTTCCGTTTGTGGTTTTAGTGTACCTGGTGTGGTATATATACCTGGCCTAAGTGCAGCCGATACACACGCAGCTATTAGAGGAAGCTTCGCTCTCGTCAACTCGTCCCAAAGTGAGGGTATGGCGGTCGCTATCTTAGAGGTAAGTAACTTGTGGTCAATGTGGACGAATAGACCAACCTTAGCATTGTAATAACTGTTTTGAAGATCTCAGATTTTCTCCAAGTCATGCTAAATGTACACGGTATCTTGTTAAACACGAGCAATTTAGATGTAATTGACAGGTGCTCTATTAAATAGGCCCTGACTACGATATGGGTAGCATTTATATACTACTGAAAACATGTATTACTACGTGTTAATGATGTGTAATTGTGTCTCATTGTTTTTTTTAATAAGCAAAGTCTGTTTATAAAAGAAAATTGATTCCAACGTAATATGATATTGGTAGAATTTGATATTAATAAGAATCTTTAAAATATCTTACTAATGATCAATCAAACATTCCATTTAGTATTAATGACTTTTAAGAATAATTATGATTTTTTTAAAGTCGACGTCCGTTGCCTCTTATCTGATATTCAGTTCCTTGTATTTGAAATCAAACTGTTATTTCCGGTCCTGTTTTGAAGTGTTATAAGATACGTACATTAAGCTAACAATACTTGATTGAACCCATTACATTCTATCGATTGATATATCTATACTATATAAATGTCTTGCTTCAAGCGTTTCCAAGTTTTTATACTTTAGATTCCATTGTTTTCATTGCTCATAATTCAGTGAATATTTCGTAACTAGGGAAGCTTTTGTTTGTATTTAAGGCAATGGATTTAGGTGTTCCTGTCCTGGTGCGGGATATTCCTGGTAACCGTGCAATAGTAACCGACGGTACTAATGGCCTTGTATTCAATTCATGTGACGTACGTATATAACGCGATCTTTTGTACAAAGTACAGTGTAGATGCAAACATTTAGTTTATGGAATATCGATTATAAATTAATGTAAAGTTGAAATTCTGTTTTCTTAATGATGAACTTACGTAAATGATCTTAATACTTATTCTTGTAAACCGTAAAAATCTTTTTAGATTTAAATTTTATTAAAAAGGATTTTTTACACGTGGCTAAGTATGCCCAAGGACAGTGATTTTTTTCCTTTTTGAGAAAATATGAGATAATTTCGTTTATTTTCTGACAAGTTAAATTAAATAGCATGATTTTGGTTCCTAATTATTGATGGTGAGATACTGTCGAACCTCGTTATCTCGAACTTGGCGGAACCATGGGAAAATTTCGAGATTTCGATTTAAATGAATTGGAATGTTTTGTGAAACGGCAGGCAGGGACCGACGAATTGCTTCGAATTAAAAAGTGATTTCGAATTATACGAGTTCCAGATAACGAGGTACGAGGGTAGAGTTTGACACCTCTGTTACTAGTTGGTTATGTAATGCTAAATATTTCTCTTACATGAATAATGTTGTCGTTATCAGGAATTCCAACAGAAATGCGAGGCCCTGCTGGATGATTCTACGTTACGAACTGTATTGACATCAAATTCATCTTCATATATTTCAAAATATCACAGTTTATCAGATGAAAGACAAAAATATATTGAAGTAATTTCTTCGTCGTTAGATCCATCGTTAGATATAGCCTGAATTTTGGTAAACCATTGTCATCTTAATTTGTAAGGTTTAATACATTAATATTATAATAAGGATTGTATGTTCTATATTAGGTTTGTGTTTAGTTACTAATATGTACATGCACACCATAGAATAAGATAAGAAACCTATTGATACAATGATATATATTGATGACGACACATATAAGGTTTGTTTGGCCATACTGGTGCAAGTATTTATCATTTAATTACACATTCATATTCATATTTCTATCGAGTTGCATTTCATGTTACTTTAAACATGTTTCATCGTGAAGGAATTTGGCACAAGTTTTTGTATTTAACCATGTCTTATGTCATACATGTAACGAATATCTGTTTTTAACTTGTATGTCTTTAATGATAAAAACTGTCGTTAATGTTTAAAAAAAGTCTAAATGTTGTGACATTCATATGTGTCTTCTTTGCATATAAGATAATCAATTCCCAGTTGATTGTATCATGGTTAGGGTCGGCTATTTCTCCTGGAAATTTTTAAACGATGTTCCCCACAGTTCTGATAATCATATATATCTTATATTTCATGTTTGTCATTGATATTTCCTGTTCATGCTGGTTATGCAAAATACAGTAAACATTAATATGACCAAGGATTATCTGCTTGACCTCACGTTTGTAAATTACATATCTAACCGTGGTTTAATAACCAGCAAATGTATATATTTAATACACAAGCTTACGGAGAAAAAAGCTGCAAAATGACTTGATGATAATCAGACTGTCTGTGATAAATTATATTGATCAGATTATTTATCGCTCCTTGTCTCAATGATTATATTGATTAAATGATTTATCTCTTCTTGTCTCAATGATAATATTGATCAAGTGATTGATATCTCCTTGTCTCAGTGATAGTATTGATCAAGTGATTGATATCTCCCTGTCTCGGTGATACTGTGCGTTCAATACAATGGGACAAGAAAATGCTACTTATCAAATTATTTAACATGTGTATTTGTATATATAATGTAAGTACCTTTAAAGAGTGAGACACTAACTGGATAACAAAGTGTTGGCTCTCTTACTGATATTATACGTTATGGAAGGAGGACAAAATACTGCGCCTACTTGACGCCAATAGCTTATAAGATTTTCAGGTACGGATTCTGGATCCATCCATTAAAGTTTGGTCAGCTTCCTTTTGAACCTTATATATTATATAATCAATTAATGAAGTGTAATTGTAGTACATTGCTGTTTGATTTTAGAGTATGCTTCCATTATATTATCCGTCTGGTACTTTTTATGATTATATTCAGATTGTATATCCTGAAATTGGTTGTTTATTATTTCCTTCCACTCTCTCCCCACCTCTCTCCCCTCACATGAATGAAATGTTCATATCTTATCTTATCGATTGCTCAATGTTTTCATCACAATCTCTTCGTTTAGTTAAAACACGTTGTTTCATTTTTGTTTCTTCTTCCTCCTCTCTCAAGGTTACAAAAATCAATTGAATTTTGCGAACGGAATGCTTTTCTTTTGTTCAATTTTTGCAGGTTTTACCAAAAGTGTCAAAGGTATTATATGTGTTATTTTTATGAAACAGACTTTTTAGTATTAAAGCAGAATTAAGAAAAACACATTTCATAGTTGCCATCAGCTTACGGGGGGATATTTTCTATAGTTATATTTATAAGACTACGCTCTGTATCTTCCTTGTTACTGAATCCCATGGTTTCATTATTAATCTATTGCCACTTCTTGATAAGGAGACATGATATTAATTTGACTTTTGTTAACAGTCGCGGTTCTAATTAGAATTGTGTTCATATTATGTTGACCAGTATTCTTTTTTTCATCCTGACTTACTTGTTTTTATTTTATTTTTATGATATTTAGTTTTATTCTGTAATTGAATAACATGAAAGGTTTTTATCTCTTAATCGTTATTACCTGTCATAAATATTAATAAGCCTGTAATTTACAGGCTTGGTGAATTAATTGCATTGTGAATTTTGTGGATAAAACCTACCTCTTACATTGTGGAATTGCTTTTAAAGGACGATTACGGAATTAAAAGTGAACATTCAGTGAGAAAAGTGGTTTTTAAAATATTTGCATTTTTCACAGATAATTAAAGATTTTTAAAACAAGTTTAAGATTTTTCGAGACCAAGTCTAAAATTTGACTCAGTCTATTGAAATTTTGCTTGTAAAATGAAGAAAAGAAATATCAGTGAATGATGAAGTAAAATTTACACACGCTATTTTTACTAATGCTGTTGGTAACAAGAATCAAAACTGACCAATCACGGAAACAGAATTAATCGGCCTATAATGCAGTGAAATCATCCTGCTACTATTTTTGTATATGTCACCAATGTAATTATTTTATCAGACTTTAAAAGCTAACAATATGTAACTTTTCTGAGGTATGTGAATAAAAAGTAAAACGAGATTTTAAGAAACTCGTCTGGAAGTGTAAAAGCTAAAACAAACGTTTTAAGACTCATTTGATAAAACTCGTGAAAAATGAAATGGCCTACTTTTACATATCCCTTTTGTTATCGACGGCAAAATGAAATCCCACACTGATCAAATTTGTGCCAATCATGAATATGTATGTATTTGTATTTTATTTTATAGTTGATTTTAATTGGCTGGTTTAATGTTAACAATTATATATAATTATGATAAAATTTGTTCAGTTATAATCAGTTGTCAGCTGTAAGTAAGTCGGAAATCCGACATATTTTAGATCCAGGATATAATTTGGTGGTTTGTTTAAAGTTAAATGAAACAAACATGTGAAAGATTTCGAAATTCCTCGATAGATATGAGTGGTTAAGGATATCATGGTTAAGGAAGAGGGTTGTTGGTTTACATCATGGTAAGAATGTGATTATCATGTATCGTTTAAAAGTAACTGAAAATGTTTAATGTAAAGGTTGTTATCTTTTCCTTATTTTTTATAATTTACAAGAGGTCACACTTAAGGGAAAAGTTTGCATTATTTAATAAATCATAACAAAGACTTAAAATTTGTCATTCAGTTTTATTGTTATTAAACAGTGCTATTCATTTGTCTGTTTTTGGTACAATTTTTAAGATTGCAGGTGATAAACACTGCTGGTGGATTGAGTCCCCTCGGTTTGCCGTAACGGTCATGCCACGTTTTAAAATTCATTGGAATAGAAGTACGGTTCCAGATATACACATGCACTTGAGGTTCTTTTGAAAATATCAGATAAATGAAAATTAGGAAATTGTGGCAAATGCACCTCCCTATTTAGATTTTGATATTTTCCTCTTTAGATTCTCCTCTCAGTCTCCGTCAGATCATTGTCCTGGAAGTGCCAAACAGCTATATGATGCTGTTTAATTCATTATCTGGCTCCATTCTAACTCTATTTTTGTATTAATGGTGCCATTCACTTGTGGGTGTTTGGTATAATCTAAGAGATATTTCTATTTTAGCACGTCGTTGATATTTTATGAGATAATACGTGAATGCCTTGGTATTTTCTCCTTGTCGTCAATAGACTATAAAGCCAAACATTACGCCAGAATTGTAAATATTTATCTTTGCACTCAAATCACTCAATTTCGTTAAAATGGCGATACGTTATTGATTAATTAATTATATGTTATTAAAAACAAATCACATTTCGTATTTATTTCATTTTAAATACTGGTTACATATTAAACGACTAATGTTTTCTTGAAATATTAAGTTTATTTTGTCTTTTCATGAATCTATGAATCCATATTTCTTTGTCTGAATACGCTAAACAAACGGTTGATGCTATATAAAGATATTAGTTCCGTCTCCACGTCTGCCATGACGCCCATTGTTATTGAACTTTCTGGAGCGTACCAGAACGGCAACACTTACAACACTTTTAGATTTTTTAGGTTGACCTTCTGTACTGATATTGTGCTGACGGTAAGATATATCGTTCAGTTTTACGCATTGACGTCTGAATCCGTTTGCAGTCACTCAAAGACGGTATTTCACTAAATAAGGAATATTATGCCCCTGGATTGAAAGATCGGGAACATATTATTTATATGTGCTGTCTGTCTGCCTCTCTATTTGTTTATTTGTCTGTTGTCAACTTTAACCTTGCCCATAACTACTGCACCGTAAGAGGTAGAGCTTTAATATTTGGCAAGGGTATTCGTTTTGACAAGGCATTTATGTGACCGTGACCGTAACCTTTGACCTACATTCAAAAAACTTTAAATAAGCCATTTTTACAATGAATACTAAAGTGTGCATGCAATTAGAACATGCCTTTCTCAATAGTTTTAATGCCCCACATCAGAGTTTTGCAATTGTTTCATAAATACATCTTGTTTTGATCTGAACCACCTAATCTCTGTCATTGTCCCTATATGTACTGAGATATGATATATAGGAAGGTTATCCAAAACTGTTGCATGTGAAAGTGAGGCTACCACGACGGCTGTATATGCCTGTTACAATGATTACAGTAACAACGGCTTCTAAAGTCTAGTAAATTGATATCCTTTCGTCTAGCAAAGCTGGTTTTCGTTTTAGACATCATCAGCTTAACACCTTCCTCTATGTTTTGTTTGAAATCGAAATCTCGTAGTAATGATAGGTTTCCAAGACTGTGTTGTTGGAAATGGTTCAGAAATGGATAGGGTATACTAAGGCTCCTAGCACGGCTTGATGTCAAATTTAATTTGTCTGATGTGTCAATATTTATGAAATATGGTGTTAATGCTGACGGTTATGTCACATGCAGATGTATTATTGTCAATGCATCATGCTTAAAATATGCATCACCTCTCACTATGACGAGTACTAGTAACTAAGAAAACTTTATATTAACAATATCGATGACGTCATCAACACATGTGTATACATGACGGTAGTTCGTCAGCACGATATTTACCAACATGGGCAAATGCATGTACATGCCTTACGTGAATATGTAATCACCACCAGAGAATGGCACAGCAAGAAGTATCTGAATGACGTGGAATAAACGGAAACAATCAAAATTTATTAACAAATCTATAGTAAAAGTGAAATTATCAATATATGAATAAGCCATATATCTTGATCATAAATAGCTGGGACTTTAATCTGAAATACAAATGAAATCAATGTACGTGTAAAACTTTCTCTCACCAACTCTCTGACTCATCACATGGTTAAGCTATTATCAGTGTGTAATGGACGTGCGTGCATGCTACTTATCGCCAGGTTTGTTATAGTTGAATTCTCCACCATGTTTACACGTGTATTGCATGCCTATTTTCTCCGCTCATTTACAGGTGTTCTTAGAGAGCGAAATTGATGTACGTGAAAGTATAACTGTGGTACCTGTAATATAGTTATTTCTTCAACTTAATACGTGTACCCCAATGTATTATATTGAAGCAAATTAAAATACAATAGAATTTCACCTCACGACAAATTCATCCATTCGGAAAAGGCTTATCATCATTAATGATTGAATTAGGTATACAGGGATACTGGTTTTATACTCGCTCTTAGGAAAAGCCAAAAACCAGATGTGCGTAAAAGGAGGCTTTCGATATTGTTTACGTACGAGGATAAATACTGAACATTCCAACTGAGTCTTGTTTTCAACCATCTCCTTCAAATTATCGAAATCCTCTTATTTGTGTTCAGAACTTGTTTGTGCTACATAACCGGAAGAGCACTTCGTAAATTGGCTACAAATGATTAATGACCATTATATCCTTCCTCGGCTTTCCTATCACAAGAAGGCGAGCCCAACAACGCCACCAGATTGTCTTATACACCAACCATTGCCACAAGCATCAGTCAGTGCCACACACATGAACCAGTGCCACATACACCTACCCATGCCTCAAGCATCATTCAGTTCCACACACACGAACAAGTGCCACACACATTAACCAAGGCCACAAGCATCAGTCAGTGCCACACACATGAACCAGTGCCACATACACCAACCAATGCCTCAAGCATCATTCAGTTCCACACACATGAACAAGTGCCACACACATTCACCAATGCCACACACATCATTCAGTTCCACACACATGAACCAGTGCCACATACACCAGTCAGTGCCACAAGCATCAGTCAGTTCCACAGACATGAACCAATGGCACAAACACCAACTAGTGCAAATATTCTTTCTAATTTCTGACCTTCTTCTACTCTCTCTCTCTCCAATTTAAAATCTTAATACCAACGTTGTGTATAAAGTTTTAATCATTCGCTGGTATTCTGAAAACAAAATAATACTTGAACAATCAATTTTGTCACCTCCAGCCGTAACCAATCCCTCCTATAACAACAGATGCGCTCATTATTATTACGATTGAGATTTTGTGTCTACTTTGTGTTCTCAGGTTTACCACAAACCATGATCTGTTAGATGACAGAGTAAATCGAAGCTAGATTACACACAAGGAAAGACTTGAACGGGCTAAGTGACAGGCACGTGGTAGCTAAAGACTGCGCCACTTTAAGATATAACAATGTATCGGAGATACGTGTAACGTTGGTGATGGTTCTTAACATAAATGGTAAAGTTATTGAAGCCAAATTTTGTGATTTTTTTCTTCTTTTGTAAACAAGCTATGTTTACGGATTACTATAATTTCATCGAGTCTTATGTACAGTGTATCTAAGTAAATTCAGTGTTTCTGTGTGGTAAATTTGACGATACTCAACGCTTTATTTAATTAGATATCATTTGATAATATGTCTTATTCAGTCTTTGTGAATTCGTGAAAAGAAATTATCTCAAATATTGATGTTTATGCATACATGTACAAAGGTGTTTTTGCTTCAACAGTTTAACCGTCAGTAATATTTCAGGCCTTGAAAGACACGCAAGCATTAAAGGAGACAGTCAATCCTTAATTAGAAAATAAAGGTTATGTAACATTTTATTGGATAATATTCATAATCTAATCCCCAATATACATATATACTAATGCATTTCCATGTCATTGCCATTACGATCACGACGCTGGCCAAAACATGGCGGCAATCTTTCCTCTCCTCGACATTTAATTGATTAATGAAAACGACATGCTCAAATATGTCATCGAAGTGTGATTTGGGAAGGACGATGAAGATTATCTTAGGGTCATATTTAGAATCTCTTTTCTCCGCTTCAAGTGGGTTTATTGGTAATTATAGACTGCCGAGCAATACAATGACAGTTTGACCTATCGTTAACATTCTCAAATAAAGGATCTTTAAATGAATATATATGTTATATCACAACAAAGTAAAACCATATGTCACACGGTGTTGTATCCTAGTTTTACTTAATAATTTTATACAGAATGATGCGTAAATTTCAGTCTCCATTTGAAAGAAACTTTCCGACAACTTCGGATGTGTCTCCCGTCACTTGTCAATGTCGGTTGTTTTACTAATATCGATCTACTTAAGTAAACAAATACCTGTACCATTAAGATATAGACATGGAAATTTCGCGTAGTTACACTGGGAATAGATATAAACAACAATTTCGACATATAACACAGTGAAACATTTAAAATCTTTTCATATGCCTCGATCTACACTCTGATCCGAATGGATGGACAATTTAACTTAAAACTGAGCGTCTACGTCATCAATAGTTGAAAGGAGCGTGTTTATTAGCCAAGACCACGTAACTGACCGTTTCGTACAAAATGTGCAGATCTTAAGATTTTTTTAACGAAAGGTTGATATTGCGATAATTACACCACTCTCAAACTATTTTAGAATGGGTAAAGTATGTCATTGAAAACAAACATATAAAGCAAAATGGACGTTGATGCAACTTACTGTAAGTTACTTTGATTTTGGGAATACTTTCGTAAATTTACCTCTTCGCGAAAACATAACTTCGCGAGCGCTGATTTAGAAATAATTCAAAATACACAAATGATGACCTGTTAGAGACATGTACTCTTGAAGAGCCCAATATTATTAGTGGATTGCTTCATATTGGATACCATTTTGTTTATGAGAATTATGCGTCTAGATACCTGAAAACGTCTGAATTTAACGGAATCACCATGGATACCATCTATAGTAGTTACTTTTATTTCCGTACAAAAACTTGCGAGGGATTTGAATTTGCGATTGGCTCTCCTCGAGTTTTAACTCAAAAATAAATCACACGCGAAATTTAAGTGATCTACAGTACATGCAACTCATTAAAATAGTTGATGGCCCCTTCCCCTCTTGAAATGTATTTGCATCCAATGTTTACGAACTATGAATTAGGAATTAATATAAACAGTCAGCTCGTTTTCCAATCCCCAATATATATTGTTTATTGAACAACTCTCAGTGGTAAAAAAAAACTCTGAACACAAAATAATCTTGAAACTTAAGTAAGTTAAACTTGTATACTTTCGAAATCTCACATAACCAGTTATTTTTAAACAGCAAATCAGGTGCAGATTGCTGTAGAAATATCATTTTGAGAAATCGTTTGTGTCAAGGCTATGGTTATGTAACCGAAATGATATGCTATCTAACCGGATGTGGCGATCAAGTACTATTTGTCATCCTAAGCACCCAATCCGCTACGGGAATTTCAAGGGAACGCCACATTTCATAGCCTTCTTGTATTAAAGTGCTTTGTTCCTTTAGGAAAGGATGGTGATCATTATTCCGAGTTTTATAACTGACATTGATGATTTAATATAAGGGTTCCCTTCCATTTGGACGAAGTCCTGAATATGTCACCTCAGTCAGGTAGGAAGTCAGATATTCATGAATTTCAAGGAATATAGCTATCTACCTTTGCCTCTGTGTGTTTAAGGGGACATTTGTGAATTTGAAAACCGAGAAGTTTTCGCTGTTATTACGTTAAAAAAATATATACAAATAAAATCTTTTCCGAAACTTTCTAGTCATTAAACTTCTTTATCAGAGTTCTGAACAATCAGTTATGAACGGATAAGATTTCTTCCCTATAAAACGATCGTAAAGTGGAAACATTCCATATTCAGAGATTTTTCTTCTTTCAGTTTCAATGCCTCCATCACATGAGAAAAAAATCTTTGAAATGAAACCAGTAAAAAGGATCTGGTCAATAGCATGATCATATATTTCAGATACATAAGAATTGCTACGGCTGTTTTTAAAAAGTAGACAGGCATAATTAGCATTTGTTTGTTTGGTAAGTTTTCCGTTCGCTTCTATTGGGCAGACTGTTTTTGTTATTGAACTGATATATTTGAAAAGTACGCAATAATTGATGACCAATGATAACGGTACACAAAAAGTCATGACATATTTGAAGGTACACAACAAATACTGAAGACACCGTCTGAAAAAGATTTTTGATAAAAAAAGACGCGTAAAATGTATGTGAAATGTAGATGTAGCTTTAACCCAATTAATTTTCATTTGCTAATAAAACATATAACAAATGGCGGCTACTGTTAGATCCAAACATCGCTAACACAAACCTTTCCGCGGATAATTCGAAACGCCGAGCGAAGCTATCTTTTCACGTGAGAATCTTTTCGCGGTAGTGTTGTTGATACCGTGTTGATGGTGTTGCTTGAAGAGACTATACACTGATGTCTTCTTTGCAATAGATTTATAGGCACATTTATACGTTTATCAATGGTTTATAAGCATACGTCATAGTTAGAAAATCTCTGTACGATGATTGTGAGTATCTAGTGTGCCAATGGTACTATGTATACTCTCAAGATATAACGAGGAATTTCTGACACTATCTCTTGAACTACTGAAGGTCTGCGTGGGTGAGTAAATGGACAAGGAGGGTTGGCGGGGTTTAAGGAGGGAAATAAGTATCGGACAAACAACACGCTTAAAGCAATATTACGTCACGAATGGGGTTGGTTCCAGCGGCAATTATTTCACAATTAGTGAATGTCTTATTACCGACTTCACGGTAGCCTAAAGGCTTCACTCTTTACAACAATGTTGTAAAACACAATCGTAACCTATCACAATTATTTCGTACACTTTGTCCGATGTCTCTAACAAATAGACTGAAATTCTTTGACGTCATATTTGTTGCGCGTGTATGACCTGGCACGCAGGCTATTTTTAGCTATGTTACCTACGTTTCCATTCCATCACTGTGTGGTTCCTCCTCTGTAACTGCTCGCTGTCGACACATGCGCAGAGCCTCACCTTTGTGATAAAAGAAGGAAACACTTCAGTATACACTGTTAACTGTAGTTGTGATAATTGTATCGTTTCGTGGCCGGCATCCGAGACTTGTTGGAATTTAAACTCCGATCATAGACAGTAAGTATACATATATATATATATAAATACATACATTTCATCCCGCATTAAGATCTAACTCCTCATTCTCATTAAGAGATTTCATTTCAAAATGACTAGATACCGATACGTGTCCCCTATTTATAGAACAGATATTTAGGATTTCACGAGCATTACGAGACATTTTCATTCATAAATGTGTACCCAACACAAAGTTAATAAATGAGTAATGTACGTTTGCCTTATCAAAATTTTCACCTTTGAAAAAAAAACTTTTATGAAGTTCATGACCTCAATTAACAGAGATTAAAAGGATCATGAAGATGTTTTCATGGATGTCAATAAGGTGTGCGTTCAAACAAATTTTCAAACGGTACATGATATGTATCTTCCTCGAATCAATGTAGCGCCAGATCCAATCCGCTAATTTATCTAGTACAACTACAGATTTTTTTTGTCCGTACTGTGTTATGATAATCTTTAGTTGATACCAATAAATCACCTGTCACATTTTATAGTAAAACTATATTACATAGCTATAGTCGTTGTAATTAGTCATTTGTCACTAGGATCAAACACGCATATTACTGATTGCCCGCATCTCTTCATACACAATGCCTAGACTGTTATTTCGTAATTAATCAGCAGTAGGTCCCTTCCCCCGTCTCTAGCCTCTATTGATGAACCTTCGGGAGGTGGATAAGCGATGGGAGGGGGTCTCTATCATCACCCAGACATCCAGACATTGATGCACACAGCTCGTGGCGCGGACTGATGCACGAGATTCCGGTGGGATTGGGTTTCAGGTTGTCATGACTACGCGATCTGTTGCTATACGTATTGAAGTATGAGATTTGGAGGGTAGGAAAAGCACTATGATATATAAACATAACCCCCCTGTTTACCTATATATAATATCTATAAGTCCAAAACTTCTTGTGACACCTAAAGTCCTACTCATATGTGTGATTCCTACCGTAATCCTTTATTTGTGAAAATTGAATTACATAACCATTTACATATTATCACACACTGATCAGTTAAAGCCGACAGAATATATCTTTTGTCAATCATTTCTTGAGACCACAAAGTCTCGATATTTCTATAACTTCACAGCGTAACTTTATTATCTAACAAGCTGTATGGCACAGTTTGATAAAAATTAGGCCGATCTCTCAACGTACACGTCTTTGCCATACGAATCTTTCAAATGAATTGTTTCCCAGCTTGTAATACCTTGAACAGTTTTGTTTGGATAGAACATCCATCATCCACTTCCGCTGTAATTGTCTGGTGATCAGACATACATGGCTAAACAACCCGAGAATAGCGCAGCACAAACATTTCAATTGATTTAAAAGATTTGTAAAGTCATCTTACACGGTCTGGTTATAAATAGATGTACAGACTGTTTTAAACTGTATGAATGCTGATAGGCATCCGAGCAACACACAGCTGTGTATTACAAACCTGATCCGAGTCTAAAATTCCTGTTGGTTTGTAACCTTTGAAACTTTCGTTTTCTTGTGATTATTTATGGAAGTCGAACGTGTCTTTGATGCTGGAAACAAAAAACAAAAAAACAAAAAACAAAACAAAAAAACTTTAGTCTATCTTTTTCATTGTACAAAATTAGCGGAAGCTTATATTTATACCTCTCCTCATATGGTTTGGTTTTGTGCCGCTGTAAGCTACCAGTGGTTTTAATTCACTTCGTTATGACCCGCGAATCTTCGTGATAACTTGGCAATCAACACTATTATTCTGAGCCTGAAATAGAAATATTAATCCTGTGAAAGTGACGAGGGAAAATAATGCACTGTTAACACGTAGATTATACACATTGTTTATTGTTTAAACTTTTATTAGCTGTTACCATGTACATCCTTATTGCATTGTTATACATTAATGCACAAGTGCACGTACATTACGTGCACGGCACATTTTACGATGCACATGGTCAACACCTGTGTGCGAAACAAAAAGTTTGTTTGGTGAATTAAGTGAAAATGGTATTCCTCCTAAACGAATTGGGAACTCTAAAAAGACCTTTTCCACTCACACCTGCAAGGGGCGAAGGACTTAAGGGTGAGGGACACTTCAAGGGGGCGAAGAACTAAAGGGTGAGGGACACTTCAAAGGGACGAAGGACTAAAGGGTGAGGGACACTTCAAGGGGACAAAGGACTAAAGGGTGAGAGACACTTCAAGGGGACGAAGGACTAAAGGGTGAGGGACACTTCAAGGGGACGAAGGACTAAAGGTCGAGGGACACTTCAAGGGGACGAAGAACTAAAGGGTGAGGGACACTTCAAGGGGACGAAGGACTAAAGGGTGAGGGACACTTCAAGGGGACAAAGGACTAAAGGGTGAGGGACACTTCAAGGGGACAAAGGACTAAAGGGTGAGGGACACTTCAAGGGGACAAAGGACTAAAGAGTGAGAGACACTTCAAGGGGACAAAGGACTAAAGGGTGAGGGACACTTCAAGGGGACAAAGGACTAAAGGGTGAGGGACACTTCAAGGGGACAAAGGACTAAAGGGTGAGGGACACTTCAAGGGGACAAAGGACTAAAGAGTGAGGGACACTTCAAGGGGACAAAGGACTAAAGGGTGAGGGACACTTCAAGGGGACAAAGGACTAAAGGGTGAGGGACACTTCAAGGGGACAAAGGACTAAAGAGTGAGAGACACTTCAAGGGGACAAAGGACTAAAGGGTGAGGGACACTTCAAGGGGACAAAGGACCAAAGGGCGAGGGACACTTCAAGGGGACGAAGAACTAAAGGGCGAGTGACACTTCAATGGGACGAAGGACTAAAGGGTGAGGGACACTTCAAGGGGACGAAGGACTAAAGAGTGAGGGACACTTCAAGGGGACGAAGTACTAAAGAGTGAGGAACACGGGGATTGGGCACTGATTCCCGACCCACGGTCCATACATATATATCATATTCATATGGATCATGGGTCGGGATTTCGTGTCAAATCTCTGTGGTGAGGGACGAAATGACGAATACACAAATCTGCCACAGTATAGATTAAATAAAATACACGCCATTTTTATTTTTAAACGCGCTTCTTTTTCTGTGACCTCTTTAATGTATGACTGTGTTCTTTAGACAACCTAGTCGTGAGCTAGTCGAATTTGACCAAAAAACAGGGATGCTTCCCACGTTTTTTTAATTTATTACTATCTACATAAAGTTTTAGGTTTTGTTTACATTAACCTGATAATGGTTGCTACGTTCCCACTTTCCCACTGACTTCGCTGACCACACATTTTCTACGTAAACCATGTTTAATTGTTAAGAAGATACAGCGGATCTTATCCTACAGTCAATCGTTCCTATGTATCAGGGGCATGTTTTCAGTAGTGTATGCTTTCAAGAGAGGGTCCAGGGGCGAAGACCCAGTGGGGGATCGGAGGTGGGAGGTTGGGGGCTAAGTAAAGTAATTACAAAGGTTAGAAAAATATCTCAATGGATTTCAAGTGTATGCTTAATCATACAAGTATACAATGTTGCTACGCCAACGTGAATGATGGTACCTTTTAGGATTTAAGGCTTGGGACTAACAAATAGGTGCCCGGTCCGTTTTGAGCTGAGGTTTGGTATTCATCTTTGTTTCCCTTGTATCTATATTTTTAGACCCATCGATCGGAAAAATACCTAGTCTGGGAAAACCGGAAACGTGTCAGATCTCATGTCTAAATAAAGTTAGTTGAATTGCCAGGCCTGAACTATAAATAGGTATTTTATTGTAGCTGGAGGTAGGAGGTCATTATCCCACGCCGAAAATAACATCATTTTAGACTAAGGTTGATGTTTAAATTCGCAAGTTGTATTTGGAAGCCTGCTTTCCAGCACAGTAATACATCATTGGTACCTGACATTCATAGCCGATACCTTTAATGAATTCCAGACTTCGGTTTGTTACGCCGGCTTTCATTGGATAGCACAAGACCGGGCATTGTGCTAGATACAAATCATTCAGGATATAAAGAGTTACTGTCCTCATTTGACCCTTGCTGTTGTGTGTCCCTATGTCTGTGGACACCGTCGTCATGTTTACATAACTGTTGTGTGTCCCTATGTCTGTGAACACTGTGGTCATGTTAACATAACTGTTGTTTGTCCCTATGTCTGTGAACACTGTGGTCATGTTAACATAGCTGTTGTGTGTCCCTATGTCTTTGGACACTGTGGTCATGTAACATAGCTGTTGTGTGTCCCTATGTCTGTGGACACTGTCGTCATGTGACCATAGCTGTTGTGTGTCCCCATGTCTTTGGACACTGTCGTCATGTGACCACAGCTGTTGTGTGTCCCTATGTCTTTGGACACAGTGGTCATGTGATCATAGCTGTTGTGTGTCCCCATGTCTGTGGACACTGTCGTCATGTGACCACAGCTGTTGTGTGTCCCTATGTCTGTGGACACTGTGGTCATGTGATCATAGCTGTTGTGTGTCCCTATGTCTGTGAACACTGTGGTCATGTGATCATATCTGTTGTGTGTCCCTATGTCTGTGGACACTGTGGTCATGTGATCATAGCTGTTGTGTGTCCCTCTGTCTGTGAACACTGTCGTCATGTAACCAAAGCTGTTGTGTGTCCCCATGTCTTTGGACACTGCCGTAATGTGATCATAGCTGTTGTGTGTCCCTATGTCTGTGAACACTGTTGTCATGTGACCACAGCTGTTGTGTGTCCCCATGTCTTTGGACACTGCCGTAATGTGATCATAGCTATTGTGTGTCCCTATGTCTGTGGCACTGTCGTCGTGTGACCAAGGATGTTGTGTGTCCCTATGTCTGTGGACACTGTCGCCATGTGACCATAGATGTTGTGTGTCACTATGATTGTGGACAATGTGGTCATGTGACCATAGCTGTTGTGTGTCCCTATGTCTGTGGAGAGTGTCGTCACGTGATCATAGCTGTTGTGTGTCCCTATGTCTTTAGACACTGTCTTCATGTGACCATAGCTGTTGTGTGTCCCCATGTCTTTGGACACTGCCGTAATGTGATCATAGCTGTTGTGTGTCCCTATGTCTTTGGCACTGTCGTCGTGTGACCAAGGATGTTGTGTGTCCCTATGTCTGTGGACACTGTCGTCATGTGACCATAGCTGTTGTGTGTCCCTATGTCTGTGGACACTGTCGTCATTTGACCATAGCTGTTGTGTGTCCCTATGTCTGTGGACACTGTCGTCATGTGACCATAGCTGTTGTGTGTCCCTATGTCTGTGGACACTGTCGTCATTTGACCATAGCTGTTGTGTGTCCCTATGCTGTGGACACTGTCATGATATGATCTTAGCTGATATGGAGTCCATGATTTGTGGTTAATTTTGATGTGACTTTAACTGAGTTGAGGTTCATTGTTTATGGACATCGTTGTCCTTCGATCTTAGATGCTGTTCTTCTTTAACTGCGGAAACCGCTCTATCACATCAAGTGTTTCTGTATGGCTGCATTCTAAGAGAAACCCCTTGTTATATGATATTAACTGTTGTGTAATTTACCATAATTTACATAGTCGCTATGTTATGAAAATTCCAAACTTCTTCCTATATACATACTCTAGAAAAGTTTAAGTAATCTTACACCTTTCAGATAAGTTGTAATGATGAGGTAATACTCGGTCATGCTTGAATGATTCTTCAATGAGTCGTTTACTCACAGGGAGGGGGAGGGGGAAGGTGTTGTCGTCATCTTACCACAAATCATAACCCGCATTGTCGTTCAATTGGTATTTTTCTACCAAATATAATGTTAATGGTTTCGTCCAAAGAGGAACCTTACATGATACTTTCTCGTTTAAAATGAAAACTTGTGTTGAAGGATTAAATTTCGTAGCATGAAAATTAATTCCTATTGCTTGTAGGATTTCATTTGTAGTGGCAACTTTTTCAGTTGTTGACCAACAAAATCTTATTAGCGCTATACGTAAAATTGTTATCAGTTACCAGTTCCTGGAACGTGAGGTCTTTCCTATCCTCTACCACTTTCCTCTTACATGATATGTCAACACTAGTAGTACCTTCACGTCAATATAATTACCTACAGTACGTAGGAGTGCGTACACGAGCTCGCTACACCTGATAAAGCAGGTCACAAGGTAGAACTTTCCTTCACCATCCTCCAGCTGGTTTACACAGCCGTTACACTATATAACGCGATCTGTCTTTCTTTAATTAAACAAAAATTTGCCAAACCGAAGATTTATTCAGAATCCAGTAAAGTACGCGCTATAAAATATCGCTGTATTTGTTGATCCATACTGTGTGTTATCGATTTGATATATGTATTGTACTGTACACCAACATTTTTTCTATGAAGATATTTTTCTCCTAACACGATTTATATCACAAGTAGTTATTTCCAACGAAAGAAAAGGAATTGTTATTTCCGAGGAAATTTGAATTGTTTTAATTTTAATTAAATTTAATTTGAATAAATTAGGTATGGTGACTTTGGACGTATGAATAAATTATGGATTTAATTTCTTATTGAACATAAATTTTATTGATATATGTATGTTTATCGACTGATGTTCTTCATGGTGGCCAAATTAGTTCATTCTGCAGAAGAGTCGGTTGACCTTACCTCAGGTGAAGACCAGAGATGCCTTGTTTGTGGTTGAGTCTTTGATCGAGACATTTTACCCAAATTGTTCTGAACGGGATACGGGCCTCTCATACTTTTTTCAGTGAGGTAGCCACTTGCTACTACAAGGAGACCCTCGCCTCAAAACGACTCTGGCTGTTCAAGCGCAACGAACCCAGAAAACAAATAAACAAATATTTCTGTGATGCTGACAAAACCCTGGTCACTGAAATACGAACTAAAATAAATAGTTGAAATAATTTCTGAAAGTTCATGATGTCTGGTTTTGTTTTCTAAATCAGTTGCACTATAAACCAGTAGATTATTTATTGAAATAACACTCGCCTTATTCACGTGAATTCTTATTACTTTTTTTTCTTTATTCTTTTGCCTCTTTCCTACACTTTTCTTCAAAAATATAAGTTCAATCTTCACCAAATTTTGAGGGATTCATTTTTCGATTGGTGAGATGGTCGCCAATTTTGATTCCTTATTGGCTAATACCTTTTTTACTTATAACTTTTGTGCTATTCATCAAGATGAAAATTTGGCTGAAATGTAGATAAAGGACGTTCCCTAAGATGCTGAAATAGAAATGACATTGTCATCCAAATGACTGCCAAATTGAGGCTTTTGATTGGTCAAAATTTAGATATCGTCCGATTTTAGTGGAATTCGGTGTAAAGGTGTATGATGACATCTGACACGTATTGGTGATGTCAGTTTCCTGATCGCACGAAATGGTCAAGGAGGTCAAAGTTTAATTTTTAAATGTGTACGTCATGGTTCATTGTCAGTGTCAAGCTTACTGTTAATAATTTACCTCCCTTCACTATGTTAAAATGCTTTAATAAGCGTAATAAGCATCGTTCACGACTGATGAGGTAGCTTATGGGATTTATGTAACAAGTCTTGTTACAGTTAATACTGGTTTCTTCTATCTTATGTATCATACCCAGTCAAGCCTTATTTAGTTCTAGTTTACTTAATGTTCAGGGTTACGGCCAATGAACTTCACGAAATTCCGAGAGACTGTAAGTTTATAAGATAACAAATTTACGGCCGTTAGACAAGATCAAAATTGATTTTGTAAAAATGAAAGTAAAGATATCCGTACATCAGTGATTACATTTTCCAATTGAATGATAATTAGCTATATCATTAACGAATAAATCCAATGACACATTGGAGAAAACACAGACCTGTTGTGATTTAACATAGAACAAGAATATACGATAAACCTTAGTGCACTTTCCTCACAATGTGGCCCCTACGTAACCTTCCCGCAAGCGCGTGCATCATCGCACGGCAGACATGCACACGCGAGAGTACAGATAGATATTATCCTAGTCTATGGCGATGATGGAGCGCCTGATAACCTCATCAGAATGTATATATATGATGCCAAACAGCCAAATCTCGATTCCCTGTGCTTCAAGATTTATCGTATGGAATAGGTGACGCAATACACATATGTATCAATAATTATGTATAGGAAAACGATATTGTGTACAAAATAGTCAGGCAGTAACTAAATGATAAAGAGTAAATTTAACAGCGATGGAAACCTACATCACCTGAACATGGTCTTCAAGGAATTTTTTTTATGTCTTATTGTAAAGATCTTTGAAAACAAAAGGAATTAGACTACAGACAGAGCAAAAGAAATACCTCTATTTTCTATTGTAATCAAATATGTAGAGGGTAAATTGACGGTGGAGTATGTAAATAAGATTAAATCCTTTGAGATAAATTGTAATTTAAAAGATTAATTACTATATGCATTTTTTAAGTCCTTTTTTAATAGAGGTCAGCAGACAAATTGTCCATCCAATCACTAACTTGTATCAGTGCTATACAGTAGACAAACAGATCAAGGTTTGTAACGATATAAGTATGAATACAATAATTTAATGTAATTTAAAAATCCGTCCAGAAGCTTTAATAATTTTTTGATTTTCCTCAGTACTGAATTTACATATAGCTTACCTTTAAAGAAAATTTGATATGATGTAAATAAAGTTTGAAAATGAACACAACTGAACAATAAGTGAACAGTGAAGCACAATATATATATATAATATTAGTCCCATACTTATATCTTATCTCCGTCTAACCAATATGTCTGTTTTGCAATTACACACTTGTTTTATATACCACAAACAAGTTATATCCAAAAAGTTTCAAACTGAGCAGAAGTCAGCGTAGTATAGCTTGTAAGTTCAACTTAAATGAAAATCGAGAAAGTCAATGTTAAGCTAGAAAGGATGTACAAACACAACAGAACTATTACTTAAAACTATAGAAATTTGAGAATACTGATTTTGTGTAATAATATGATATGACATTTCATGTGTATTTACATCGATACATTGGACAAAAAATGAGATTACTTAAAAAAGAGTAGAAAAGTTGTTATTTACTTTATCTCAACAATAACTAAGTATTCGTGTTTTTGAAACCCTTGTATCGATGAAATAAAAAAAAAATTAAGATATTTTTTTCATCGCATAAGCCATAAAAGTAACTTATTGACAAGTTTATATAGTTCAAACGTGTAGTCAAAATCAAACGAAGGGAGTCATTTTGCCGTGCAATCACAATCGAATTGCGACTGGTGCAGCCAATCAAAAACGCTCCATAGCACATAACACTGGTGCATTTTGCATGGGCTAAATCACAGGATAACAGGCTGCTAATATGATAAATTGTTTTATTTCATTTTCAGTTTGGTATCAAATGCTGATTGGATTACACCAGATCACATGTTATTCCATTTAACATTGAATTGCACATCCTCCACAGTGTTAAAACGCTATATTGCACGCTCGTGAGAGTGTTCTTTGACGCAACGTAATTTCAGCCAATCAGATTTGTCCGTCAGGCCGCGCGAAAGTGTACTGCAATGTTTTGTCAAAAATGCGGTATTGATGGTGCTGCGATGAATATCCTGCACAAGGAGCAATTTCAATGACATGGTATCATATCCTGAGCACTATGTGCCATTAATTTGATACAGAAATGTAATTGAACCACCTTTGTCGATATTGGCTCCGTAACATAAATCATCTTATCGATCGAAACGAACTGACATACTTGTATAATATTTAACAACCCCTTGACTGATATCTTAATAATAGTATTGTGATATGTTTCCTTAATGATAACAATGGTAATTTTAAATTAAGTAAACGTCGACGATAAGTAGATTGGTCAACGAGACAACTGAGGGGATAAATCCTTATAAAAACCAAGTCCATCAGTGATAGCTAGCCCTTCCGTCAGCCTTCATGACAAATATGACATCAAATCGAGATATGACACCTGTATATCACTTGTGGTGTCACTTGTGACGAGGTTTTGTACAGTATTTGCTTGTACACGTACGAAAGTTAATAAAATCTGACAATGTTGCTCTCCGTTGAACTTCAGGTGTAAACCGTCATTAGCACATTATTTTATTATGTCTAGGTGTGTACCGTTAGGACATTTAATACATAATAGGTATGTACGTCTTTCACTGACTACATCTTTAGATTGCATTTATAGTTACAAAGATATTAAATCCCCAACGAATTAAAGAAAAATCTACAACATTGCTTTTGAGTGAATGTTACAAATATACATCACACTAATTTGCGAATGTTCGTCCTTAATTTCAAAACTTATCTCTCTGTTTTGGCGAACATTACGATGGTGATGCTGTTGATGCTGTTGGACTAGGTGTCCTGTTATCGAGGGTTTAATCTGGAACACAGGTTTTATCTGTGTAATTTCTTATCTCACGAACGTTAACATATATTGGAAACATTGCCTGATAACGACTATAAAACGCTGACTCATGGTACTTGGGCAAGTTGCTGTACGGAAAGATTCACCAGCGGCTATTAAAAAGACAGTTTTTAAGCTGACAGCGTGCGTAATGGGCTGCCATCATTTTGGCAAAGGCGAAAGAAAAAATGCAATGGCTGCTCTCAAACTGATTCTGATTACTTGTGGCAAGTCCAGGTTTGTTTAGTTTCGAACTGAGTACAATACTATTTGTAGCCGTACAATGTATGTGTTTAGTTTCGTATCTAGTGTACTGAAGTCGGCAGTGATATGGAAGAATTATGTTTGTCATCAGCTACATGGTATTCAGCATTGTGGTGTCATGTGTTCGTTCAGTTTCATTTTTTGTTAAAGTTATATGATGGTGTCCAAGTAACCGATACGAAACTAACTGTCTAACGAAGTTTGTGTTTACTTTCGTATCAAAAAACTGTTCTCGACATTTCACAAACTTCTTTTTCATTATGACACTATCATCATGGGTAATTATCGGAAAATGCATCGCAGTTTAATTTGGCATGTAAGCGTATAGTGAAAAATGTCATGAAAAATTATTCCGAATCCGACATTTTAAAAAAATATTAAGATATAATCGAGAATCATGCTAAAACAGTCCTAAAACGAATCTAGGCTCGTTGGTTTTTATTTTTATATCTCTGCTTAACAATCAAATTATTAAATTGTCCAGCAAACTGGTCAAAGGAATATGTTTAGTACATATATAGTCTGTATCAAGAATGTTTAAAATAGTACATGTACCTAGAATTTTTCGGTAGCATTTTCGGTGATCTTAATGCCTCGCAAATGACTTGTGCCGAACCACAAAACATGATTTCTATCATTCATTTCGGTAAATTTTCGGGTACATTACTGTTTATTTGTGTCATATGTAACAGAATATTTTACGTGAAATAGCGTATGATAAGCACCATCTCGATATATATTTTCTGGAATTTTTTTTTCTCCTCTGTTTCCTGAGTAACACCTATCGCTCCAAGTTTGGATTGAAGCACTCACTTTGGACCTTCATCTGAAGTTATACAGGACGACAAATGCATCAAAAGAATGTAAAATAGACGTCCTCCCGAATTTAAAACGTTTGTTTGAAAATAGAATTGTAAAGGTAGAAAAATTAAAAGGTCTACAGACATCAGCACCGGTCAATATAATAAATTAATGTACTTTTAAAATCCCAGAAAGGTAATGTATATGGTGAATGCTATGTAGACGCAGATCTTTTGTTTTAACAACTCAGCCTTCATACATCAAATGTATTCATGCTAGACGTAAAGTATTTTGTTCAGACAAAACCCGAACGGTGGTATTTGTGCAGACTCTAACTACACAGGATCTGAAACATTCATACAAAACCACACTCAAACCATGACTCCTACATGAGATCATACAAACCCCCGTCTGAACAAAAATGATAAAACAATTCATAGCTACGTAACAACGATGTACGTGCACAAACATGATATATATGTACTTTTCATGATTCCCAGTACACGTGTTTACATACATGAATGAAATAAAATCCACCAACAGGATCCTAGTGGGAGAATTTTATCATCAATCTATCACACATGTTTGAACATTCCCTGGGGCAGTCTATGCCTCGTTCGGTTTCAATTACACGTACATGCACGTGTTTGATAAAGCAGTTAATTGTCTTCGGATCTGTCAGCGTAAATGGTAGTAGATCATCTTTAAAATAAAATGGATACTCAGAGATGTTAAACTTATGATAAGTTTTACAAGGATGTCACGCCATTTGAGCTATAAGGACATTTTGTACGTCAGTCGTGTGTATGCCTTGTTGGTGTTGCGGAGACTAGCATAATTTGTTTCTGGATTGGAGGCTCTGTATACAACCGGATGTGGCAGTGACAGTTTTTTGTAATTTTCTCCTGCTTTTTGTGAAAGATGCTTTACCAACATATGTCGTTTTTAATAGATACGTCTAGCGGAAGGGAATGATGCGTAACTCCTTCGTTTTCTACATTGAAAATATATACTACTAGTTAAAGAGTGTTTGCTGTACTCCGTGAACGAAGAGTATGGAAGATAGTAATACATTCATAGAGAAATAAAAAATAAGAATGTTTTTATGTGCTGATGAATAACATTGCTGACTTCACCCACACGATGGTTAAACTCCCCCAGCAGGCTGCGGAGTCAACGACACGGTATGGGCGAGACGGCTTTTCAAGGCCAATGCTACTATAGCCTAGAAACCGTTTAGAACGACGTAAATATAAGTATGATAATATACATTTATATATAGTAACCCTCAACAAACCATAAAGAATCTAGTCTCAAAAACAAGTCAGCGTGTAATCATATCAACAGGGCTCCTCTGTATAAGTGCGGACACCGGGGATTTCGTTCAGATGTTGTTCCTCTACCTGACGTATTTCAAGGAACTTCTGTGTTATCCAACCAACATCACGACCTTAAAAGCAACTAAAACAGTTGTATTTAATTCTATTGCTCGAAGAATAACGGCAGGTCAACATCCAGGGAATTGTTTTCAACAAAGGTTTCCGGATACCGTACTGGTTGATAGCATCGCGGTGTTCGTGAATAATAACTGACATTATCATAGTGAGTCACGAGAGATTCGGGTGGTTTTCTTACGAGCTGCTTAGTTTCAAAAGCCAGAAATTAACCTCTCTAAATAAGAAATCAGTTGATACAAAACACATACAACTATATACAACTAATATCCTATTCTCTGTACTGATTGTCACTGCTTTGAAAACAAAATTGAAATGCACGTGCATTTCAAGTTCTCGTTCGGTTCACGTATCACCATAAGTATATTACAAAAGATGATTTATATAGTTTGTATTTCTATTTTTAGATCCTCCTGGAATTTCTCCGACCAGTAAGATTCAGCTACCCCTCTCCTGTAAGGCATGCCCCGGACAACGGACGAACACGATACATTACAAGACAAGAAAGGCTCTCGCTCTCCCAGGTAACATGAGTCATATCCAGTGTTCATTTACGTCATCAAACAATGTGTATACATCACAATGATGTGTAACATGTCATAGATATGGTTTGTGTATACCGGATGTGCATGTATCATACGCGTTATCGTGGTTAGTACGGATATGTGTACACGGCAAGTATCCAAGTATTCCAATGTAGTCATATCACGTGACAAAAGCACGTGCATCTCCTTTATTCCTTTACGTCCGAACCTTTCCACATTTAGAAGTTTCAAACTACTGTATTCTTTTCTTTCACCACCTACAAATTTATCAATATAACCGGAGAGATTTGAGAAACAGTCTGTTAATAACGGGCGTGTCAGGGGAAACGGGAAATTAGTTTAGGCCTACATGTTGTTATATGTAATATGAAATCGACACTGCACGCGCCCTAGAGCGAGCGCAATGTGATGTAATGTAGCTGTGTTGTGGACATTGATACGTTTAAAAAATTATTAGGTTTCATCTATTTTCAAACTACAGAGACGTTTTTTAGTAAAACAACACATTTTATGCCGATTCCTCACTGTACACAATGTTAGCTGGTGACGATGTAAACCTAATAAAATAGTATGCGCTGTGTACTCCACACCGGATGTTAGATCTTTATGCTGATTGGTTGAAATCTACTGTTAGCAAATTATTGACGCAAATGTATAAGTTTGTTAAATGTATTTGAATTTCCCGCTAACGTTTTAATATGTATTTATTTCCACACGAAGGACTCATATATATATTTTTGGTCAGTTTTTTTAACCAATCGACTGATCGGAAGTATAAGTCCGTTCTGTAAAAAAAAAATTACAAGTTGTCAAGTGTCCAAGGATCGTGTTCAGTTGTTAGTTTTCAACTGGTTTCTATTTTTAGCCACTTTAGCACAAAGTGTCTATATTGGCTTCACGTGTCGACAATGACGCAGTATCGGCGTCTGTAGAGTGTGTCGGGAAATAAATACTGTAATTGAGGGTATGAGTGGGATTGGCTTCGTATACTGCCAAACATTCCTCAGATGTAGACCAAATATCTGTCAAGGTCGAAATTACTTCACTGATTTCTATAAATAAACTGCATATTGTGGTATGATATCGGAGTAATTTCTGAGCTTCACCTGTATAAACAGTTTATCGAGATATTAATGAACTAGAAAAAATATGCCGGTCCAGGTCGGTCGATAGAGCAATGATTGAACACCACATACAGACCACGTGTACCACACGAAGTTTCTTTCATAATTGTTGAAATAAAGATAAAAATGAAAAATTATACTAATAAGACAGCAATTCTAATAAGGACAGAAAAAAGAGCAAATGCTGATAAAGAGCAACACAGAGACATTAACATACAAAAGGTCCGACTTTGATAGATAACAATCTACAAGTTTTCAGCAATTTTTTTTTACACTATTTAACAACGATTGAAAGTGAGGTAGGGGCGACAACTCCTACATGGTATGAGTACGACAATGTTATCTTCACTTTCTTTACTTTCTCTAACGGCTTACTCTGAAGGGAGAAGCTGTACTTTTACATTGCTGAAGTTAATTGGACCCTTGGAACTTGGAGGCGGTGCTCTTAAACAAGAATTTAAAATTTAGCTCTGAAATGCTACTACTCCATTTTACCTGGATGGATTTCAACTGAATTTGGTCTAAAACATCTCATGGGGAAGCAATAATATTTGTTATAAATGAAATTGATTGGATCCTGGTCAACTTTGGAGCAGGGCCCCAATTCGTAATATAGCTTTTAGATGTCACGCCTTGACATCAACGTCCTCTTGGAATTCATAATTCATATAAATGAAGTTGATTCAAACAATTGCGAATTGGGTTTGAAGCCCAAAAGAGGAAATTCTTCAATTCTGCTTTAAAACAATACTCCTTAAATGTTTTGAAACATTTTCTTCGTGTTGGTAATGTCAATAGAATAGAAGCTCTTATAACACAACCAGTAGAAGATTAGAATATGACGTTTCGATGACTACACGGTCACCTTATCAGACGAATGACACGTGTGGAGCGTATTAGCGTTGGCGTAGATATTCTGCGAGATCGTAAAAAATCGACCAACTTTTTCGACTGTATTATAAACCTATGTACAATAAGGCGGAAAATAGTGTGACAAGATGGTAAACAGATTGTAGTCTAAAATGCACTAGACGGTAGCCGGGGAAAACCCACGCGGGCAGGTGACCTCTTACCTTTTTTTCCGGGAATCGAACCCTTAACGGCTAGGTGATAGGCGAGTGTGTTGCCACTGCGTCATCCGACCATGCTACTTTGTCTTAACATCTTCGTGGATTTGAATCAAATGTTGTCTGAAACATAACTGGGAAAGGGTGTTCATACTCGTGTGATATGAAGTTTGTGCAACCCCTGGGGATTTGAGGGCTGGACCAAAAACGATTATTTTTTGCTTTGTAAGGCAATTTCTTCTTAACTCTTGAGTGGATTATCACCACATTTTTTCTGCTGGTATGTATGGACAGATTTCACCCAGTTGGCTTGAAACAGCCCTTGAGGATGACAATATCGTGCTTTATATAAATGAAGGTATATTGTGACTCATAGGGGGCAAAGGATGAGTCCCGTTATGAGAACTTAGGGAGAACTTCTCCCTCTCTTCAACCAAATTTGGCAGGGGAAGGGCAATTATGATTTGTATGATTAAAGGTATAATGACCACAATGTGTCAAGGGATGATCTATTATTAGACATTTGGTGGGGGCGGGGTCAGTCTAAATTCATTTTGATTATGGTTCCTCCAATACATCACCAACAAAACACGTCTAACTCACTTCAATGCAGTACAAAATAACAAAAAATTCATATCACATTCATACGTAATTAGTGATTACTTTAGGTGAACATCGTAATAAATATTTTCTTTTTCTAAATTTCTGATCGCAAATTGAGTATTATTTTTTGTATGAAAAGTTTTCGTTTACGTTTGATTCCTTTTAATCTTTTGATAAGATTTTCTTGTTGGCTATTCGCTATCCAAGGCTGATTTTATTTAATCCCTTATTCTATACAGTATATAACTAGAATATCATGATAACCATACTTACTATTTAAAACCTTTTATGGCGGATCCTAATCCGGCTTATTGTCAAAGGAATTTGGTGACTATTTGCACGATATCAGTGTAGGAACACAAGAGAGAGAAACCATCAACCAGCATAACCAGAATGACGCAGAACAAATGTCAAGACTTAATTCAAGAGGACTCAATGTTTGAGAAGTGATATATGATTACAGTTTTTTGTCAGTAGAATTAATATTGCCTGACTGTCTGTCCGTCCGTTCGTCGTATTTTTTTCTGTATGGCGTTCTCCTGGTTAACAAATGTTGCGATTACAAAATGCACGAGTTACCTCCCTTCGTACAGAGCTCTCCAACGATAAATATATCTCTAACGAACTCTAACAGAAACTTAATTATAGCCGGAACAATAACGCTTTGTAACATGTAGTTCAGTCACGGTCTTTTAGCATAGCTAAAATTGTTATTATTTTCTTAATTAATTTTACCTTTGTATCATAACAAAACAAAATTTGTTTATGTAACCCTATGCCCCCGTCGACAACAAAATTCTGAATTGGTATATTGTACTGTGTAAGGCAGTGTATGGTCAATGTTACAGTTTTTTTCCCAAATGTAGGTCAAAAGTCACAGTCAAGGTCACATGGTCAAAACTTTGGTACCGCTGTAAAGATCTTGTCAAAAGAAGCGCAAATGCCAAAAATGAAAGCCCTACTTATTACGTTACAATAGTTTCCGGACTGAACAGATCGTTATTTCCCGCACCTCAGACAGGGGTATCCCACTTAGTACCCTGTCCTAGATTTTTCTATCTTGTCTAGTACCCCTACGTGCATTTTCGCAGAATTTGTTACACATCGGTATATTCATCCGCGTGAAGGCGTAGGGTGCACCTAAACCCGTGCAATTCAACAAAAAACGTAGTTTATTTCGTTGCAAAAATTTCTATTTAATTAATCATATTTATGATGAAACAGAAAAATCTTCACTGTAAAATGTAAGTGCGGCCTACAATGTTTACGCGGCACTCTCCAAACGTTGTTTAAAAAGTGAAGAGGCTGTATGGGTAGTTTGAGGCTCCCACGGGATATGCCAAACTAAGATGTAATATTGAGTAGTAGGTGCGAGTAATTCAGTTAGTTTCGGTCACGTACATATGTACGCAAGGCGTGCAAGGCAGTGTATAGTACCTGACCAATCAGGAGAATGATTGGCGTGCCACGTGGAGTACTAGGGTACCGACGCGCACGTGAGGGATATATCCATTCACTTCCAAAGAGTTGATATGCCAAAACGTATACGACCTGCACTTATATATATTGAATATATAATTTACATATTTTCGCTTTTCAGGGTGCGAAGAAATATAAAAAAGTATCTTTTACCTGTAACTGTTCGCTTCTATTTCGCTTCGATTTTATTAGTATCTAAGGTGAAGTCTGGTCCACGAACACCCAGACATGCTAGTTCATTAACGTCTAGACTAGAAATCTCCGCCCGACGAAAATGAACATCTCCTGATTGTCCCCTCCCCAACTACTTAACCTTAAATCCGAATTATACTAATATTACAATTTTCAATACCGGAGATCTATATAGTCATTAAAACGTTTGACAGTCTCCGGACTGCACCCTCTATAACTCTGCCTGTCCTCTTCAATCTGAACAGTACATGGAGCATGTCAACACAGCAACGTACAGATTTAAAGACATGAGACTTATATGGTTGTCAGAATATTTGAAATAATGTACTGGCAGTGAAAAGACTATTATTTTACACAAAAACTCTCTAAATCGTGTTATTTGATATAACTTGTGTAAGAAGAGTCAGCTGCTGGGGCGATGGAGTGCCAGGGAAACGAGATGCGCAGATAGCTCCTTAGATTTCAATACGTGTTATGCAAACTATGCAAATTCTATTTTCAGTACTTTTGCATACTTGAAAATTAAATTAGTTTGTTTAATAAATGTGGCATTCCACACTTCCTTCAATTCAGCACTTGGCAGTTTATCTTTTAGAAAGTCAGTGCAGCCAAAGTAATTGAAATACAGTGTTCAATTAACGTATTCCCATGCTTCACTTCACATTCTGATGGCAAAGGTATGGAGAAAGTGTTGTCTGCAATTTTCGTAAGAGTTGCCCCCCTTGATTTTATATAGCGATGACCATGAAGGCCAACAATATGGGGGTCTCTTATGGATTCTATTATTTGAATGGACATTAAACACGAAAACTTCACTTCCTGTTTTATTTTGATAAATCTTTTTCTGTATGTTTTTTGTTGAATCCTATTTTTTGTCGCTAAGCTTCTTTTTATTCCATTGACAGTATTTTTTTAAAAACATAAATCTCTTGATTTCATTTTGTAACAACGAAAAACTTTGCTAATTTTGTCTCCTCGTGAGCAGACAAGGTCATTTTAAGTCAGGGCCTTCTTGTAACAGTTGATAGTTAGCTCGCTGAACATCATAAAAAAGGTTAGGTGAAGCATGAGACGCTTATAGTCAGCTGGTTGGTTGTTCGGTTACAGGTTTCCGTCTCCATAACTCATATATTTAAATGTTGTCTCACTGACAAATATCAGTGTTAAGAGTTCCTATCAATATATCTAAACCCGCGGTACCGCTATGTTCTCGAGTTTCTAACATGATTTATCGATCAGACATGATATTCTTCTCACTTTTGAAAATTATATTAAATTAATTGAAAAAAATGTGAAAATGTTATTACGAAGCAACATTGACTGGTGTAAACTTTTGATGATAAATTCTGGTTGTAAAGCATGGACGAGAAAACGATTAAGACTGGTAAAGACTTGAAATAAATTACGGTCGGCAAAAGATTATGTCATAGAATTTGTGCTGTTTAAGGTTAGGAATTGTTTTAATATCGGTGACAGTTCTGATTACGTGCTCCTAGTTTGTCATTATCTTAAAGACCTAATTATAAATGTATAGCTTATCTTAAATAGCATGTTTAAATGCTTCAACAGCTAATAGGCCTATGTAATTTTTTTCGTATTTCTTGTTATATCAGTGTTGTAAAGTGACTTAACTATACACATTATTGTGATAATTTCAAATTTGTATTATCGCGAGCAAGCGTTAGTCAACTCTTTTTTCCCCTGGGATGAAACTTATTGTCGTTGTTGATTGTATCTGGAAATTGAAGGCATGATTGGTTTATATTTTAAAAATAAATATGAAAAATTTAGATTTTGTTTCGATTTTGATGCATATAATTAATAAAGACAGCTGTATATGGAAGGGGTAATGGAAAACATCTCCTAGATGCTTGGGTTTTAATTAGGCCTGCAGCTTGAATTCTTCTCCGTGGTTTTCACACCAGGCAATACTGGTGTTACTGGTGAGGCCAAAGCGGCCCTTTGGTCACTAGCCAGACACTTAATCTCCAGACTAAATAGAAACTTCCGCTAGCCAAGGATAGAAAGGTGACCATGAGTATCCTCAACTTCTGTGACTTCTAAATATAGATATATCTATGCTTAAAATGATGATAATTATAACAGTTAATTGAATAAGCAAGCAGGTAACTGATTGGTTGTCAGTAGCCAGATATAATAACTGATCATCGACTGATCGTGAGAGTTTATTACTTTAAACCTCCAGTATACTGTAACCGTGCTTTACTATACAAAATGTGCAGTCATAATTCCACTACCATAGCCCTTCTCTATTGAAAAGCGTTTCATTTATATACATCCGAAATCCTAATGCACGAGACGTCTTTAGTTATTTTCTGTCATTCCATATCGATATATCACTTCCTTAATTCCTTAATTTCAAAACACATCCTACACAGCATCTAGGAGTTTCCTCGTCACTATCATTAAAACATGTGAAAACGAATTCTAGAAATTCCAGGGGTTAGGGTCACTTTCACTCTCTGCACCACTTGAACATGTCATGGCAAAATTGAAGGTTCCATGTGTGACACCTTGTGGACAAGACGGAAAGACTAGACTGATCCTGTGATATACATCAAACGAATATAGAGGTCGCACAACGGTATATTGTACAGGATTTGACGTGCAGTGTCGCTCCTTTGTCACTTCAGATTGAACCTATCAGCCTATGATTGGTCAGTTCTTTTTTTTTCTCCTGGAACCAATCAAATTACTTGGCTTGTGCCTTCAATTTTGCAATGACATGTTCCAGGGGTGCAGAAATTGAAAGTGGTTGTAACCCCTGGAATATCGAGTATGGTGAACACTTCGCAAATGTGGTGCATTTCTCGTTAAGGAAGTGTAAATTCAACATACGGGTTACATCACATTATGGAATCATAATGGCCCAGGAGTGAAGAGGAAAAAAAATATCTGCGGCTAGTTTCAGCAAGGGTTTAATTTTCTGACTATCGTCTTAATTTTATAACCGTATGATCAGGTTCAGAATCGCTGTCGTAAGGATATTTTTAAGTAATAGTTGTGAGTTGGGGGGGGGGGGGGGGGGGGGGGGGGGGTTGGAAAACAGTGAACCCGTTCGGTACTTTTGTTAAACGGAAGCTATAGAAATAATAGGACTACTACTAGACTTAAGGTTTAGTTTTAAATAATTCTTAAAAACGAGTCAAAAAAAGAGTTTCTTTTGGACCGTATGTAAACATCATCTCAATTTATGGAATCTTCTATGTTCACTTTTATGACAGTAATTAGGTATTCTACCGAATAACTGAAAATTTTCTGATGGTATAGATAATCAACATAAAGAAAACGAAATTCGATTCATTTGTGTACTTTAGAGAAAAACAAAGACAAATTGGCCGGGAAAACGAACATAAAATGCTTTTAATACTTAAATCTAACATGCCATGGGAAGTCTTGGTAGCTTGAAAATATTTCAAGATATTGTTTTTTTTTTAATATGAACGTTTAGGAAATTCTCACTAGTAATCCCATTTTCAAATTTAATATTATCATCATGTGAATTACGACACAAATTTTTTTTCAGTTTATTCAAATAATATCTAAATTAATATTGGTTCTGGGTGTAAGTTGACAATGCTTGGAGAAAAACACTAGGTCTGTTCGATAAGTATTTAATGAGGCTGTAGGTGTACGCTTTGATGAGACATATCTTGTAATCAGCACTTCAACGTATCGGGAAAAATTAAACATGAAAATAAATGTAACGTTCTTATATTCGTCCGTGGCAGTTTATCGGTAAGAAACTTCAGAACTAAAGATAATACCGACGTAAAAATAATTCCCGACTTTGGCGCCGGACAAAAAGCGAGTCTTTGGCCTGATTCCAAACTACAACGGTAACAGGTGCCGCAGTTGTCATTGCACTTGTTTCCCGAAAGGTGGCGCAAGGCGTCGGGGAAGAAAATGGACGAAACATGCATCGAATCCATGCAGTTGATCCGTATTCAGGCTTAACTGATGTGCTAGCAGCGGAAATGTACTGCTAGACCTTGGTTTGGGTGATCATATGGGTCCGCACCTGTTGCTTATTGTGTTGCAATGAAGTTTTCAATGTAAAACTGTAATGGCGGAAAAGAGAAATTTAAACAAACTATAATCGACATTTAATTGATATTGTAACTGTATTTTGGCGGATTAAATTTTTTAAGTGAATAAGGTTTTTATACTAAGCCGTAAGGAGTTAACACTATAACAAGCAGGAGGCAATGATTTTGGTGCTGCTTTAAACGGACATTGATAAGTAAACAGAAACCTTTACAACGTTTAACGATATCGATGTAATCAGTGAAAATGACATTACATGGCTTCTTATAAAGACAATGGCTGTTCAAGTTCTCTATCTTTCCGTTATGAATGGATTTTGGTATTATCCACCAAGGATTCACAATATTATATCTCAGGACTTTCATTAACGACCACCGATACTTGCATTTCCAAACACTAGCAGACTCGTTTAAGTAATGTAATACGTTATGTTGGCATACTATGTTCATACCCGTATTTAGACGATGAACACTCGAACCTCGTTATCTCGAACTCTTATAACTCGAACACACTGTTTAATTCGACGAATTTCGTAATCTCGAACTGGATTGACTTGAAGACCTCGTTTAATTCGAAATATTGATAGGAGTTTTCCCGTGTTCCCGGCGAGATAACGAGGTTTGACTGTATTGTAAAAAGTTAACAACCGCCAAACTGAGGATAAAGGATTGTTTCATTCTACGATTTCGCATCCTTTCATTTTCGAAAGCCATCTTCTCGTTTCGCCTTTGCTTGATCGTCCTATCGTTTTTTTTTTTTTTTTTTTTGCTTTTTGCTTCTGCATGTTTTCGTCTTTTTGTTCTCTCTCTCACCCAATCGCTTCTTTTTACATTATTGTGTCTCAATGATCGCCGTAGTGACGTCTTGTTGCATGTGATAAAGTGAAAAGAAGAAATATCGTGTATATCTCACCATTCCGATCCGTCCACGTCAACTTTGTTTAAAACCATTTTTTCTGTTGTGATACCAGAGACACACACCATGTTTGAACTGGAAGTCATTTCTATGATGCATTATGTAATTTATATCGTCTATTCAGGTGGATACCGTGTCTTTAAAGTTTTATCATCGTTTGAAAATAGTATAATATGTTTATATGGCGGAAGAAGAAACGAGACATTTCTCATAAATTTTTTAAAATTTTCTTTTAAAACACAAATGGCCGTACGATGTTTTGAAATATCTGAGACATTGTAGTTGTCAGTGTTGTTGTCGTCGTCAGATTGTTAAATGATATTTCATTCTTATATAAAAAAAAAAGAACTACATCTGCCAGGTACTGTGAACTATCACACAATTCCATATACTGTCGTTATATAGATATATAGGTATCTGAGTCTAGGATGTTCGCTGGTGTATATGATAAGTATTGAGAAGTGCTATAGGCAATCTTTCATGATGGTACTGTAGGTGGGTTTTTAAACATTCTCCCTGGTGGACTAAGATATATGTTGGTGTCATTCAGTAGTGTACTTGCAGAATTACAAAAGAAAAAAAAAACAAAAGTTACCCAATTTAATTAAACAGAAGTTACATAAAACGTGGTTGTTGTACATGGTATTAATTCAACTCGAGTTAGTGAATTTTGACTTTTTTGTTCCTGATCTAGGTATGTTTTGTTAATGATGTAAGCGGGGATGTTAGGATATGACCTGTATCGAAATGCCGCTTATTGATATGCAACAATTTCAGAAATATAAGGAAAAACTGTGTATAACAAGTATTTACAACTAATAGCTTGATTACCATATTTAAAGCGCTAGATAGAAATAAATATTTTACGTTTCAAAAACAAATTATGACAAAAAAAAAAAAAAAAACAATAATGAAATCCTTATTTCGCGTTTTAATTTCGGCAAATTTCAAAGTGTCATCCACTCAAAATGAGCTTACAGTTTATTCCGCGTGCAATTTATATGTTGCAATAATCAACTGCCGAAGCCTTAGGAACAGAATAACACTCAGCTATTGTAGTAGAAATTAGATCAGCGATGCACCTGCTCTTCCACATGTTATTAGGTTTTGGTTTTCCTAGTTCTGGGTTTCACCTTCTTTTGATCCTTAGCAGGTCATAGCATTTTATGTATTAGAAGCAGTGTTTTTATAACTGAATTCACATTTAAAGTACAATATGTATGAAGCACTGACGGGAATGTTCGCTACTAAGCTAGCAAGCAAAACAAATTTGTGAGAAGTCATGTACACTCGAGTTCACTGCATATTGCATTGATAAGAACAGTCGTTTCTGACATGAGTTCCTGCACAATCAACTTATCCATCAACATAGCACATCCACTTGTTTTCGGCTGTATATCTCTATTGGTCGGTCAACAGGTGCTAGAGCCTTTTGGAAATCAGAACATTCGCATCAGAGAAACTATTTGCTGTGGTTGTCCAGATCAGATACTTAACTGTGAGCTGTATCGCAGACATCACTTCATGGTTCAGTGGTCAAAATGCTTGATAAATTTGCAACGGTTCATTCAACAAACTTTGTTGAATTATTATTATCTTTTTTTGTTTGTTTTATAGCTGACCCGGCAACGGAATATTTACAATATGTCAGTGCCGTTGTGTACAATAAAAGTGTTCGTTATCAATTGGCTTTCAAAAAACATGCGCAAGTTGGTTTGAGGTGAAAATGTGTTTGTCTTTCCTGTAACTGTTCGAACGAGGAAATTTGTATGGAACTCCTTCTAGAATCGAATCTTTATCTCTTGTTCTTGATAAAATAGGAGTCACATGTATAAAATCGTTTTTCAACACTTTTGAATATATACTTGCATACGTAGTTTCGATATGATAAGCATTTTTGTGAAGTGTTGTTCTTGCTTTCAAATATTTACTGTCGGGCAATTCAGACAGAGTGGTCTGGATTGTCTTCCTGTATGGACTATAGACACCACGACTTGGTGGCGAGGTAAAACAAAGAACTTAATTTATTTCATGTATCTGGGATGAGTCATGTTTAGAGTTAATGAATTTGGCCGTCATTTACTCCACAAATTTTCACGTGGTGGGGATGTTTGAATAATTCCTTGATCCATTGTCGAATTATCAATGACACGAGTCCCTTCTATTTTTTAAAAAAAATGTTTTCCAACCATTTAGTTTTCTTTCATTTTAACAGCTCTATAAGATGTTTTGAGATTTCGAGTTTTGTTATATAGACAAAGGACCGAACTACAGCATTTCAAATTAAGTAGTAGCCCCGGAAGTTATATTATCCAAATCGTAAAGGGGTTCATTTCTTCAATATTTCTACAAATACATTAAACATAATATCATACACATGATGGTCGTTATATTATATCTAAAATCACACCGCTCAGTGTGTAACACATGTATATATTACAGTTAAGTAAACTGACACGCTTGTCATATCTTATTAGGGTCCCTATATAGGTGTCTTGATCTACAGTTGAGCAAGTTTCGTAAAAACGTCAACAGATACTGATGTCAATTGTATGTGTACATAAATACCGAATTAATCTAGCCCGGAACGACAGTGATAGAAAACAGATGACGGTACCTAAATAACAGGCAGGTGATGTAAACGTCCCGAATGTGGTAGAGAGTTCGAACTTTCTGGCAGAAGTGTTGCTCGCACGCACGTTTACACGTGCTTTCTGAGACAGAAACTATATACACAAGAGGTATACTTGACTTCTGAGCACTGTTATGACGTAAACACACGTGCGCCACTGATTTATTTAGAATCCTTGCAAAGTATATATTATTTATTTATTACGTCGATTTTTACAGAAATATATTTGTTGTTTAATTTTTTCAACGACTAGATGACTGTTAACCATATCACACAACGATAATTGTAAAACACCGACAGTGCACCCAAAATGGACCCCATGTTTCCCAAAATGTTTTCCCGATGCACTTTAATCCTGACGGAAGCGCTAGACAACAATCCTATGATGTAGTGACGTGTCGCAAAGTACTGCGCAGAATATCTACCTTGAAAATAATATGTCAGATACGTTGAATAATTGGCCTGTTTATTACATCATCTTGCAAGTCTGATCTGATGGATCATCAGCTCCTAACCACAACATGAATTTAACAAAAAAAAATTTTTTTTTAAATACTGCATAGTATGATGTTAAAAGTGAAAAAAGAATATAATTCATCTTAGGCCCTTAGCTGTAGGAAGCAGTTAAATTCATGTCTTGGCTCTTTGTATCTAACTCTAAATATCTATCTAAAGGGTTGCTTACTTGTGTGTCTTTTGTACTGTCTTTGAAACTTACGTCGAGAAAAAACCCATTAATTTACTGTTTAAATATTTTTTACATTATTTCTGACGTTAATCATAAACTGTGAGTTATAACTATTATAGTAGATATAGAAATGTGATTATACATTGATGTATACAAACTGTGTCTGTGATGATCAACATAGAACATTTCCACTCTGCGTTAATACCATTGACGGAGATAATATTCAGGTCTTCTTGTCTTATATGCGGATATTATTGTAGATATTCTACAAAATAAGGGGTAGGGGTTTTGCAGACTACTATTTACAAGTATTTATAGGAATTGTTTAAAGATACGTTCGTCAAGAAAGTCTTGTAAACATCAGAATTATCTAGCAATGATATATCACAAATACTGTAAATAATGGATTTGATCTTCATGACGTTTGTAGAAATGCTTATTTCCCTATTTCAGGATAAAGTAAATATTGATATTATATTTTCAATATTGCTATATTCGCCTGTAGTATTGGTAATGTGTGCTGTAGGTATTTTGTAGGCTACTACATACTTAGAAACATTGATAGCAATTAATCAAAATACGTTTATTGCAACCATAAAAGTTCTCGAGCAAAGATGTATCACAAAATTTGCGAACTATGGAGTTGATCTGTATAGTGTTTAAGTAAAATAAAAAAATTCTGATCTGCCTGAAGTTTTAATGTGTCTATACTTCAACAGGAACGCGAGCAGTGCTGCAGAGCTGGATATCCTCAAAGCGCGCTAAAATTATCACAAGATGAAATTAGACTGATACCACCACCAAGTCATGATCACAGAGGAACTAAATATACAGCACCAGCAACCCATTCGTGTGTGATGTTACAGTCCAAAACATTGGCATAGCATTTTATCATTAACAGTTGTTTGAGGAAAGAAAGTTCATAATATCACAGGATATAATTGTTAAACAAATATATTTTACTGATTTTTAACAAAAGTAGTAACGACAGTCATGTCACGACGTTACATTCTCCAGAAGTCCTATGCCAATGATGTTGATTTTGAGAGACTCGAATGGTTCTGGTCTGTGTTTATCGACCTTCGCTCAGAAAATACCCTTCTAGACCTAAGAACATTTCCACATCATATACAGTACCATATCCTAGATTCTCTTGCAGTGAAGTCTTTTCTTTACATCAAAGGCGAAGGACGTAAGCAAATACATTGCCAAACACCATTTTAGAGATCATTATGTGAAAGAAACGAATGTTCGGTTGAAATAGATAGAAGACAGATCTGGAAAAGAATTGTGGTTCAGAATCGATCACACATTCGTCTATTTTCTGTTCGGATAACGATTTCAGTTGCAGTGTCTGCCATTACAAAAGACATTATGTTATTTTCATAGTTTATTAATTTGAAGTTGGAACACTGTCCAAAGTCACATTGATACTGACAACATTATGATAATGTCTATTACCATGGCCACGCGAGAGTGACTTTTAAAACTCCGAAGATAAACCTGTACATAAATATGAATATTCACCGCCAACAAAACGAGTTAATGTATATTGAATGATAATTACAAATATCTCGCTGCCAAAAAGTCTTCTTTGATGATTAATTTGTCAGTAATTGAATTCGAGGAATGTAATGTTACATCCTTTCTTCCATAATTAATACAATGACGTATTATGAGGTCAGTGCTCTAAATTGTAGACCCAGATACATCTGTAGAATCGGTTTTACCTAGCGCGTGCTCCCAGCGCGTGATGTATATAGCACGGTTCAGTCACCTTTATCAGTTATCTGCTCTATTATACGGTTCATTGACCTTTCCTTTTTATCAAATTATACGAGAATTTCTATTTTTAGATTTCCATTTTATTGACATGTCATTCAGTTTAGCGATAGCAATCATGTAGCTTGTGTATTATTGTGTCTGAAATATGTTTAAGAAATTAGAAAACAAAAGTGATTGTCATTTATCAGACAAACATAATAATGAGACTTCAAGAGCTGATTGGTGCCACCATTGGTTTTTGAAACGATATCTAAATCGAAGTCTGTAATTTAAGTATCATAAGATCTTTCAGAATATTCGTTCTGCAGCTTGTATGTAAAAAAGGCAACTCGCAGTACTGATATTTACTCAGTTCCATGCAATATTCGAATACTGTAGACCTTATGACCTCAGATTAAAAAGACGAACGAGATATATGCCAAACAGAATTGATTTCAGGTACATAATGTTTATTTGATTATTCGTTTTCTTTGATCTTAAGTAATTGTCAAATACGTTTGAAAACGGTGTCCATAGATGGGACATGTAATTGATATTGTTTTTAAATTATCTGATATATGGAAATTACGAAATTCATTGGTTTATGGGGCTAGAGCACCTTCCCGTCTTGATTTTGACTTTTATTTCGATCACCTTGGATTTTCCTCAGTCGCCTTCAAGGCTTCAACATTTAGGCCCTTGGCATCACTACTTACGAGTGCTAGAAATCGAATTAGCTGTATAATGCAGTTTTCTTAATTGTTCAGCTCTACTGTACGTAACTCTATTGGTATAGAAAGAAAGATGATGTTCACTTGTGTGTCCTTTGTACAATTATTGAAATACTATTTCACTAGAATATCATTACTTAGACATGGTATATTGATATTGACATCGTAACTAGGTCTATCCGCCTTATAACGAGTCAGACAAAATGTGCCTGGTGTCTATTGTAAAAGATAATTTCAATCTGAGAATAGACATTTTAATATAATATGGCAATTGTTTAGAATTCAAATATGTTATAGACAGGGTGTTAATACTGTGGCCTATATATAAAATTATCAGGAAAGACTGTTGCATTCATTGATATACAAGGATGGATTATCTTCCAACAACCACCTGTTTCTTCAATGTTGTTTACATTCACTACGCTGACGAACGAGATTGGGCGAAATATAACTAGGTCTGGGCCTTAACCAAAACACCTACAAAACAATACGTGTTGTGTATTGATATTAATAGCAGGCTTTGTCCCAACCGGGAGTAGAAACATACATCTTAATTTATATTATGCCAGTCACTCAATCTCGGTCTTGTACTTGTTGATATAAATATTGTAAACTGTCTGTCATTAGAATTTACTGTGATTTTTGTTAAACTCTCTTTTCAGACAGCCTTTTAAAAGTGCATTTTCGGCTTTCATTTCAAAGGTTTATCATGAAATGCATCCGCTACATTTATGTCAATATTTCTTGAATGAAATTTAATTGACAAGATATGATGTATATTATATATAATTTTTATTTCAGTCACGTTTTTATCCATAGCAACACATGTAAACAATACCCTGGTTGAATGCATGCTTTGGTTGTCTGTCCTGCTTCATTGACATGTTTCAAATATATTAAACCTCTTTTCAGACTTTGAATGACGTCACGATAAGAAATTAATTAAGAGAAAGCGATAGGTAAGTGATTCCTCAGCAATAGACTTTGATATTAACATTGTTTATATATAGCAATGATTAACATATTAGAAACATACCTGTATAATAGATACTATTTATAGCTAATATGCATGGAATGCCGATGTGATATAACTTTATATAATTATATGCACCTTTGTGGAAAGATAAGTTAAAAATATTCATAAGGTAAGTTGTTTGAATAATATCACTAAATAAAATAATTTAGTTATTATGGAATAGCCTCTATCATAGAGGAAGGTTTCATACAAAAAACTTGAAGATTTTAAAGCTTTACAACATGTATGAACAATTCAACCTATTCAAAGGATTTCTTTTAAGGGTTTATAATCAATCCACTTTAGTGTGAAACAAACAACTTTAATTATTGAATGTAAAAAGAAACTAGAATATTTTTTCTGCAAAAGCCTTCCGCGCCAGATTTTTTTTCACAGAAAAGTAAAATAAATGAGAAGATCTTACTGTGTTAAAAATGAAATATAGGTGTTTTGCAACTTTATCGCCTCTTCCACTCAACTCATACTGAACTTCATTGATAACACACACGGTCTGTAACCCAAATAATGTATTACTTATTATGACTATGAAATATGAAAAACAGATTTTTAGGATTTACCTGACCCTCGACATGACTCATGTAAAGTATTTACACAGATGAATGATGTAAACATGCAATTCCTCAGGAGGGGGTCACGTTAGGAAGCACTCCCAAGCAATCAGCTGGTGATGCCATACAGCATCGTTTGTGTGTGTATCATTGTCCGAGGAATGTTAGCATTGCGTAGGTAGACTCGGTTATATTCATGTAGTTATAAACCTGTTGTATACGAAAATCTGTCGTTGAGAGGAAATAACCGACATGAAGTCTAAACCAGCAAACACGACGTTTAAATCTGACAATTCAGAATCACCGACGTAAGTAATACAATTTTTAAGTCTTGAAATTGAACATAATTTCAAAAGTTTATGACATATTGTTTTTACTTTTATGAATTCAAATAATTACACGTTATTTTTGTCTTCACTTCCTAGAATTTTTAGCTGGTTTAAAGACACATCTCTTGACAAAATAGGTGCTGCTATCGTATTGTAGCATATCAATAAAATAATTTAGTACTTCCAAAATATAACAAGCATTGGTTCAATTCTCTTTCATTAGTCCAGAAATTTTATTTCAAGTTGGGAAATGGTGTTGGATGGGTAGTTTATGCCTGCGGGATAACCGTATCACACATCCCTAATGTATCAACATTACGATTAGCCTATTCAACCGTCAACAATCATTTGATCACTTGCACGTGCATGCTTCACCTATTCGTTTTTTTTTCGCTATACATTGTTGGCAACTATTCTGACGGAATGTGAATAGATTGACAATAACAATGATCAATATAGATTTTCATAAACATTTTACGTTGTTATATCCTTATGCCCAATAATACAGTTTTTCTTAAAGCTCATAAATATCTTATAATTGTTATCTGTCATCATTGATTAAAGCTAATCACAAAGTTCTGATTATGACGCTGACGATACCGAACGTAGCATTGCACTAGTTTTAGCCAAACCTGCACTTAAGTAAGGTAATATTAAGTACCGATCTGTCATTATATTGTGCATTAATTTGATTGGATAAAATACAGACCGATATGTGGTGTTTGATCCTATGACAACTCATGAAACATGGAACTCAATTTGATAAAACGGAATGCATCACCCAATCAAACAAAGCATGTTACCCTTATACGTGACGTCATTTTTAGCAGCAAAAATAATGAGTCAGATGAAAGATCATAAGAATGTTAAAGCTCTGGAACATTGTCAAGGTAGATCAGAATAAAGAAAAAAAATATTTGAATGATACGTAATGTAGTTTAACACAAATACTGGAAAGAAAATACCTCCATAAACGGTTTATTTATTCATGCGTGTGAAAATCTTAGCGATGCTTAACTTCGTGTGTGGTATTTGTTTAAGCTGAACATCCATAGATGATTATAAGAAGGCTTTCAGGTCAGTTTCTAAGATTTCCTCAGAAATCGTATATATACATATGTACTTAACTTCACTTTTCTAATGATCTCACCCACCCAATTCAACCGTAAAGAATTCTTTCATAAGATTAAAGGCAAAAGGTTCAAAAAGAATTTGGGTGCAACTTTTCTTTTATTCATTGTGGTGTGGTAGCCTAATTGTACCCAGGAAGTATATAGGGCAATATTTTTCTCTGGTGTACGTTGAGGTACGTTTTACCACGTAAAATAGTAAATCATTCATGCTATTTTCTCCCATACTTCACCGATGAATTGTTTTATCTGGTAAAGAGAGGAGGGGGATGGAGGAGATGAATATGATTTATCTACATAAGGACGGTCATCCTACAGACACCTTTATTCGAATTCTGTCTTCACCTCACCACCGGATAACGTTATCACCCGATATAGCGAACACCATAGATTCTTACAAAATGTTGTGTTTCTATGCAATATTGTTGATTAATTAATGTACAACGCAATCTGATTGTAGAACTTGAATTGAAACTATCATTTCCTTTTCAAACTGAAATGATAATGTTGAAACGTATCTATATACAAATATGTATTACATGTTATGTCGATTGAATAAGCCGTTTTGATATAAGAATGCAATAATAATATAAGGTGCTAATAACATGTGACCTAGAAATGTTTATTTGAAACTCAAATGGAATACCATTTATGCTGATATTATTTCTCTAGTTCTATATAATATATATCAAATATATATCAAATGTCAGTACCACGAATTCCACATCGAGTGGAAGAAATCATAAATACCTTGATATTCGATTTCAAAGAATGGCAATATAAAGGCAATACGTTTTGGTATCACAAATATAAAAGACATATTATGATAAGATGCTAGAATGTAGCACCATGGTATGGTAGTAAAACCTTAATCTTAACCGATACTATGATAGAAATACTGTTGCCTTGGTTTCATTTGGCAAATGAAATAAAGAAAGATCGGAACCCTGTTACAGAATGTGAATTAAGAATACCAGCGTGGTTTCTCGGTTTTTTGTTTACAATACATACCAATACATTTTAAGATTATCGTTTTTTTTCTACAACCAAACGTCGATATTTCTGAAAACTTAAACAAGTAATCCTTCTGTAACTACTGATTTCATGTCGTGCTCTCCGTCGTAGACTTTTTTCTGACGATATAACATTTTCAAGCAGTCCGCCATGACCTACTTTTAAGTGACGTCACGACGTAATAAAAAGCAATGGATTCGTTTTTTTTTCACTTAAGATATAAACGTAATTTTCCTACAGACGATTGTTGACTCAATAAGAGTAAATATGAACATATGACACTTAAATCGTACTTTTTTAAACAAAGCAGTTAAAACATATCGGAAATATCGATGTTAAGTTCCATCAGCTTCCATTCTATTATGAAATGGGACTCCGGTTCTGGTATATATTTTTTATCTGCTAATAGAAACATAAGTAACTGTGATTGAATCAACATTAACCGAGTTCAATATAACAGGAATATCTTCTTCTATTCTTGTATTGGAGAATGTCATCGTTCAGAATTAACTACTTTGGTCATTATCATAATTGGTAAATTTAGCGTTTGTTATTTGTATAACTCTCAATATCCAATATATCGAAAAGAATTTATTATATAAACGTACTACTTTTACTGTGAAAATAAGTTTCTGATAATGATTGAAGAATCTCTGGCAAAATTGTGTCCTATTTATTATTTTGTACACGAAGGTACACATACATATCAGGGCGGATCACATATGCTTATGATGTGGCGTCACTTACTACACTATCCATCAAGACTATAACGTGCCCTTTGCATATGTTTGCTACTAACATTGAGGGACTAGATAACCCCCTGCTGGGGCCCCTCCACACGTCAGTACCATCGTAGATATGACCCTCCATGGGTATACTTATTTCAACACTCGGATGAGACGTGGCTATACAATCTTTGCCAGTCTCATACTAACATTCTTCCTAATAGCAAGTATTTTCCTCTCTCTCCATTTGCCATACCACCGCCATTTTATTTTGTGCGCGTGCAGTGCTGGTGAGGTGGTAGATATAACAGACAAAATGGCTGTGGTATAGCGTGAATCATCCCTACCATATACATGACTAAGTAACGAGTGTTGTTGGTGTGTTTGAGCTAACGGAGATAACCAGAAGGAGTGTTTTATCTTTGCTGCTCCGGGACTTCATCTTTCGTTATACACTCCAAAGAGCAAAACCTTACGAAGTGAAATATCCATCAGAGCGCGGCAATATACATTGCCGTCGCAATGGAATAAACAGGGGCAGGGTTTAAAAAAATTAATCCTGCTCCTAGGATTGTTTGAACTTTAAAAATGGACGACACGGATATTATTCAAAAAATTGGAAAGAAAAGGTAGGTTGATATACTGCTGATAAACTTTTACTGTCGACTCTTTGGAAAATTGTTATGTAACAATATATAAGCAATGCCTTCTGTGTTTTAAAGATAAAAGTTCACGTTTACTAGACATGAACATTTGGCAACAATTTTGTGTTGTAAAAAATAACCCAAATGTTCAGAAGTCAACTAACAGAACACACTGGAATGCTCTTTTGATTTACAGACTCCTTTCAGGTCGGTTTTCTGGTATATACATTAATGGTCCTAGTTCATAGTTGAATCAACACATGGAGATTTTGTTCAAATCTGAAACTTCAACTTAATTTTAAATATTGAACTGATGATAATTCGGTGTTTAAATCAAATTGGTTTATTATTTGATTGATGTATCGATTTCTTTCTTTATTTTTGGTTTACTAAAATGACTACAATAAATGATTGGTTAAAATATTATAGTCATCAGGAGCTCTTTATTATATCAGAAACATATTATTCCAAACACACACTAATGGAAAACGCCTATCAATAACATGAAAGCAATAGAAGTAGTATATGACAAATAATAAATAAAACTGCATCATAAAGTTGTTTTATCCTTCTAGGACTCAGCAGTATTGAGTCAGAAAGTTTGAGAATTAGGCGACTAAGGAAGAAAAAATCGACTTGATGTATCATTTTAGTTTCTATTAGAAATTCGTTTCATTAGCAAAATATCTTGGATGGGTTGGCATCATTTCCGACCGGATGTGGGCTTTTACTGAATATTCTGTGGTTTTAATTAACATTTTCTGACATTTTTTGTAATGTTGCGGTTTCCTCAGAAATGTTCTACGAAAACTGATAGGGTGATATTGATTTGCTTACACAATAACGAATTTCGTTTAAAATATGGCATGTTATCAAAATTATAAATATATGTATGTTTTCATAGCCATTGCCAGATGAGTGCCTGTTTCCAGTGTACTTTAGCATTTGTCGGTTCCAACGGAGCAACTTATCTCCATAGAACTGTGTGAAATCTCTTCAGTCAGATCACTAAGTCTATGTATGTGTTTGTTATCTCCCCTGTTAACCAATGTAGTAGATGTTTATGTTGTTGTCAGGTCTTTCCCAAATATTTCTTGCGATATTTTATTAAACGTCCTTGAATTTGGTGTTTTGTAATAGTCCTTTGGCAAAAAGTAGATTTACATTTATATCTGTATCTTGTAACAAAACTTTATAGATGCCCAGAATTCGTTTACCAATTTACATGTAACTAAATACTTATTCACTTGTCTAAAATCTAATTATTTTTTATTGAATGATGTTTTAGTCAAAATAACGAAATATTTGTATTTGTGTCTCAAATTTCCATTAACCAAAAGCCTACGGTGCTAAGTATTGAGTTAAATGTAATTTCGCCTCCCTCGATCATAGCAAAACATTCAAAGTGCATGGATAATTTCCATGTGTTAAAAAAATCTGCTAGTCTATTTTTCGGATATGGATTTTTTCTGAAATAGACTTAAGATGTTGAAAGTCTTGCCCTGTTTTGTGTAATCGCACAGCTTGCCAATCGCTATCTGACATAATCCACGCATACGAATTTCCGGTATTCTGGTCGTGTTTTGAAGAGCATGCCTGAATAGAGAGGAAAACACGTGTACACGTATTTGCAAATTATTTAAAATATGAACCAACCACAACTGCAGTTTATCGTTCCTAAAACACCTGTCAGACTCGCAATGAGAAAGGCGTTCGTCAAACAAAAGCCAACCTTCATACCACTTGTGTAGCTCACACCTGTTCTTCATATCTTCGAATACGTGATGATTAATAAAAAATTGCGGAAATTGAACAAATTTAAAAGATTTGGCTCGGACTAAAACTTAGAATTGGCCAGACCCACCGCGTGCAACGAAAGAAAATTATTCTGTAATGGGGAAGGTTATTACTTCCTATGACGTCACGTTCGGGTTTCTGGCAGATGGCAGTCCTGGTATATCGATACTTCTTTGGGCTTGTAGGGGATATAGAGGGAAGATGTGTTATACAGTGCAAACACACTAGCCCAAAATAGCCGAGACATGGTCTGATAACTACTTTACATATTGGCCCCTATGATTAGCAATCTTTCTCTCTCTCTAGTGCTGCCTGGTGACTGTTCGATCGCTGTTGCTCACTTGTGTTGGTAACTAAGGGTCAAATGAAACCATTCAGAATGTCTAACCTTAGATACAGGTGAGATTATAGAGAAGAATGTAGTCCGCTTATAGTGTATTTATAAGTTACATGTTGGTTTGGCTTTTGTAGGCTTTATGTAGTTAAACTTCATTTTGGCTTGAGTCTGGCGCTTTTTAGTGGTGTTATCTACCGTAGGATGGATCAAATGCTTCATTCTTTTGTTTTTATTCCATGAAAAAAAATCAGGTATTAGAAAGAATTTCCTTGAATACTACCTGGCATAACAGTGATAAAATCTCACCTGCCTGAAATTACACGTGGAATTTCTCTTTAATACTTATCAATATTTTTTTTTTCAATTCGAGTTTCTTGTTCGGTGCATTTGCTCATTCGGCCATTGATAAATAGCTTGAGACGGCTCTGTTTCTGCATCAAACTTATTGCGGTTGATTGTAGTGGGAATGTGTTTCTTTGTTATCTGATGTGAAAATTTGATAGAAATGTCAATTGAAATGTTGACAAAATTGTGCGAGAATAACGAAAACGTATTACAAACGTCAGTTCACACAGTATGGGAATATCTTTGTAGCTTGTCAGAGACAGTTGATGTCCTTATTAGCTCTTTGCCTCCTGTTGATGAATGTGTACAGTTTGAAGCCGTTCAATGAAATTGTGTAGACTTTTTTATTGGCTGGATTGTGAAAGGATCATTGGTGCCAGCAAGTGTCTGGCAAATTATAAAATATTGTGATGCAATCATACGAGGTCGTTAGATTTGCCAAACAAGTCTCGTGATAGTACAGATCAACTTCTTAAGTGGTTATAGTATCGGTGTGAAAACCTGTCTGTTAGATACGCTTCGTTAAAAGTGATTACGTAAATGTGAAGTCAACCGGGACACGCAGACACTCTTGATTGCAACCTTTGAACAAAGTCTGTACTACAGGAATAAAAAATTAAAGAATATAATTCCATTGCCAAACAGTGGAGGACAGTATGAGCATGCGATCATAATTCTGTTAGATAATCAAAATAGAGTATAGATTAGGCATTGGTAGTTTTCCAATATCCTTCTCACCAGACCACAAATACATGTAATTATAGATGTCACGCGCTTATTGTCTGCCTATTGTCATAGAGATACACTTGGCAGTCTCTTGATTATCATGACGTCTCTGTCAACTGAGCCAGTCTCTAGCATTCTTAGTTTTAGTTTCTAAAATACATATCTTCCAAACATTACGATCAAAAGGCTTGCGACTAATTTGTTAGAGGAATGTAATATAAGCATTTTAGATATCACGCCACAATACCCAAATTCATTATGTTTTCTGACAGAAAACTTACCTTTCAAGGGCTCTATCAACGTGTACCCTTGATTAATACATGGTTTGGTGTATGTCTGGACGTGTTCTATAGGATTATTGCTCTGATTACTACGATGATTCTATTAAAACCACATGTACAAGCACATGACATGTGATACCAAGGGGAAGGTCATAACTATACACAACCTCGTAGTCTGTTGCTCTGTGTCTGTCATGTAATCTGAAATATCCCTCCCTCCTCCCGACCCCCTTCTTACTAATAAAACATGTTACCACTTTGGATGTATGTGATGTACGTATGGCCAAAGAGGAAGTTCTAAGTAGACATTATGTAATATATATGATAACCTTATTTATATAAAGGATATCTTATATAGAATATGAAGTGACTTTGATACGTATTTATTGCGCAGTACTATGGTAAATATATTGATTATCAATAATCAGCTTACCAAATTTCTTTGATTTTGTACAAGACACTAAGTGTTGATTTGTCAGGATTCATATATGTATGGAGCACATGACATTGTATTAAGTGCAAATAGCCCCTGCTCTACCTTGGCATTTTATAGAACATGAAATTAATGAATATCATTTGAATCTGAAGAATTTTAAATAATCCTCTCACCTTGTCAGTATTTTTTTTCTTTAAAAATCTATTAATCTAGACATTGATAAAACAACATTTTTAATACCAAAAACAGCAATAAAAAATCACCATTTGCTGTTTGTCAATTTTTTCTCTGAAAATCACTCAAAGAACGAAGTAAATTTACCTTCATAGGTGGCTTTTTTATAGATGTTAAGTTATTTCATATTCTAGTATGTATGGACATAAAACCAGCGACACTAATATGCTTATACATACGGGTGCTATTTCAGGCAGGTGTGACTGAACACTTAGGAATTCGTTTCTAGAAAGAATTTTCTTTGATGATGCCATGCTCTAGTGTATAGATTCTGAATTCAAAATAAGATCTCCTTTAAAATAAAAAAACACCATTTTTTAGGAAAACGTTTTTATTGCAATATATTTTTGCATTTATGAATTGATAATCAAATTGTCAACCTCCATTGATAAAATGCATTCAAAGAACGTTTTGCCCTTCTCGTACAGTCAATCATGTTCAAGCACTAATTTGCTAACATATACAAAATATGTATGTCAGATAATTATTCAATGACGTCATAAGTTCAATCTTATCATTGCTAGTACTAGAACGCCGTGCATTTCTTTCAGTTTATAAATAAATCCTAACGTTACCCTTTGCTTTAAGATAAACACTTATCTTGTTCCAGAAATAGATTCGTTGAGCTGTATTTTTTTCACAGATATAATAAACTTGTCATTGCACTTACACTATTTCAGGTCTGAAGATTACATTTGACACTTTGTGATCGAAGCTGTGAAATGTAATATGTTAGCTTAGCTTATAGAAATATGCAATATAATATCAAGTTGATTATCTGGAACTTAATTGTTAAGAAATTCTCATTCTATAAAATAAACAGTTATTTTTGTACTTTCAGTTTTAAAATTTGAATAATAATACAAAAAAGACAAGACATATAGATAATTATTTTTTCATGCTAACCGGTTACACCCATGATGGGGTTAATCATTCTTCATGGGTTAGTCATGGGGTTAGAATCGCGCTGTACATGTGGCTCCAAGAAACCAATCTACCGACCATCAACGGGAACACCATCTGGTCTTTGGGCTGAAATCATTCAGCTTATGACAGGCTATATACAAGGTCGCTATATTTTCATATTAAAAAGTAAACAAGTCCGACGGATCCTGTGGATTATGATGCCGAAGCATTTTGATACAAATGTTGTAGGGATAAATTGCAAGCGTGGCATGTCTAATAAGATGGTTTCATAAGTCTGGCCCTAATTTTAGAACTGGATCATTCCTACTTTGATTGACCAAGATTTACACTGTGTTTTTTTTTAAAAGAAATAGAAATAATTACCCTTCAGGAACACCTTGTCTTATCCTCTTTGAACTTGCGCAAGGATACACATTTTTTTTATCATTGTTTCATCAATTTGGACATGTCGGTATATTCTTCATTTACATCTTATTTTGGATTGGGTACTAAATACAAATATGCAATATAAAATGATGATATCTTAAAATAATTTTGTGGTTGTTAAAAAGAGGAAGAGGTCAGATGGTTATTCTACTGAGAGGAACTGATAACGTCAGTGTATTAGTGAATGTAAACTTTCATCTATTCCACAATATTAGTTTAAATCTAACAGTATGAATTCATATGAGATGATTATGGCATTTTATAAACACCAATAACGTTAATTTATTAATAAATAACTTTAATATAAGTGTTAACATCTGACAACGTTAATTCTGTTGATAGGAATTCAAAATATATTCTTCAACAAATCGTGTTACAATTGTCAGTCTAACTTGCTTCTTGTAGCTACCAGAAAAATACAGATTTCCCTATGTTGGTGATTTTGTATATGAATAGGTGATACCATAATTAACTCTCATTAGCTATGGTATCATGATAGCCTTCTGTATGTAAGACCGGCCGTGATTCGATTCTCAGTACCCTCAGACTTGTTGCACGTACCAAAGGAAAGGTTACATGCAGATGTAATGTTCAGACGGTGGCCTTGATTACATGACGTCACATGTTGCGTAGTGATACAGACTATACAAGTAGTTAATCACTGTCAAAGACTTCATCTCGCTGGTGGTACATTACTCACTGTTGACCTTGGTCTAGAATAAAAGTTCTGTTGTCTGATTGCGATGGATGCAACATTGCTAGATTATGCAAAGCTGGTTGTTTCTGTCTCTTTGAACACATGTCAAATAGTAAATATACTAACAGAGTTAATGTATGAACACCGCGTTTGAAACATTATCAACATTATTACTTAATTTTGTAATAGAAAGTAGTAATGAAAATGTCCGACTTCACTAAAGTCTGAACTAGCACTCGTCCGCTGTCTAGGTGGGTACTTCAATGTGTAATAAAATGGACATTTCAGCTTGTCGAGACAATTAAGGTGACCTTTATCTTCGAGTCTATTGCTTTACCAGTCTTCAACAGCCATAACCAAGGTTTGATATCTCACCAGAAACATTATAGTCTCCTATAGCTCCGTACCTAGCGTGTGTAACAGGCAGGACGATGACAATACTATGCCCCCATTAGGGCTCGAGATAGTGACCTTTAACTCTCGATGTGGAAACTTTACTGCTTTACCTAAAGAATGTTCCCCACATGTCCAGTCTAGTAAAGTGTCTTGAACTCTATGTTCCTACATAATAGCCAGTATACATGGTTTGATGTCAAGTTAGTGCTCCAAAATACGATATTAATGTTTCTAGACCGTACAATACAGAACTGAAACACTCTTATCTGTTTAATTCAATGAGGCTTTGCAAACGAAAGAAACGGTCATTATCTTTCAAATTATTAGAAACCTTTTCTATAAACATTGGTTTGGATTTTTTTTAATTCACTACATGAAACTGCATTACGACACTTTAAAACAAGGACAATATTTAGATTCATTGATACTTTATAGCAAACGTTTAACACATACAGCTAAAAAGAACTATTTGAGGGCGAAACGAAACCAACTCTCACTTTTATGGACAGCTTGATTGCTAAACGATGGTAAATAAACGCTATTTGTTCCATTCAGAACTAACTGCCCGTTAAACTCTGTACTATACTGATACAGTACCTTACATCTAACTTGTTCCCATTACCACAAAGGGGTCAGGCTGAAGTCGCTTGTGGAATCCTATATCTATGATCATTGAATCAAAGGTTGTTTGACTCTAACCTGTGTTCGCAAGCATACCTAGAAACTCATTACAGCATGTTCAGCTAATTACGTTGAACAAAAGCCATATTGCTTTGGGTCAACATAAGTCCAGTTTCACACAAAGAACAACCAAGCCAGAGGTCATACAGGGCCAGACACCATAGGAAGCGTGATGATCCTTTGTTTGGCGCAGGGTGAACTTTTTCTGAAATTATGCCAGCCGGGAGTACAATACATTTAGGCCATCGGATCTGGTTCATAGTGAATTCTTTGGATAGGTAGGATGAGGCATAATACTTCTCTGATATGCTGAATCTACTATGAGCACCTTATATTTTACTGCAGGCCGATTTGGTACATGACATCAAAGAACTCGAGTTCTTGTTAGTGAACCTTCATCTCATTAGCAACCGATATAAATAAGACTGTGTACATGAAACGAAAAAGCTCTGTGGTAATGGAAGTTTGAATATATATAACTTAACCAGGTATTTCTTTACTGACTAATCATGGTCAAAGGAAGGCAGAACATAGGTAATAACTACGACATAGGATTAAATTGGTGTTAGGGAGTCGTTTCCTCTAAAAGTGATTTTATATGCAATTTAATGCTGTTTTTATTTCACACAATGTTAATTGTATTTTCTTTAATGATGTTGTGCATCTAGCATTTATATTTCACACGGTTCTGAATTTGTACCCAAAAAACTGTAAAAATAAGCTGAGAACGGATATCACAGATTTCTTACACATTTAGAAAAATGTGGAAATGAAAATATCTTAATATCTTTTAATGTTAAACAAATATATATTCCACATATTTATGGTAATACCAATACATTTTATACCAATGCTATTTTTCCAATCTTAGAAAACGTTAACCGAATGAGTTTATATTTTAAAATATACATTTTTTTTATCAAGAAACAGGTTTCTCTTTCTCCTACGCATTCTAAAACAGTGAAATAAACAATGAAGTCCTTTGGTTATATGATATTTAATGTGAGTGGTAAATTAATACATGCTGACTGAGATATAGGAAGTTTTATTGCTGAGATTGGTATCCCCAGAAACATTGTTATTGTTTAACGTTAATTTTAAGCTTTGAGCTCTGTGCCATACGCCTGTACCTCCCAGGAACAGGAAGGGAACCGTTACATGTATATTGCTAACCAATAAAAAAAGATTCTGCAACTAAATCTAGACAAATGCAAAGGTCAATGGAAAATATTTGTTTCTACTGGTGTTTATCCTGAGATAAGTAATATGAATTATCATCTTACTTGATATTTTATAACTATGGAAACTGCACGTGCCAGAACATGTGTTTCTTTCACAACAATATTATAAGCAATGCATTGGCATTATGAAGTTAAAACGATAAGCGTAAAATCGTTTGTCTAGACTTCTAGTTTCTTTTTCATGATCTGCAACTATAAGTACAACCTGCTTCCTCCGTCGTCACAAAAATACCACCATGTTCGTGTAGAGATGTTGTTCTTTCGAAGAGCAATGCATACATGTGTGTTGAAATAGACGAAGATTTGTTCGTCTTGGAAAATGACACCAAAGGAACCTTTTATTTACATTCTGGCTTACTTCCATCGTTCTTTAACAAGCCACAATAAACAAAAGTATCATATTTGTCCTGATTCATTGACAATTGACAATGGTATGTTTGAAATCCTAAGGCATGTTAATGATGAAGGTAAACTGGATGGATAAAGTACGCCTTTAAATGACCGTAGCTTCAATGATAGTGAGTTAAAAATGGAAATGAAAAATAACTCATGAGAACGGCATGAACTATACAACATCGTCTTCTGAATCGACATCACCGCTAGGTAAATTTCAGGAAAGTTTGAAATTGTGGCAACCAAAACTATATATAAAAAAACACTGATTAGTCAGTTAATAATCACCATGAATACATGTTAAATTATCGGATGTAACCATACATTAACATAAAAATGAATGCATACAACAAAACAATACTCAATACTATTGTCTGGAGCTAGTACCTGGTTAACCTCTAACCCGTACGAATAAAAACAATACCATTGGTTTAAGAGCAGTTTACTACACCTTTAAACGAAACCATTCTGCTTTATCTAACCAAAAATGAAAGACAAATGTACCTGGCGTACAAAAAAAAACAAAAACAAAAACAAAACAAAATATCCGATACTATGGTCTGGAGCTAGTACCTGGTTACCCTCTAATACTCTAGATTTTATAACAATAGAAATATTGTACGGAAATATTTCTAGGTGTTTTACCGAAAGTGCATTTTCCTGTTATGAATTATTACATATTTATAATGTATTCAGATCAAAGAAGTAATAGTGTTCGGCATAAGGGATGAACAAGTAGTTTTCTAAAGTGGCGTACAGACCACAAGAACATTACTACCATCTCCGGGTTATCAATAGGGTACTCGGTGACTCTCTCAGTCAATTTTCTGGTATTGAGTGCAATGAAGCATAAAGTGAATCTGGAACCTTCATCTTAGACAACAAGAAGCTGAAAGGTCATACCGAAACACATCGCTCTTTGCCGACATTACTTCGGAAAATGTAAATTTACATGTACTTAATTTTGTTTGATTCAATTCGTTCCTTTCGTCAAGAATTTGCCTGGATGCTTCCTGGTTTTATTAGTAGAGTATTGATTAAAAACATGTTTTACCACTGAATGCACTTGTTTTCGAGATTATATACGCTGGGTTGTATAATAGAACAACTGTTCGAGAATATTACATTGGGCTAAGATTATGTTGACATGCTGGTATTTCCTGGTTTTTATTATTCAACTTAACATAATTGTCGAATTAATTACATATTTTACTTATCATATTTAATGAAATGTCGTGTCTATTGCTTTTGTCCTCGCGTTCTAGAACAATGTACAAGCAGAAAACAAACATAAGAATTTATTATGTTGATATCAAATTCTGTGGCGATAACAGGATACAGTCTATAACATCATTGTGGTAGTGAGTCTCACTATGCCAGCACGAGCTTATTTCTGATCCGAGCAGTGATTAAAACCATCCGTACACATGTTTTAGTACGCGCACGTACGAGGTGCACGGCAGGGGAGAGAAGACTGGTACCATTATTCCAGGGGAGTGGTCGTTCATCTGACGCGTGCTGAGAGATTAAAAGGGCACACGCCATATTTAATAAATAGTGAAAGAGGCACACACAGATATATATTAATGGCCAGATAAATTATTAAAGGTGCTGTGTTTTTGAGTGGAGGAGGTCTGGAAATAAATTCCATACTTCATATCGTTAAATTAATATGTTAACTTGCTGCAAAGAGTTATCAGTGCCGTGAATAAGCCATTCTGTTTTTAGTTTTCGATTCTAAAAATAGAAATTTCTATATGAATTATGTACCTGAAATACGTTTTAATTTATGGGAAGCGCACAGTTTTTTTTAAAAAGAATATATTAGTTATAGACAGGCGGAGTATTTCTAATTACAAAATATATTATTTTGTTTTCTAAGCAAGAAAATTTGCAATAACACTTAAACGTAACTTATATCCAAGTAGTCGAGGTGGGTTGAAACATTTTTCCTATGAATTACTAGACCTATCTTTATTTCGGAAGTAAGTGATATAACGAGTATATGAAGTTCCTTTTAAATTAGCCTTTAGCTTAAAAATAGCTCTCTTCGCTGAGAAAGCTGTACCAGTTCCCAGACATGTTATCAACGTTAAATCTCATATGTCTGCTATCTTTAAAACGTCGACCAATGCTTTAGTCTCTAGAGGTTTACACGGCTGTCTTTACACAACTCTTATTTTATGTTGAATTGAAGTCCTCCTTTCCATTTCTTGGGTGTCTATGTCAAGGAAGCGTAATTGAGCTCGTTTTCATTAAACGCTGATATCCTGTTTCTCATTTTTGTTACAGCAGAGTTTATTACTGCTCATCATCGTGCAAACAACATTTTTTTCTAATTTCATAATTTGATTTCATTTATAATCTAATTTTATAAATTTATCCTTTGTAAAATAACGTGTGTACTTGAGATACCCTTGAATCTAAATATATCTATCTCATTTATATGCTAAGAGATATTGCTTGTTAAACATAGCGGTCTGTCTGTGTTTATATTCGATACAAGTAAAAGATAATTAGTAATTATTTACATGGCAGTGATACCAGACCTCATAGGAATACCAGGACATCCGCATCCCTAAATCGACGTCTCCTTGGAGTACTTTATGACGTAGTCAGCATATATCTAAACACCTAGTCACCATACATCAATTAACATGCAATGTATCTCTACGTAATGCCTCATTATTCACATCCCTCCCATACTGGTTATATGCGATGCGGTATGTATTAGCTTAATGTATAATCCCGTCCGTATGTTTTAAGAGTGCTGACCGATTTCAGAAACATAACAACGGTCTTATAAATAGAGAATACAAGAGAATATATGTTTTATGTTGGTGAAGGTGAGGAAAGACGAAAGTGGCGAGCCTCTGATATATCTGTTCCGAGCCGAAATGCAGATTATATTTTAAGAAACCGGCTATGTATTCTATTTATTTTGTAACATTGATTGAAAATCAGACCATTGAAAAATTTAAACAGTTTTGTTGTTCAATCGTTGTCTTTCTGATGTTGACGTTACGCTGAATTTTGTCTGGTGACGTCCGCCAAAAATAATTGCTCGCGCGGAAACATAGTTGCCAATTTCGACGGATTTTACAGCAATTTTATGATTTTTTGCAAACAAACTTGTCATCACAACTTATGTAATTGTTGTTTCAACAGTTCTTTATATTTTTATTATGTAATATGTAAGTAAATTCATAAAGTAATCTTGTCGAATCAGTGCACGTGCTAAAATACAGCTGTTTTCTGTTACTGCCGAATACAACAAAAGTATATCTGGCAGATGTGTTCCGACATTGGCAGCTCCAGTTGCAGGTTAAATGATATTTACATAACGATGGAAGAGATACCATTTGCGTAAGAAAACATTATATATTCGGCTATGAGAAAATGAATTGTTCAAATTATCAATAAACATTATCAAAATTATTATAAGCAAATAATAAATTCATAAATATTGTGTTTATTGCATTTTAAATTGTTGATGATTTGTTTCTGCAATACGTAAACAACAACTATCATTTGCTGAATGATTGAGTGATGTGAACACGTGTGATGCCGACACCCAGATATCCCGAATCCCAAATGAGATTTTTTGAAGATCGTGCTAAATTCACACAAGTGAATGCACCTTTCATTGCAAGTTTGGAATTAGATGGTAAATAAGACTGCGTCATGCAGCTGTGTGATGCTAAGGGCCAAATATTTTTTAACTGAAGAAGGAACTCAAAACTGAAAAAAAGAAAATTTTAAGATGTCAAATTCTGGATGTAGGGTACACTAGTCCCACAATTCAATAAATTTCGTAATTGTCATGTATGTATGTAGGAAGAATGTCAATTACAGTAAAACAAGCTAAAGTTTTCCACAATTCGAATGAAATTAAACTTGGCATGTAGATTATGGCAAACTTCGGGCACTTAAGTGTCACACAGGAATGTCTACCACCTGCAACATCAAGGTTTGTATAAAAGTCACAAAGGGGAATAGCATTATCAATAGAAATTTATAATTAGATAGATAAGAGCCAAATGATAGTGTATCATACAGCTGTTTCATCCTTTTAAGACCCCGTGCTTCTAAGGGCCTAAATTTTGGAACTTAAACTGCTGGAGAAAATCAAAGCTGACCAAAAGAAATTTCAAAGTCCAGATGGGGAGGTGCACAAGCCCCATATTTCAATGATTAAAATATATACTTGGCACAGTTTAGCGAGGGGTTTTATACAATGTTACTTCCGATATGTGGTAAACCTAGACATGCTGCATGTTGCAACAAAGGCTTGTTTATCTATAATCAGTGACTGAATTATAATGTATGAGGGAGGCATTGGAGAAACCTAACTTACGGAACTGATTGAGACTCTAATAACGTCATTATTCCTGGGATATCTTGCTGACGAATTTAACCTGGATTAACCAGGTGGGTGATTACCGTGCGATATAATTGGAGAGTAATGTTGTAGTATATCCTGTCGTTATGAGAATATAGAATGAAGTGCATCCCAAATGTGTGACGTTAGTCTCAGTGGATTTTCCACTACAACAACTACTTACCTTACTTACTCAATAAGAATAACAAGATTCCCGTTATCAATATGGTAGTTAACGGTCAGTATGACAACCACATCGGCGTTGTTTAATAAATGCTAGTTATCCAATATACTAGCCAGTTTTTTTTTTAACAGTTATCTAAGACATCGTAAAATTTTCTTTTTGTAAGAGGAAATCTTGACTATAAAAAAACTATGTTATACATTTAATATGCCTTTTTTTAAAATAAGATTTGCGTATATCTGGAAATTGTATTGCAGCCATGGTTTATACTTTGCCTAATTAGTAAAAAGCCATTGGTTACCTCGATAGATACGCTTCGTCATGCGGCTTAAAATCCCATTACTTGCATGCACGATTGGCACAAGAAGGTAGCCAGCGGTGCTGACGAACAGCTGATCCCACCATTCCAGACTTTAACTAGGCGATATACATAGATCTACTTATTCCGTGATATCCTCTTCTTCTCATATTTCAATGCCTGACGCAAAACCCTATGATAACCACCTACTGCTATTTATCCAGAGGTCTTAGCACAGCAACCGTTTGATATCCTTAGCAACCCTTAGTTGTTTTTTTATGGTTTGGTCTCGGATTAACGTTTCATTTTGATCCCAAAGCCACAAAAATGTGAAGGTTCTGACCGTATTAGCATGCTTAACGTATGACGAACGGTTGATATTCGTGCTTTGTCTTCTCTGCCAACTTCTACACAATATACGTGCCTTGTTAATAAACATCAACTAATATACTAACAAATATAAATACTCCTCGTATTCTAAGCTATACAACATAATGAAGAACAGAAACAATGGGCGACGTTTACTTGTAGGGTTCATAACCACATGAACATCAGTTTAAGACTCATTGTAGTAACTGGTGATTATCTCACGAAACAACATACGGGAGGTCCGTCGAATGACATGAAACATAGATGTCAGTGCTAACGTTAACTGACGAATGGATTCAACATTTTTTTTTACAAATTTTGTAAAGATAGGTATTGAGTTTCTATTTACGGAGAAGGCGATGATGTCATAATGTAAGACCCTCTATTGCATTCATCTTAGCTTACCATTAAACTTGATCCGTTTATCAAACAACATGTCATCAGTTTCCGTATTCATATACGTGAAAATTACATAACATCTGTGTATCAATTATAGGCTCCTTCCCAGTAATGACTTTGTTAAATAGTCATGTTTAACAGTGAAAGCGGTATATTGTAAGCTTACGGGGCTGCCGCACAACATTGCAATGAGTGTTGCATTTGGCAGCAAATGCATGGGATAAAGGAACAGTTTGCCAATCAGTTGAGGTTTTCAAGACCTACGATACTGGGATTAGATTTTTCATAATATATTCCTTAAAGCAAGATATTTTGTTGGTGTCCAATTTTTGTCCAAGATATGTAACTTTTTGCAAACTTCAACTTCCTTTCGAAATTCAATCAACGTCACACAGACATACTAATATGTATATTCGTCAAAGATATCAGCGTGTTTCATGAATCAATGTCTTTTAACATCAGAATTTGTAAAACATAGTTTTGTAAATATTCTGACAACAAACGTTATATAATTCAATTCAGTATTACCGTTTCAACATATTTCCTTCCATCTGTCTGAATAAGTTGTTCTGCTAAATTCGCTGTTTCCTTGTTTGAAATATGAGAGAAGTTTTTCACTGTCACAGCTATATGTTTTTACAAGATTTCAACTTGAGAATATATATGTATCAAAGCAGCAAAGGCCACACAGTATGTTTCCATATAAATGTGCGAACTTTACCTAACAGTCTGCTAAACTTAGTTAGATGGATGTATTATAATCACTTTCACCATATTATCGGCTGAAACGTTGTGAAATGCAGTGCTCCGGTTTCATTTCGTCTTAGTACTTTTTATATGGATCGGTTGGGATTTCAGCAAAGCTCCGTGATGTTAATGTTTAATTACATAGTAACATTAGCGTTAAGTTTTTATGTCTATGATATTATACACAGTAATGTGGAGTATTCCTTTTTTTGTTACTATAGTAACGTGAAGTGTTACTGTATATGTTACTATGGTAATTTGGAATGCTACTTTTTATGTTACTATAGTAACGTGGAGTGTTACTGTAAGTGTTACTAAAGTAATATGAAGTGTTACTATATATGTTACTAAAGTAATGTGGAGTGTTACTTTATGTGTTAGTACAATAATGTGGAGTGTTAAAGTTCAGGTATACTATTTTGCATGTTGAGCATGAATCATACGGTCCAGAATTAAATCCGATATATAAAATATATTCGCCGTTATGTACAGACTACATGTCAAATACAGCGGCGATGCTAGCACTTATATATCTATATTAAGGTGATCTGGTCATGTTAGCAACTTAAAAGTTGTGTGCATTTGTTTAATTACACCTGCACCATTAACACGTATTTGTAGTTTGATACTTTTATTGTCAAGTACTTTAGCAATGCCTGTATTTGTGTCTGGTGTATATCATCAGTGTTTTAACGCATCCCAGTCATGCAAGGATATGTGTCTGGTGTATACTTATCTGTGTGTCGATTACACTATTGTTGTTTTTAAATCTTTTAGAAACGGTTCTTAATATCAATGCTAATCAAATTTTCAGTCCCAAGGAGAAATCTTAACATGTTTCATATTTGCTGCGATTTTTCAATTTTCAAATTAACGGAAATGAAAGAAACACGAATAAGTTGTTATATATATAGATATAACAATTGAAATGTTCTTCGCTGTTGTTTACCTTTGTTTTGACTTTTCGCGTTTATTATTCATATATCATTGTTGTATGTTCCAGGTATCGACGGAGACTTGAGCGAGACAGATATTACACTACGTCCATTGATTACAATACACTCAACAGTATGACGAACCAAACCTCAACTACTGGCGGCAAGTTAGCCCAAGAGATTAACGACGAATTTCTCACATGCAAGATTTGTCTTGAAGGATTCAAGAACCCGAAGTGCTTAGATTGTCTGCATACATTTTGTGAGCAATGTATCGACAATCACATCATGTCGGAATGTACGTATAAGAAATACAGCGATTATCGGGAATTTACCTGCCCTTTGTGCCGGAAGCGGACTCAACTTCCGCTAGGGGGCGTTAAGAAGTTGCCTGACAACTTTCTGGTATCGAGCTTAGGAGAGGTGGTGGCAAGACAGAAACCATCAAAATTTCCTTTTTGTGACATCTGTAAACTTGTTAATAGAAAGCATCGTGAGGCTTCATCTAAATGCCTGGACTGTAACAAACTGCTGTGTAAAAACTGTGTGGAATTACACCGTGAAACTAAAGTCACAAAGAATCACAGCATATTTGATGTAGATATAGAAAAAGATATTGAATGTAAGGAGCACCAAGATGAGGTTGTCAGGTTCTATTGTGAACCATGTGAGGCATGTATCTGTGTTCTGTGTACCTTCAATGAGCACAAAGACCACGAAATCTCTCAATTTTCGGATGCCGTAGAAAAGTATAAGGAAAGTATTCAAAAGCTCTTAAACTGTTGTAAATCCAAACTAGAGGTCTACGATCGTCAGCTTCTCGCTCTTACTGCTTGTGAGGCTACCATCAAAACAGCTGAACAGAAGATCCGTGACACTGCTATTCAGTTCATATCTGACATTAGAAATAGAGAAAAGCAACTTATAGATGATTTGCATTTTGAATATGGACCAATGGTTATGGATTATGTCAACAAACGCAGCGACCTCCAAGTCAATGTTGACAGCCTTAAAAGTACATGCAGTTTGACAGAGCTTGTACTTAAAGGAAAGGATATAGAACTTCTTCTCTTGAAGAAACAGGTCCAGGAAAAATTGTCGTGTCTTGCAGAAATTGAATTGAAAGATCTACCAAACACCGTTTTGAAGGAAATACATTTCGCTGCCGGCAATCTTGATATGGGTCATCTTCAAGATTCAGAAAAACCGGTTGTTTCGAAACCACAAAGATCTTACTCTGGGGCTGCACCTACGATAGCGCCTAAAGTCAGTACCAGCACTGTGACTACGCAGACAGATGAGATAGAAGAGGAGAAAGCGGCCCCAAAACCGGACATGACTCATCAATACATCCAAACTGTGGTGTATGGCAGTGCTAGCAATAACTATGACTCCAAGTCCACGGAAACTGAGCAGGTTGAAACTATGGAGAAAGGGGTAAACACCAGATCTCGAAGTCTTCAAAGTCTGACGTCACAACTACAGAGGACAAACTCTGAAGACGTAGCCAGTTCAGAAGCTACAAGTCCAGATCCGGTGACTTCATCAGGACAGGAAGCTCGAAGAAATCGTCGCCGCCGGGAGAGACAGAAGGTTGAGGTTTCGTCCCGGCCCACGACAAACAACCCATCTAATACCATGTTAGTAATGGCATCTGATAATGGTGGCCCCCTCCTCTCCTATAGTAGTAGTATTGAGGAGCATTTTTACTCTCCTGAAGGTAGCATTAATGAAACATGAACACCATGGTCAGCAGTCAGTCGGTAAACTGATAGATGTATCAGTGAAACGATTCAGTGCGGTAACTAGGTCCAGTAGAGTTACTCTCTTGGTAGATGAGAGAAAACATAAACTAGACATAAAATCACTGAATATTTGACATGCAACTATAGCAAAAGTTTTAATAGTAAACAGTTATATTTAAATAGATTATCAAACACAAATTTAAAAAGTAGAGAGTGGACCTATAAATAGACACTAAGTGAAGAAAAGGGAAGAAATAGCAACTCGCAAATAGAACAAGAGTGTTAAAGTATGTGGTAGACATCAGCAAATAGCAAGGTCTCTTGATAGCTATGGCAATGAAATGCATTGCAGACCTGTTTACGGTTAGAAAAACACTAATAAAGATTAGGAATTAGGATTGAACACAAATGAAGTAGACAGAAGATCTTAAAAGAGACGAGATATGATGAAAAAGGTACGAATTGCTGATCTATAAACGAATGAAGTTTAAGGAAAGTGATCACGTTTTGAACATATACTGATTACTTACATATCTATGTGAAAGTCGACAATACACAAGAAACACATTTAAACCGGTGGAAAATATGGAGATGTTAATATATATATAGGATATAAATTCTTTCAGTCTGTTCATTCTGCAGGGACATAGAATGTTGATGTAATATTATAATTTATAAGATAGAAATGTCTGTCCTTTGAATACAGAAATAAGCATGTACGTTAGCTAAAAATAAATGTATAATAGGCGATAAGGTATGATGTGCCTTTCGAACTACTTTTCTAGCAATAATAGTTAGTTTATGCTGAAATCTGTCTGGATTTAAGAAACTATACTTATTATATATATATATTCAGAAAAAATCGTTATGAAAAAAACACTTTTCGTATCACAGAAAGTTGGTGCATCGATGCTGAAGTAAACAACTTGATAACACAGTGCCTTAAAATTTGAAGAACAGAAAGTTATAAATATAATGGTAAAACTTTTTTTATAAAGCAACTAAAGAGCCTCTTGTATCCATGGCAATACAAACTGCTCTGTAAATAGACAATACTTTAATATAATTAAGTATTAAGACAATTTTTTTCCAATTATATTGTTAATTTGATATTATATTCCTGTTCATTGGATTGTCGCACTCACTTTTGAATTCACCAATTGTAGTTTGTTTTAATTTACTTAAATTTTATTTTTAAATCATTTTAATTTAAACGTTTAGGTATGGTTTGAAGTACACATCATCTTGATTTGCTTGATTTTCAACTTCCGATTGTAATAATCAAAAACATAACAAATGTAAGTTTCATTTGTTTAACCCATTTTTCGAAATGTGAACTTGCTTGATTCATACATGCCTTTTTCAGTTGATTGATTTGGCGTTTCCATTTGTAAGCGACAGTTAAGCTTTCTCTCCTTTCAGACTCAATGGTTCTCCACGCCTCGGTGTTGTTTTGTTCGTGTCCGTAGTTTGGCAGCGTGTTTATAACACAGTAATAGAAATCATTTTAGACATAAACACTTATGCTCAGTATCTAATGTACCACCACTGATAGTTTCGATCCGGTATGAGCAAATTTTAAGCATCCAGTATTTAACAGATTCACCGAAATTAATAACGGAAATGTGGTTATATATTTAGCATCAGAAATTATAATAAGATATCTATTGCTACTAAATCTTCATTTCCTATAGACTTTTCATTCTATCTAATCTTCATGTGAATCTGAATCAATCTTACTAGTGTGATCATCATTTCCATATGTCTAACGATTCATTTTGTAAGCTGCTTGCTATTGGTCCCTGCTACTTTTTTCCTAGAACAGTGAATGTGATTGGCTTATAATTCTAGATTTAAAACATTAGCTAAAAAATAAACCAATTCGTTTCTAATAGTCCGGCCTTGGAATGAAACTGCTTGAGCCCCAGCATCGATAATCATACTGGACTATCTCGAACAGACTCTTAACTGGCCTAGAGGGGATTCTGAGTTGTTGATTTGATAAGGTCCATGAAGTTTTTATTTAGTTTTAATATGTAAGAATTGAACGCACATCAATGTATTCAATTTCAATACATTATCAAGATATGAAGAGCTCTGAAGGATGCTATTTATAATTCCCAATTCACTAATTGATAATAACCTGGAAAATGATAGTTTACGTAAGTTAGTTATGTATTAATGTCAATTTGTAAGTAATTCCCGTGTAATGTAAACTTATCAATTACAACAGTATAATTATAAAAGAAGTTTCTCCCCGTAGATATTGTGTATGTAATTATCGTTAATTAACTGTGTAACCTTAATCGTATATATATATAAGTCGTGTCATCATATCATTCCACTCGGTATATATAGCACTTTAATATATGATGAAAATAGTTGACGTTATCCTTACCAACACAATGCCCATAAATAATGAAAAAATGCCATTCACTATATATTTCGCCCTACTAACCCATATCGTCACCTGTTTGTCTATATCTGTCTTATCTTTGATGTTTGAAATGTTATCTGTGTGTGTATGTATTGTATACTGGAAAGTGTTCAAATGTGCCCATTATTCTAAACAGATCCACAGGAAAGCAAAATTGCATTTGCGTCCTTTTGTCCTTATTAACGAATGTGGTGTTCAATTTCGTAATGAATAGGAAATTCTAATTACTAATATTACAATGTTTCCGGGTCGACCATGAAATTAATTACAAGCATTAGATTAATATATATTTAACAGGGTGAGCGTTTTCCAGTGTACATTATTGTACTGTCATCTACAAAGGAACCTTGGTTATAGTTTAATTACTTTTTCCTTCAATTTTCTCGGAAGATTGCAGAATAAAAGTAAATATTGTGTTTGTAAATCATAACTTAAAAAAAATCGTAATAACTTGTTTGCTTTACCTGGTTCCAATGTATACTTGTATTTTAACTAGATTACTAGTTACAATGTACACGATGCACATTCTACATAAGATATGTATATGACATTCTGTTGAATATCTTTCTATATTACAAATGAGTACATATTGTGTTACGTATTTCAATATTTTTGTACATATGATATATATATACATTTCATATATATGTTAATGTATTATACATTTTGAGAATATATATATATATATAGTTATCAAAATTATTTGTCCATTTATAGCTATTGTTAGCTTGAAAACACCAAACATAGCTGTATTATATAATCTATATACCTTTTGTATTTGGTTATTATATGAAGGAAGGAAATTATTAACTTTAATGGTTTTTTTTTTTTTTTTTTTGTTTTTGTTTATGAATGAATTCTAGCGCTGAAAATGTAAAAAAAAAAAACTCTCATTGATTATTTTCAAGTCAATTTGGATACATTTTTTCTAATTCATATTATTTATTCATTCATTTATTTCTAATTAATTTATTTTTATTTATTTTTTTCTTATTATTGTTATCAGTTGATAGAAAACAAAAGGACCCAGTTTCATAAGAAAAAATCTGTTTTCGGAATATAAGAAGTAAAATACAGAAAGGCTTCAAAATCAGTATGAAGCATTTGTGTTTGTTTTGTGAATAATATGGTAATAATAACTAGAGACTAGAACTTACTGTCCGTCTGTTTTTACTTCCAGGTGTATGCAGTAGAAAACCCGACTTATACCAGATATATACCAAGATAGCTAGGATCACTGTCGCCATGGATCTGTCCCGAACTTCAAACTTAATCCCAAAGCGAGGTTGCGGCACGTGGCTCTAGAACGTCTGAGACCAACGTAAATTTTGACCTTCAAGATGGCGGCGATGACCTTGCATGGAATAGGCTGGAGTTGACGGTCGTTATTACACACTTGGCGTCGACAGAAATATCATGACGACATGCTGAGTAATGAAGTGTTTATGTAACGGCCGGTAACTCCAGACTAGATATATATTACGTGTATGACCAAACTGCATTTTCAGGTCTCAATTTGATTTTGCTTTCGTTGAAAATCTAGTATATTTCTGTTTAAAAGCTACTGAGCGAAACGTGCTTTTTTGATATGCCCCTCAACTATATTAGATAGAAATCATATATAGTACACCTACAGCAAGCTTGAATGGCAAAGTCCAGTTTGTTTAAACTGCATAGAGAAGACAAGATGGCGTCAAAGTTTATTTGGGAACAGACGTTCGGAGCATGTCGTTTTTCATTATTTTGTATTTAAGATGTCACTAGTTATACTTATTATTTCATACTTAACATACGTGCTATTTAATGGGACAGATCCGAGACCCTAACCGTCATTATCCAGCATGATTTTCCTGATAATTCATTCATCTTTTTCTGCCTCTTTTACCTCATTTGTTTTGAGATTTTAATTGGATATAGATTTCACCACTTTACATAGATAATGTATTGATATATTCGGTCAACTCACCTATCCAATAAAATATCTGTGATGAAAAGTGTTTAAGTGCGATTGTATTATGTTAATCGATCGTTTTGCACTAAATATACAACTGTGTAGTCTTAAACAGTCTAAAATGATACTATAAAAGTTTAACATTTACACTTAACTATTCATCTCGATAATGTCCTAATTCACCGAAATTAATATGAAACTCATTCAGACTAAATCACTTAAATATGGCCTCAAGGCTTACATTTGTTTATCAATAACATCTAGTATAACTAGGTATACAATACGCATGTCCATAACACAGCTGCATGTCAAATAGATTAAGTATCACGTGACGTATCAAACAATAGGAGCCGACTGGACGATCGAAGAATAAAGATAAGATTGCATCTTTGCCAGACGAATCTTTTTGCCATGCATGACTGCATACTTACTTTGAACAGTATAATGGATATGCTATGTGATATAATCCGTAGATCATTTACTCTGTAGAGTCATCATAGCGACGCGACAATGCATGCTTTCTTTTTATTATGTATACTACTTAAATATCGTGAAAAGGTATCATTTTGTTACATTTCGAAAATCCATCCTAAAGATATATAGAATGGACATGTTTCCGGGACTGAAAAAATGTATGAAACTTTGCGTGGACTTTACATGTGTACAACTTACCTGTATTTCTGGAACTGAATGAAGCCATTTATCGTTCATTCCACATTTTTACCTGGAACTGGTGTACCTGTTTCTCAGTTGTCGCCCTTGGTGTTCGAAGAAGAAGAAGGAGTATATGAAAGTTGTATACAAAGTGACATTAGTACGTCGTGAAGAAATATTATCGGATATTTTTAACATTGGTAATATATGAAGTCAGTAGTATGTTTATGGAATCAGACATGTTACTCAATACACAGTGTTATCCATACCACATGCCTGGTCGTATTTCTTTATTTCGAATATAGCAGAAAACACATATAAAAAACTTCAAAATGGAATCACAATGAAATCAACTCAACTCAACTCAACTCAACGAAAATGAAATTATTTGCTGAAAGTGATCAGTTTATATCAATGAATACCGAAAATATGTTTAATACTTGTTTGAAGTGTGTTCTGAAATAATCGTTATGTGACGCAATTTTTTCATTGGATGCTTTCCATAATCTAATCCCGGTCATAGTCATGATTTCCGACGCCAGCCAAAGGTGACGGCCATCTTTCTTGCTGAGACAGATTATCGACATCTACTTTAGTTATTTAGTATAAAGACAAGCTAAAATGTGTCAACAAAATGTGGATAATAAAACGTAATATTCTATATGACATATTCTTATCGGTGCTGTGCTGTCAGAATGTGCCGATAAAGACAAATAGTTACACTAGGTGTTATTATCAACTTCAGTTATGATATCGCTGTTAAATAAAACCATGTTTCATGGTATTTTCTCTTATCTTCATGTTTCTATAACGAATGAAGCATGAATCCCAACCTCCAATTGAAAGAAACGTACTGGCAAATTAGGATCTATGTGCGATGTTTCTCCCCGTAGACTGTTGTTTTATCAATATGTTTAGCGAACAAATACCTTTACCATTCAGAGATAGATATGATAATTTTAGAGCATGTACACCAGGAATCAATATAAACAACAATTTTGATAGATAAACCACGTATATAAACATTTTAAGTCTTTTCCAACGTTTTAATCTATAATATGACCCAAATATATCAACAACTTTACCAAACTGTCATCCAATGTTAAAAGGGGCGTTTTAATTGGCTAAAAAACATTCGAGGGACAGTTTCCAAGAAAAGTCTTAGTTTGTGTTGTATTTCGTTGATATTGCAGTATATACATCACTTTTTTCACTCAAATCATTTCAGAATGGTTATAATATGCTTATTTTCATTTTGGTTTTTAAAACGAGACGTGTTAAACCGACAACATTCATTATCTAATCTCCAGTATATGCATTAAGATAAACATACTACCCCCTAAGCAATATTGAAAACATTCGAGGGACAGTTTCCAAGAAAAGTCTTAGTTTGTGTTGTATTTCGTTGATATTGCAGTATATACATCACTTTTTTCACTCAAATCATTTCAGAATGGTTATAATATGCTTATTTTCATTTTGGTTTTTAAAACGAGACGTGTTAAACCGACAACATTCATTATCTAATCTCCAGTATATGCATTAAGATAAACATACTACCCCCTAAGCAATATTGATTTTTTTTCTTTTCCCTAAAGAATATCAAAACTGATTGATTTCTTCTCTAAAAAGGCATAACTGATTTTATTCAAAAGTATATTAATAAGGATTGCTCTCATCTAAACAATAGAAAACTTGATTGGTTTCCTCTGAAGATCGGAGACATTGTGAATCGAATATTGATTCTATTTTCATCGTTTGCTTACCGGATACGTGTTCCATAACATAACATAAATCAACGAAAATATTTTGTGATTTCATACACTTTCTTTCTATTTGAATAAACAGTTGTATGCGTAAGAATACAAAAGAATAAACATAATATGAAATGCGGTGTTTTGTCAGAAGTAAGATTAAAGGACGACAACTCTAAGTGACTTAGATGCTTTCCTATATATTGTGAAATACAGCACTTCCTCATTTACCCATCTACGAACAAACCAGTTGTGTATCACGCTAACAGTAATCCAGGAAACAATGAATTGACGTAATTGTATCATGTCATGCTATTGTAAAGTGCTTCTTCCAATCGTCACTAGAAGGGAAAAGAAATTTGAGGCCCAAAATAATACATGCGTTTATGATATAATTCAATTATATATTTACATTTCATGTACAATAAACAAACAATTTCAAACTAAATATATACATCACTAGAATCATACAGCAGATAAAATGAACATGTTCATGATCGTGTTTTTTAAAGACATTATAATACTAGCAAACATGAAACAATAAACATTTAATTTCCAAATAGTATAATTACAGGTATATAGTAATAAACGTTTTGTCAGCATAAATGGTCTGTGGAATTTACACATCCTATTGAATGATAGATAAAAAAAATCTAAGATAAGCACCTTATCTACTAAGTGTCTCAACCGATCACATTGCACTGTTTATTTGGTAATAACATTAGGTACACTCGGATACTAAAGTCAGCGTCTACAACAGTAAGACTAAATGTATCGTATGCTGAAAAATTTGATCTTCTAGACCGTTCAGAACACACAATGCTTGGCGTCATTGGTGTACTTATAACACGTTCGAGGTGTCGATATTTTTCTTCGCAATACCAAACATGAAGATTTCTTGTGAATCCTTTCACGGCCAGTGGGAAACCAATTAGCATGATGACATTTAATCTTATCAGTGGTCATTTTTAATTCATCAGAATGGAAGTATATAACAAGTACAGGTATACACAATATGATTTATCAATTCAGTTCCCAGCTCTGATACTAGTATATGATATAATTGGCCTGTTATCCATAGAATTCGCATATGGTCAAGCAAAATGGATGGCGGCTCTGCTTGATTTTGTCACAGTTTTGTTTTAGAAAAAAAAACACTTAAAGGAAAAATGTACACGCAGACTCCTGACAAAGTACAAGGCGAATAAGATCAGATGTTCTAAAAGAGTAAGTCTCTTCTGCTTCATCGACGACCACCGCCATGTAAACATTGGCCAATCCAAGTAAGCAATGTCACGTTCTCCAATGAGGACAAGATATATAACAACGGGACCAACAGGAAAACTAACGAGAATCAAACACGTCCAGTATCGTACCTCACAAAAAACGGGGAAGGATTACGGTCAACATACATAACTATGTCGATCGTAAACCTTCCCCTTAAATTTATGAACCTACATCATTTGAAAACCCTGTGTTATGAGTTTGTCCATCAGTTTACGACTTCTTGCAGGCAAATCGTGATCATGGGAACAGAATATCGAATCAACTGCGATATGTAAATACTGTAGGTTGGGGATGGAGGTAGGTTGCTTTTTAGTTTTCTGGAGTGATGTGATTAAATGTATCTTACAGGTGCTATTCACTTGTGTGTGTTTTGTACAATTTTATAAATCCGTTTTTTAATCTCATACGGGATTTATGAAACTTGACAAGGCCAGAAAAAAATATAATCTTCGTTTCAAAAAATGGAAACTCATTTGTAGTCATATTTATAAACTATTTTTGAATTATTATATTTACGATCAGTTAGATCACGTTGTATTAACTATCAATAAATCAGCAAGGAGACTATGGATAATGACTTCAACTTAGGTTCAAGCCACATGAGATGAAATACGCATGTTTATTTGAAATTAACATTTGTGATGAACAACCTTCGGGAATCAGAAAGGAACCGACGCGGAAATATATTGATTATGGGAAATAAGTTAGTATGTTTCTTGTTTGTTTATTGAGGGTATACGATACAATATTGAATTAACTGCCCTGGCACATCGCTTTGCTTTCCACAATTAAAATGCATCTTAATATCTCCTGGGAACTCCAGAGTTTCATTAAATACTTTTCAGACATCGATAATTGATGTACAATTTTGATGCGATTTTCTAACTAGCCAAGAGCACGCTTATCAGTCTTCCGTAGTAAATACATTCATGACGTTCAAATGATTTTGTTTTCAACTCTTATCTTTTTCAGAAAAAAGTAAGGAACTTGTACTAAACAGAGCTGTCAATTAAATCCATCGTGACAATTTTCTATATATAGTAACATCACTACCTCCCCAACCTATGGTGTTTGCATGTTGCATTTCATTCAATATTCAAGTGGCTATTCTCAATATTACGATTTTCGAACGAAATATCGGCAACTGACAAACTCACAGCAAAAGGTTTCGATTGATGTAAGTTATTGGAGATTATACGGAAGTTTAATTGTCTCCATCATTACACAAAGACGTTGTAGTACATTCCCTTGTGTGATATGAAGTTATGTGGATTTGTTAAATGCTAGTTAGAGTGGCACATTTACTTTTATCATTAGGGAAGTTGACGTTACGTTTCTTCCATCACATTCAACAACAAAATATTTTGATAGTAAACATTTGTTGGTGTCTTGTTACAAAGTTGCAGTTTCTATAAATATCAACGTAAGTCAAATACTATCATTTATGTTTATTTATGAAAGCAGAACCTACAATATGTGACTGGAGAAATTAAAAGTTATCTTCGTAGAGATATGTCTGTAATGATGGCATCCAGCTAAGACCGGTCGTAAGGAGGAGAAAACAAATCAATACTGCTGACGTATACACAAAAGGACAATTCTGCAGTGATACTTATTTTATCAAATATTGCCACACAGCCAGCACATACAACAATGATAAACCAGAACAGATGATAATGCATTCTCTGTGGCAGTTTCAATAATAGGCATTAGTCAATATATTTTGACAGAATGGACAAAAGCATCTATCGTTAGTCACCCAATACCGGAAACTGATCCGTCAAAACGTATGTATAGTGTAGTAAAAGGACAGTATATCATTTCATGCAGAAAACTGTGAACTCCTATTGAAATGAAAGCTTCTGTATGAAGTGGACTTTTAAAACAAGAAAAATGTTGCATATGGATTAATGAAATAGGAAACAAGTTGTGATATATTTGTATAGTTTTTTCCTGAAGTAAACAAAAGAACTGTCAGCCGCTATCTTGAAGGCGTTTATTTATGCTGTGAAAAACTAAGCATCAAATATGTAAAACCAAAATTCGGGTCTCCTCTATGACAATACCAAGAATCGGATGGATACATCCTGCAGACATTTGGGTGATCGTAAAACACTTAGAATTGCCTTGTCAAAATGAAGAGAGGAGAATGGACTCATATTGATGTGAACAGATGTAATCGCCACAAGCAATGTTTATAATGGAATTTTTGTCAAGTCGACGTTTTACTTTGGAATACAGTATATATTTTCAGCTGTGACTTACAGTAGTTTTACCGACTTTGAAAAGGGGTATTTATATCTATTAAATGGTATGATGTAGCTGTGTTATCTACTTTTCCAAATGGCTCCAGTAGTTGGGTCGCTCTTTCCCAAAGGGAACAGTAATGCTAAATATCTTGTTATATGATACATTGTTTTTTGCTGAATATTTGCTATGGAAAATCATATCAATACAGAATATTTCTTAAATATAATGTAGGTAAAATATAGTGACAATTTGCTACAGAATATAACAGATTAGTCAACTTTGATTTTGACTTTCCGCAGTAAAAATGTTTTACTACATAGTAGTTGGCTGGAGATTTGTGTGGACTATTTACATGTCAACAGTCGTTAAGTGGATATCCTGATCTGATGAAAGTGAGATGACTCGAAAATGATCCAAACGTTTAATTTCGTCGCTGTATAAATAAAGACCGGATGTATTCTGATTAAAAAAAGACTATTTAAATGCATTTGAAGAAACATGATTTTATGCCAGATGAAAAAATAAAGATAAATTTAAACGTTAAATCTAACCGTTAATACATATCGACTAATCAACTCAAATAGGATTTCAAAATCAATTTCTATAAAATCGCCTTAATCAGGATTAGGTAAAAATGTCCTAATGTAACAATTAGCAATAAGCGCAAAAATGAAAAAAAAAAAACATATGAAAGAGGAAAAAATACATTATTATTGATAATGTTATCAGTCAATTCCAATGGGATTTAAGTAAAGCAATCCCTTCCGCAAAATGAAGAGTTAGCCTAATACATGAATAGTTTCAATAGGAAAGGTAATTAGGGATACATTTCAATCGATACTGCTATCTCCAGGACTTGTTCACACTCCACTCCGAGATTAATCGGAAATGCGGTATTAGAGCATGCATGAAGGTTTTATAATGATCACTAAATGTGGTTTTTTGTGAAGCCTATGGCTAGATTTTACATTAGTGTAATGTAGGGTTTTTTCTCTTCTCTCTGAATGAGAACAATTTTTCTTGTAGGTTATAGATGAACGGTTACAATTTGGAAAATTGTAGGATTATTATAATCTATAATGGCTGATGGCCATCGGTATAGGTTAGTGGTGATAACGGAGGTAAATGTCAAAACCATTTCCAATTCACCATACCATACAGATAAATATAGTATAGGTCATCGACATCACACGATTTGTATAAAGAGTTGATATGCTGTTGTTATTGAAAATGTTGGAGGTCTAATATACACTTACTAATACCAGTGAGCAGAAACATAATTTATTCATGACTTTAAAATTGTTAATTGCATTTGGCGTTGGTTCCATTTTGTCACATAACGTTATTTGACCATGAATGCGTCGATTTACAAATTACATTTTCTCCTCAAAGTATGAATAGTTTATAAGCTGTGTTGGTAAACAGATGAAAACATATTCTGTGTACGAGGTCCCCAAACAGTACGTTCGAATGTCCATACTGTCAGCGGGATGATTAGATGTAACCGATAATAACGGAAATGCAATATGTGCCTCCTAGGAGTTGTTTAGTGTTGTGTCAACTGCTTAGTGATGGGCGACCTAGTAACAAGCGTATATCGAGATGTGAACATTTGCAATTGAGTGGAAGTTGAGTGAAAGCTGGCGCCAGATCTGACAAAACTGGATGCGTCATCTCCAGGTAAGGTTTAATAGATTTAAAAACTGAATTTCACCAACAGAAATTTGAACATAAACATGTAAGTGTAAAGTGATCCTTCGAACAAGAATTTTTCTTAGATGAGATTTTGTTGTATTTCTATTCTATCAAATATGCACAGAAATCATTGTCATACTTTCACATAGAGTGTGTATTTATACGAATGTATGTCTCCTATATTGCATGGCTATCTATCGTTAAAAAAGAAGTCATAAGTTTTATTTGTATGATATGAAATTTGCTGCAATCATAATATTGTTCACAACTAGCTATTCTAAGCTATATCACCATCAACTCGTTTACAACATTTTATCGCATGATGGATAAGAGAGGATTACTCTGAAATTCCAATTTGATATAATTTGAGACTTCATTCAATAATGAAGAAAGTACCATCAACCAACGGAAATGGTTATATCATAAATTAGGCTCATACAGAGTCTTCTATATTAGATCTTGTCTACGAAACGATGCTCACTACTATCAAATTGTGTTTTTCAACCAAGAATGTATTCTCTCATACATCTAGAAATTGATAAAGGAAACATTAATCGACCCGAAGGAAGTGTCATTATTTGTGTATTACTGGCCAGTAAAAAATAGATGATAAAGGTTTTCTTGCCGATCTTGCATTTTTGCTATTGACTACCTAAAAAGGTTTCAACAGCATTTTACATTTTCACCATACAATAGATGGCGTCTGCTGATACAGTGTTATGTTTTATTGTTTTTTCAACTTGTATTGATACCGAGTACTAGAGTTAATGCCACACTACACGACATGCGAGTGATTAGCATGTCAATAATTATATATACATATTCTGTCTATTCCTGCTGGTATTACATAATACTTCAAAGTTCAATGTCCTGCTTTCGCTTCTTCTATAGAACAAATACCTCTAAATAATTAATCCTTGCTTTATGTGCATTTTATTGCATCGGAGGAAGTTGGTTTACTATTGCACAGAATTTTTTTTTCTTTGCGGCAGAATCGACACCATCGAAATGGCATCATATTCGAGGCCAGCACCAATTGCCACTCATGAGGAATTTTCAGAGTGTGATATCCATTCCTTGGGGGAACCAGATAGCGTTTCAAACCCAGACATATTAGAAATAGGAAACAACAATGGCGATGTTCCAAATGCCTCTGATCAAAACTCCAATACACCATACGGTTCAATCGCCACACTCTATGTTTCGAAGCAAAACATGTCTCGTGTCGAATACACAAAAGATGAAAATCATATTCCAAATGAAGAGAAAGAAGAAGAAGATAGCAACAGCAGGACAGGTAACAGACATTTCTTGCGATCAAGTTCTCACGTCAGTCAGAGTAAATCCCCCAAAGGGAGTTTTATATACTCTTGTGAAGGGAGTCCACTAAGACTTGGACCTGAGAACACCATTCTAGGCTATGTTGATAAGCGTTGCAGAGACTGTGACACTTCATCACACGAACAAGGTCAACATTCTTCGGAGACTTTGTTTTTAGACGATTTATATGACCATAACTCAAAAATGAATTCCACAAAAGATGTTACAGTAGAAAGTCTTGTTGTTTTTGACACTGTCACTGGGCAAAGACTTCTTCCTGATGGCTGTGAACAACAATCATCTCCCAATGAAGACAGACATGATACTAATGCTATCGACAAGAACGATGACGTCGATGATGGAAAAAGCAAATTACAGAATACATGTATTTTAGTGTGTAAAAGAATATTTGTGTTTTCAGTCTCTAATGTAGGCTTAGCTTGTATCGTAATTGGATATGCAATATTAGGGGCAATAATTTTCCAGAATCTTGAGGCATGGAATGAAAAGAAAATACGATCTTCTATCAGCGAAATTCGTTCAGCACGAATGGAAGAAATAAGAGATATAGTCAATAAATTACATCATCTGCAAAAGAGAGCGTGGACGAATACCGCTGATGAGATCATGATCAAATTCCAGCGTGAACTTTATACAAAGACGAAGGAACAAGGCTGGAATGGCGTGGATGACATGGTAGAAGAAGAACATGACTGGACATTCGTTGGAGCTCTCCTATACTCAGTTACAGTAATAACTACAATTGGTAAGTAGAGGAGTAACTAAGAAAATTTTGTCCTCGGTTTCATAATATCTTTCATTAAAAATTCTTCTAAATTCTTACAAATGTTTTATGATTTATAAAGACTTTATGTTTAGGTTTGAAGAAAAGAATTTAATTCATCCATTACATTTTTCACTTTTATACACGCAACACAGAAATATAGGCATAACGTCTTGCATGTACTGAGGCATTCCCTAAAAAGGCAAGCCAAAACAGTATATCCCTTGATTTCAGTTTGCTTCTTTATCAAATTTAAATGATATTTAAATGATGTAACAAAAATTAATAAGCCATTTCTTATTGATGTAGACAGTGCTATTTCAATATTCATCATTAATCATTTAATATTGATACTTGTCAAAGTTCTGCATCTGTAATTCTACATTAAAAGAAAAGAAAAAGGCATTTAAGGAGTAGAAACAGTCAACCGCAAAATTAATGCTTATAACACAGCCAGTAGAAAATTTGAGCGTGACGTTTCGATGTCAGCACTGTCACCTCCATCAGACAAATAGAAAATGTGAAGCGTATTAGCAATGACGTATGTAGCCCGGACGTATGAAGTGTGCGAAACGGTATTAGCGCGGTTTTCGGTTGTACTATATTATGTGTACACTAAGGTAGATGGGTTAAGACAGTATGACTGGATGGAAACACGGGGAAAAGGTAAGACGTAAAGAAGATGGTAACGATATGCTGCAGTCGATGAGGTTACGTCTTGTTAAACACTTGGTCATAGATGTACAAGGGTCCATCTGTGCCTTTTGTCTGTATACCGATACTTTGATAGCACCGTCACCGTTCTTTACTGGAATGATGTCAAGGAATAGAGTAGTGTCTTCCATTTCGTCCTCACAGGTGAATTTGTTGTTGTTGTTGCTGCTGCTGTTGCTGCTGTTGTTGTTGTACTAATATAAGTAGTTAAATCCTTTTGTCTGCTAGTGACTTGGTGACAGCATAACCAATGGAATCAGTGTAGTTCACTGTGGACCATTATGGGTTCCTTTTTTGTGGATCTGTACATTCTTGGAGTGTTTATAGCAGGTGTCTGTATTGTGATTCAGTGTTTTCGTTATCTTGCTCTAGCCTAGTGGAGATGACTACCACTATGACCAAGTGCTAAACGAAGCCAAATCGATTACAGTACATTGCTACTCTCTTTCGAACGTGTATTTTTAACCATCTCGTCACACTATTTCGTTCTTATAGTACAGTCGGAAAAGTCGGTCGATTCCGTATCATCTAGCACACTCTATACGTAAATTAATTGATCATAGTTAACATTATATCTTAGTTAACGCAAAAACGTTTATCTCTCACAGCAAAAAACTAAATCATTATTTCTGCAAATGTTTTCGCTGAATAATTTCTTTTAAAACGCAAACATCGTGCAGTACACATGCACTTATTAATTTTAGAAGTCTTGGGATTCCTTAAAACAATTGTAATTGCATTGCAGTATTCAAATTCCCAAGATACTGTTGCTTTATATAGAATCTGGTTTCAAACAATACTCATTCAACAGTAAGCATTACGTCATACATACTTGTAATGTTGCTGTCACCATGGCAACAAATTAAGCGTATTAAAATGGACGCAAGACAAGAAAGTCATAGCGTTATCTGTCGATGATAAATTTGTTGTTACATTTATATTTGTTTACATTTAGATTAAGATTAGACTCCTAACTCGGCGTCTAAACCAGAAAGGCGCTCATTATCAAACAGACACTGACGCAATTTATCGACAACACGTTATTTACAAAACGGCATTTAATTATATTTTGTGTGACAGTCACCGAGATACAAATCTCACTGGAATATAATTAATAATTGAGACAAACTTTTGATCGATATATGTCTATATATTTGATTGATGAGGCTTCGTAATGACATTAGGGAGTAAGAGATTTCTGATATAAAGTTTACGAGAAGAGCAATATAACATAGTATGCATAAGATCACACCGACTGGTAGATGATTTCGGCTGTGTAAATAATGTTTGATGAAGGCAGTCCTTGGTGCATATACTGATAGTTCGACAGATGAGAAGTTTTTTTCAATCTTGAATTTCGTGCAATCTGCACAAAAACAAGAATGAATCAATACATTACTATTTTCCATTTCATTTTTATGGATATTAATGCCTGACCGCGTTTGTCTTTAAAAATATATGAGTCATCAAATTTTGGCTGTTACATTAGATTTATAGTATTCATAATAGTTGCGTCTTATGTCAGTCTTAATTGGTATTAATATAAATGTGATCGTGTCTATAAATTTGATGTTAACTAAATGTTTTATTTATTTTCCCCGCATTTTTTTCAGATCTAGAATGTCAATGTCTTTCCAATATAACTGTCCATATTAAGACAAATATGTATAAAACTTCTCCATTATTTACTTGTGTTCAGCAAACTAGTTTACAAGATTCCATATACCTTAATGTGCTCAACAGTGTTCACGTAAAAATAAACAATACTAAATCCGATTTTTAGAACGTTTTCAGTGTTATCATCTCAACGCATATCAACAAGGTTTTTTTCATTTTTTAGTTTTTGTTTTGTTTTTTTCAATCGAACCACTTTTGCCCTTGTCACAAATCATATAAGTTATCATTATTTTTTGAACAACGTTGGATGCTTTGATGTATATGTTATAAACAATTTTATGGAATCTTGCATTTTATGAATGAGAGAGAAAAAAGTTCACACTTAGAGAAAAGAAAACACTGACCCTATGATGTGTATATTTTATTAACTTCACGCCATCTCTCAACAACATTTATTGGGATATACTTTTCTCGCATCAATTGAGTTTTCTGCAATGACAAACATATGGACAGAATTTGGAGGAAAATCATTTTCCTAAGAGAACGAAACATTAAGAAACCATATGTCTGGCTTTTCCCTTGACGTTTTAGTAATGACATTTAAAAGAACAGACTAAGATATAAAGAATTCAAAGCTACTATTTTCTTCAATACTTTACTTCAACATTATCACGAACCAGGTGTTCAAATTGGATTCCATAAAAACCTTAATTCAGCTGGATCTTTCCAATAAAGATTATTTTCGCCAGTCCACTAGATAAAAAAGATGTTTATATTTTGAGTTTTTTTCATCCCTTTTGTACAGGTTATGGTGACATCACGCCAAAGACAGCCGGAGGACGGGTCGCCACCATGTTCTACGCCATGATAGGTATACCTCTCACGCTTCTCTGCTTGGCAAACCTCGGCAATGTTATGGCGCAAACATTTCGCCAATTATTCTACAGAATGGAGTTTAAAATAGAAAATCTATATTCTTATTTGAAAAGCAGATACATTGCATCAAGAGAGAAGAGAAATGGACGCAATCCATTCAGTATGGTTTTAAGGCGTATTTCATGCAGAAAGAACAAACGCAGTAACTCAGAAATTGAGCTCGATGAAAGAGAACATGACTTGCACCGCGAAATGAAATGTGAGGTCTGTCAAGTTGTTTGCAATACCGAATTACCTTGTGAACACCTGAAAGCCCGAGTGGTGCCAGAATGTGGATTCAGTAAACATTCGGAAATATCTTCGGAATGCAGAAGGAGTGAACATGAACTGTCCCCTGATGATGAACACATGTCATGTAACATGGCTTGTAACTCTGATATTTATTGTGACGAGGGTAAAGACAAAAATCTTTCGAAGTCTATTGACAGCCTAGATGTTGACTTAACATGTCGATCTGCCGCGGGGTCTCAGCAATCACAACACAGGGAGGGGGAAACGAGCGATATTCCATTGATGGCGAAGCACAAAAAACAAAAAGAGGTCCATAAAGGGATGTCAGTGAAGCAGAAAAAGAAACTGCAGAGGGATGTACCAATATGGGTTTGTCTGATCGTAGTAATTGGTTATAACCTTTTAGGGAGTCTGTTATTTGGGCTATGGGAGAAAGGCTGGGGTTTTATTACTGGCTTTTATTTCTGTTTCATCACGTTGTCTACTATAGGTTTTGGTGACGTGGTACCAGGACATAACATTGAGTCGTGGCAAAGTCAGGAGAAGCGGTTCATATGTACTATATATCTCCTCGTCGGTATGGCAATGCTTGCAATGTGTTTTGATCTGATGCAAAGACAAATTCGGGAACGGGCAAGGCATTGTGCTATATGGGTGGGTCTTCTCGATGAAAATGAAAGTCAGAAAATAACAGCAGTGTAAAATATTTGTGTATTGTAATTTTTAAAAAAAAGTTGTCGGTTTTTTAGTGACGTTTTAAAATCATTTATGGAAGAACTCTTAGCAACAATTACAAAATTATAATATATACAATTATTGTTCATGTAAATAATGGTGTGTTTATACACCGTTTTCGTGTTTCATAAAGAAGAAACTTGGTTTTTTCATTAATTTGGTAAACAGGCATATCTTAGCTGTAATCTCATCTTAGCTTTTTTGCGCATAATTCATATCGCTTACAAGTTCTGTATGTTGTTTATTAGCAATAACCGGAGGTTGCGCCAATTTGCAATGCAAACAAAAAATCGTGTACGCGGAATTATATGTAACTGAGTTTACAAGCAGCCCCATGACAACGACAAAAGAGATATTAAAACATTCTTCCTACCGAAATGTTTAGATAAGTAAGAAAATCATGTAACTGAATCACATGGTTTCTAGTGTGTGATAATAAATTTTGCGGTCGATATGTATTTGACATGTACGGTGTAGTAGATCGATCAATTTCTATCGACAACTTTTTCGGTGGAAGTTGGAGATGTTCATATGTTGGACGTCAATCACTAACATAATTTGTTCTAAACATCAATTAAGTGGCCAAAGTTCCCAAAATCTTGATTACAATATCAGCATTTATTATGTAGCATGGAAAGGAACAACATAACGTTTTGAAAAGTACACTGTGGATATAACAGTAAATTGGTTTACGCAACATGGAGCCAACCGCGTATTGTTCTCTAGTTGCATGGTCTATTGCCATGTTGAATCGTTATTTTATTGTTTCTCATAATGTGCAACTGCCATTTTATTGTTCCTCCCGGTGTGGAACCACAATCAAATTTCCCTAGAAATATATAACCGGAAAATGGATTGTTCCTCAAATTGTGTATTTTCCTTACAATGCACAACCGCCATTGTATTGTTTCACACAGTGTAATGCCGATAATACTTTGTTTCATACATCAACTGGGCAACGGAGAACTTTGGTATTGTACTATACATTGGTAAGACGGCAGGGTAAAGTATTGTTTCAATACATGAGGAACCAACAGAGCAGTGTTCCAATCAATGTGACCAGTCGTCAAAACCAAATTTCAGGCTGTATGTTAATGATTCACAAGTAGCTATAGAAATGAGTGATAATTGGGGAAATTGAAATCAATAATAGTCATTGTTGTGTTGATGAGGATGCAATGCTGCACACAAAATCCATAGATATGCATGCCATTACAATGTTTACGTATTGTTCTGGAGAAATACACATGATATTATCGTTACAGTGTATCTATACTAATCACATTTGCCTTTATCAGTTAACACATAAATATTTATCAGTTATAACTATTTTCGATGCTAAACTTTCATGTGTACACAACATATGCATGAACATTTTTATTGTGTAGTGAACGAAACGATACACTAAGTTGTGGCTGAGGTTGCAGTGAATGGTAGACCGTGAGGCTGCCTGAATATATGCAGATTATTTTGTCATTTTGTACTGTAATCATGTTATCTTCGCGCGCTTCTATTTTCATGATATGTCTGAGGATTGATTGAAAGCAACTAATATTAAAATAGAATTAACAGAAATATCCGGAGACTGTTAAAGGACTCATGTGAAAAATATATATTTCTTGCTTTTTTGTGTCAAGTTTTATTTAAAACAAAGAAATTTTCAACTATTGAAAAAAGGTATGCAAGGGCATACCATGTTAATAAGTATTTTATGCATTAATAGAACTAGTTCATTTGCTTGCTATAATACCAGAATAAAGTTTTTGTTATCTTAAATATGTATATTCGTCATTTCTTTAAAATGCATGAACATGTTCTTGACATTGGTAATACTGTTTTTTAATTAAACACATCTCCTGATATTCTGATGGTTTCATAATAACGTTCCTTTGAAATACAGCAAAAGAATGCGTACCTTTGATATCATATAACGAAAACAAAACCAGGTGATTAGAAGGGGCAAGCGTCTTTTACTTCACTTATGGAACTAATATAGTCAAACTAAAGAATATCACGTTCTCAAAATGAGAACTGTAGACCTGGCAACGGTACAAATGGACAAGGTAATGAGCGTGGGGTACGTCGAGTGCAAGATATGCTTCTTTGGAGAAAGGTTATATATTTTTCCAAGTCAATTGCACAAATCATGATATGCTGAAAATTGAGGTTTTTTAATGTAAAACCAATTTTCATGATGTAATACTTACCATAACTTTAGTATGCAAATACAGTACCTACACCCATCTTTGTATCCCAACAACAAAAGATTCAAAAGAAAAACAATCCCGCCCTCCCTACGATCCATGAGCCATCACGGCAGGAACGCAGAGTGATCTCCCTTCCTCTAATAACCTTTATGGCGTAAACCCCACAGAGGGGCAGCCAGGCAGATAAGGAAGAGGGGAGGATAGGGTGGGACTCCATAAAGCTATGGTAAGTATTACATCATGAAAATTGGTTTTACATTAAAAAACCTCAATTTCATTTCAGTAATAATTACCATAACTTTAGTATGCGAATTCGTCTTACCGTAGTGGTGACTAGAAGCCAGGCAGCCCTTTCAGCACAACCAAAGTAGTAGGGAGGGAGAACAGAGTGCTAAAGTGAAGGAAGGGACCTCTCTGTGAAAGAGCAGGTGTACCCACATGCCGCCGTACGGAAAGACATGGCCCGGGGCTAACGAGGAGGCCCAGCCACTGACTATGCCACCACCAAAGGTCCCAATGAATACAGGCCTTCTGAGTGGGAAGCTAGGGATCACAGATAAAAATCTGTTAAGGTATCCCTGCCCTGCCAGAATACTGCAGACATGACCTCCTGAAAGGAGGACTCATTGAGAGAAGGGCCCAGGATGAAGCAAGGGCCCTTACCTCGTGAGACCGCGCTTTCGCTCTCGCCCGAGCCAGATCATCAAAATGCTCGTAAGCATACTAAATCACCTGGCAAACCCACCTGGAAACCGACTGGGAGGAGATATCTCGTTGCCCCTGTTTAATGGGCAAAACAGACGGGATCGAGAGCCAAGGGCTCCTCCACCAGAAACGACAAGAGCTCCTGAAACCAAGCTTGCCTCGGCCACAGAGGGGCTCTCAGAAGTAAGGAGCAGTGATGCTCCCAGAACTTCTGTAGAACCCTGCCCACCAGGTTGAAGGGAGGGAATGCATATGCATACGTCCCTTCCTATTCCAGAGAAAGGGCGTCCACAGCCCACGCCTTACGGTCTGGGACCGGGGAGAGGAAGGTTAGCAGCTGGTTGTTCAGGGAAGTGGCAAACAGGTCTATAATAGGTCTGTCCCACGCCTGACAATTCCCCTTGAAAATCAAGGGACACGGCTGCCATTCCGTCAACACCGGCTGGTGGCGCCTGGAGAGTGGCCACCAACACACTCTGCCTGCCAGAAAGATGCTTGACCGCTATGGTCAACTGCATGTCCTGGTAGAGAAGAAGGATGTGGATGGAGAGGGCACACAGGACATGAGACCTGGTGGCCCCTGTCTCTCCAGATACGCAACAACTGTTGTCGGTAGCCACACTTTGGACTGCAGGATACCCCTAAAGGACTGCAGAGCCAAATGAACAGTCTCATCTCGAGTACACTGATGTGCTCCGAGAGTTGTTCGCCAGACCACTCCCCCAAGCGGCATTGGCCATCGAGGTAAGCTCACATTCCTGTCATGAACGCGTCCATGAACAGGATCATAGAGGGGATAGGCTTGGTCAGAGGTACCCCGTGGAAAACGTTCTCCTGAATGGTCCACCAGCAAGAGAACTCCCTGACCGACTGGGTAAGCGGGATCCAGGCCTCCTGGATGACAGAACCCAGTCAGACAGGAGGAACATCTGGAGAGGTCCGATGTGAATCCTCCCTAGGGGGACCACATATGCCAAGGAGTTGAGATACCCCAGAAAACTGAGGAACCAATGTACCTGGACAAGCGACCAAGTGATGAAAGTCAGAGCCAGAGCCCTGACCTTCTCAAACTTCTCCAGAGGTGGAAAGGCTAAGCCCCGAACCATGTCAAAATGGTTCCCCAGGAAGAAGAAGTCCTAATATGAAGGAACCTCTGACTTCTCTCTGGAAGGAATGAAGCCGACTCTGAGCAAGAGTTTCAGGACCAGACGAGTGTCCTTCACTAACGATTCCCACACCAAAAGAGGCATGAGGGAGTCGTCGAAATAGATGTGGACGTCCATTCTGCGTGAGTGAAGGAAACACCATCAGCAACTTGGTGAACACCAAAGGAGCTGTCGTGAGCCCCAAGGGCATCTCTGCCTTGGCAGCATGGTCCCTACTTCCTCCTGGAGCACCCGTGCCCTTTCTGAATCCCCGGGAGGAGGAAAGAAACAAAAAACGGCCAGGAGGCGAGGGATGAATCCTGAAGAAGGGGAATACCTAGACCCTCCCTGACCACCGACAAAAGCCCAAGCGTCCTCTGTAATATCCTGCCACTGGGAAAGGAAAGCAGAGAGACGTCCGCCCACAGGGAGTTCCAGATGGGGCAGATCGAGCCCCTGCCAGACCAGAGAATCGTCTGCCCACCCGGAGCCTGAGCCTGCGGGAGAAGGACATGAGCCCGGGAAAGGAGAACCACCGTCCACCCGGCCATACCCTTCGCCTTTCGCGGCCAAGAAGCAGAAATAGTCAGGAACCCTTCTTCTTGCCCCCAGGAGGTTTCTTACCCTTCCTACCCTTCCCCTTGTTGCCGTTGAAGTGAGGTTGGGACTTGGGCTGTGCAGAAAACTGAGCAGCCGAAGACTTTGCCTTCTTCTTAGGAGGCACTGACCCCTGCGTGGCACTGGCCTTCTCAGCCTGAAACCTCTTCACCAGAAGTGCTGAGGCGACCGAGTCCTCCTTCATATCCTTCTGAACCCAAGGAAGAGCTCCCCTGAACAGGGTAGAGCCCTAGAAGGGGGCATTCAACAAGCGGAAACGGTAGGGTTACTGGACTGGGCGGAATTTCAGAACTGAAAACTGCCTAGCCAACACGGCATTGACGAGCAGAGAACCTGCAAGGCTGCAGTGTCCTGTATGTCGGCTGTTCTGTCTCGGATAACCGACACTCAGGCAAATCGGATACCCTGTATAGACAAACTGTCAGGAAGTCTATGTATGACAGAACTTGGATGGAGAGGTGCAACATTCTCTCCATCCTGTGGTGCTCTTTGGGATCGAGCACCACCTTGTCCACTGATTTGCCGGGCCAGGCAGCCAGCTGTCTCAACTCCAGCTGTGCTGGTTGAGAGGCCAGCTGCCCATCATGTGTGGCATAGTCGGAAGCTGAAGGATTCAGGCGCCGACGATGCTGAGGCGGTGGGCAAACCTCCGCCCTGAGAATCCGGGAGATGTTGGCCCGGAGGACCCGCATCCCAGAAAGCACATGCTGAGCCTCGGCTTCAGCAGTCTCAGGGCCATCTTCCCCTTGTGAACCCTCTTGGCCCAGGAGAAAGATGAATGACATCGTCTTCCTCTGCCGAGCCCGCACCCTCGATGTCCATCTCCTCCTCAATAGAGACCGAAGTCCCCTTGGGAGGAACAGGGGCCGCCAGAGGAGCCATCTCCGCAGAGGGGAACTCCTCTTTATGGCATTTGGACGCAGCGCGACCAACAGCTGTAGCTGTAGGCTTGGGTCGGAGACCCGAAGCCGACCCCTGGGAACAGGAGACCGACGGGTCCGCGCTGGAGGCGGAAGTCCTTAAGGTCTGGCAAACCTTTATAGGACCGGCCAACAAGGCCCCCAAAGTAGCAGAACATTGGGGGGATTCCGCACTGCTATAACATCTCCTAGAGGAGAGACCAACCCCTATGGGTTCCACGAGTGAAGACCCATGGGGTAAAAACCCAAACCCCTGAGGGAATGGGAACGGTCCAGCGGGCCGGGAGTGACCCCAGAACTGGCCAAGATGGCCTGCCTGAGTCTGGGGCTGGACATCCTGTCCAAAGGACCAGGATGAACCGCCACTCCCACCAGGTGGAAACCCAGACATGTACGGGCTAAGCCCGTAACTGCTGAGTAACTGTTGGTACCCAAAACCATCCGCAGGTTGGCCTGGGCGACCCAGGAATAAGTGCCCGCAGGCACCCCTACTCCCTGAGCCCGGGGGAAAGGGAGACCGGAAACCGGACTCCTGGCCTGAAGCCCCAAACCCTTGGAGGAAAACCCCCTGGGAAACCCTGCACTGGGAAATCTGGATTGGGACGGAAGTCCCAGAGCCAGAAGCCTGTGAGGGTGGGAAAACAGACCCCGCGCTGACACCAGGATTAGTGAACTCAAGTGTCACTAATCCCCGTAGCCACAGACAATCCTGACAAAAAGTCTGTGGCCCCTGACCCTATACCCGAAGGCACAGTTCCGGAGTCAAAGCAGCCCCCACCAACGACGCCACCTGGCGTGCCGAGGTCCCTGAAGGAATCAGAGACCTCGACCGGAAGTCCCTTTCCGACGGTAACACCGCCACCTATCGAGAGCTACCGGCCAATTCGACCCTTGACTGCGCCGAGTCAGGGTCGGGCTGCCCCCCCCCTACTCCAGGACGCACCTGGACAGGGGGAGCCACCCCCTGCTGAAGGGCGGAGCTCGGTGGAATGAGAGCACCCCCAGCAGGAACGCTCTGGTTCAGAACTTCAGGAGGGAGGTCTTAAAAAGCTTACTTCCCTTACCGGAAGAAGAGGACGAATCCCTCTTCCGGCGGAAAGTTAGCTGGAAAGGCATGGGAGCCTAAGCAGCAGACTCCATGTGCAAACAAAGTTCACATAGTGAGGTCTGGCTGCAATGTCGGCAAATGGGACAGGTATCATGGGGTTCCCATTATCTATAGAAATAGGAACATCCATGCGCTGACCCCCGACGTAAACCCGGCACCTTTATCCAGCATCGAAACAATAAAAAATTGTAACAATGAAAACAAGGATAAAAAGTTTTCTAACAATCAAAAAACTACGAACGAGATCATAAAACCTACCGTACGCAGCAAGATTGTACTGCAAAAAAAAGAAAACGGTCGTACAAAACGGCCGACAAAGCAGCAAGAAAACAATTTCAACTTCACGAAAATCCGAGTGACGAGACAAGTAGTCACGCACTCGAACACGCGGAGGAAAAACACGGCCGGAAACGAAGTTCTCGAACAATCAAAAAACTACGAACGAGAGCACAAAGCCTACCGTACGCAGCAAGATTGCACTGCATAAATAAAACGGCCGTACAACACGGCCGACAAAGCAGCAAGAAAACAAATTCCAACTTCACGCAAATCCGAGCAACGAGACAAGTAGTCACGCACTCGAATACGTGGAGGAAAAAACGGCCGGAAATACGGTCAAAATAAACAAATGACAATACTTAATTTCACAATATAAGTTGGGAGATGGGTTTATAGACTACTAATAGAGTAACAATATACTCAAACGACAATGGCAGTACGAAGAGAAGGAGTAAGAAAAGCACTTAGCTCAGACACCTCCGCACTCGTCGGCAGCCATAAAGGTAAGAGGAAGGGAGATCACTCTGCGTTCCTGCCGTGATGGCTCATGGATCGTAGGGAGGGCGGGATTGTTTTTCTTTTGAATCTTTTGTTGTTGGGATACAAAGATGGGTGTAGGTACTGTATTTGCATACTAAAGTTATGGTAATTATTACTGAAATGAAAGTGAAATTTGCGATGAAGTATGATAATAAGCATGATGAAAAAGTACAATGTTCTTCCAGATGTTTTCTTGGTACAATATAACAAACAGTCATAACAACTTTCTGCAAAATCCACTTTCTGTTAATTCAGTTTCTGTGTACTCAATATTAAAATAAGTCCGTTATCACAATACTAATATTTGAAAAATGTTAAAGGCTGGGCTAGCGATTACACAGGCTTTATCAAGTTCCGAATCTGATATAAACGTTCCCTATCACTAGAAGGTAATCTAGAAGATTGAAATACTGAAGTATGGTTAGCTGTTTTTCGTTGTTGGAAAACTGATATATATCTAAATTTCTCTTGCTTATCAAGCCATCACACCTATGTTTGTTTGAACACTGATGTTTTCCTGACAAGGTTCAAGACAGTTATTATGTGCTTTGTCAGCGGGCACAAATACTTGTGTAGGTGTAATTAAACTGTTTCTCAGTGCTTTTGTATACCGACATAAGTTTGGTTTTCATTTGGATTTTAAATTCCTAAATAGATATAGGCTGATAGACCAAACGAATTTAATCCATTCTAAAAAATATGTCATATGCAGTATGTATTCGTTCCGTTTATTCTCTTACGTAGTCTATTAATGAATTAATAATAATATCGACCTTTCTTGGAAAACATAATAGATCGGTCCTTATTCGTAAGTTACTTTATAGAAATATCAACGATGGTTGACCGATAACACAAAACTGTACTGTACATCACTAATCTGTAAAGCAATGACAACCTTAGAACATGGAAAATTTACAGAGAAACATTTGAGAAGTCAGATTGAGGAATGAATCTATGTGTGAATCAAAGTCATATTAACGTTCTCAAAATGAGAACCGTGTTTATAATAGCATTGAATACATCTGACTTTATCTTGAAATTCATATCGCACAAAGAAATAGCATATTACTCAATTAGATCACGTAATGTCGACCATAAAAATCCACACTTCACCATCGTGAAAGCTTTCGAAACCTCGAAAACCTGCGTTTAAGTTTCTCCAGCAGTTGTCGACATTTATCACGGAAATATCGAATCTAGCCACACCAGTGAGGTTGACACAACACGAATACTATCTAGAAATGGCATATCCAGAGTAGGAGAATTGGAACCATCACACATATAACAGAACTCAGCATCCTCCATAATCTAGGGCTTACAATCAATTTCGCTCTCTGCACCTCTGGAACATGTCAAATTGAAGGCACAAGCGAAGTAATTTGATTCGTTCTACAAGAAAAAAACTGACCAATCACAGGCTGATACACTCCTTTTGAAGATTACAAAGGAACGACACCCAACTCCAAAGCCAGTATAACATACTGTTATGCGACCTCGGGATTCGTTTGATGTACATCAAATGATCAAACTATTCTTTTCGTGTTTTCAATGAGGTGTCGCACATGGACCCTTCAGTTTTGCAATGACATGTTCCTTGGTGTGCAGAGAGTGACAGTGGTCGTAACTTCTGGAGTATCCAGGATGACAACTTAGTGGAAACTATGTGTTTTAAGCCAAGCTCGCGCTAAGGCAGCTGACTTCGATTTCACGAACCTAAATGTTTCCTAGACCTAAAATCCTCAAAATCTGGGATCTGATTTAGCAAAAATCTGTAATAACCAGAAAGTAACCAATAAACGAGTGTTCTGTTGTATATAAAATACATTGGTACTCCAATAGATTTGTAGGGAAGGATACTGTAACATCTAATAAAAAAACACAGTCAGGATAAATTATACCAAAATGGGTCCAGTTAGCATTGCCAAGAGACTTCTTGTTCGAAGTCCTATTAAAAAATACCGAAAAAATTGACAATTTGGAGGTTACAGAATCCTGTGGTTCGAATGGTGGTACACTTCTAATTCACTTTTAAATGCTGAGCTGCATTGTGTCTTGTTTGTTATGATGAACGTTCTCATCAGGCGAAAACATTCCATTCAAAGTCTGGAATACGTTCTCCCGTAACTATAGACCCGGTTTCCAATTAAATACCATTCACCTGTGGTAGCTTTTTCATGATAAGTGTGTAAATAAGGATTTTTGGTAAGTAAAAATGAACGAAAGTTTGTTCAAGACGTCTCAAGTCTTAAATTTATAAGCTAAGTTAGACATTCTATTTAGACAATCTTTAACCTACTTTTCACCAGTCCTTAGTACATATTTTTAAAGTTCTACACATAAGTGGTATATCAATTTTTCCCAATATTTTTGATAGATTTCTTGTCTATATTTGAATGTTATACTTCTGTAACTATAAATGTTGTATTTAAGAGGCATTATCTTTTATATTTTTATTTTTGAAAAAGTGTCAGGATACAAAATATTGACTCATTACACTTTCTTCAGGGATAGAATAAAATTGCCAAGAGAAACATTGAAAAAAATTGGTACATTTCATACTTCCTGTTGAATTATTACTTCAAAATTTGACCACTGCCTTGATTGCACAAGATGGACAAGTTATACCATTGTACCTATTAAAATGTATCCTAGAATGATCGAGATCATCCATCCAAGCTATCTAAGAGTCAAATAGGTGATTCAAGACCTTTTGGCTCATAGATATTGTCATATCAATATATAGATAGATTAAACTCCTAGTCTCCCATCTTGATCAGTATCACTTCTTTTGTAAAAACTTTCTTGTCCTCCTCCAATAAATATTCAAGTTATATGAAAGTGATACATGAATCCCTTCTGATTCCATCTATTACCTGCAAGATTTTGTTCCTGGTGTTCATCAAAATATCATTAATGAAAGTAAATAACAAAAACACAAACATGCCATTTTCAAAGATACCAAATAGCAAAACTTCACAACAAACACAATGTTGCATTACGAGTTGTTTTTATTTTCATAAAAAAAGCTTGTTATAAAACCATAATTTCCTTTTTAACCTTTATTTGCATGTATTTTGCCTTAGAAATATTTTCCTACAATGTTGTACACATTTCATAAACAAGAACAGTGCACATCCTCATAATTACTTCTGAAATATTCAAATTAATAAAAATTATTATTAGATTATAAACGAATAAATTTTTAATTATAAATTATCACAATAACAGGCCTCAATGAGATTACCTGTTTAATTTACAGAATTTGAAGTTATGTAACAATTAAATGCATTATTACAGGACAGGCATTTGTCTATACATTAAGTGCTCACAGCTTACTTTACAATGACGATCAATTTCATTTTGTACAGAAATTTGCACAAGAAAAAAAGACAAGAAGTTATCAAGAGAACACAGTACACAAAGGCACAGACTGATTAGCAAATATGTTACGAACATGGACTGTATTTTGTGAAACAACAGACGTGTAACTAAAAGAATTTAAGTTTATCAAATGTACCCGATTACATTCAATGTATCGATAGAACCTGAACAGAAGAATTCAATATGCAGAAATATATATGTTGAATATATTATTCAATATACATTAAAAATGCATCGTCATTACATATTTCAATACAAGTTTCCATGAACCAAACCTTTTGTTTTCCATGTACCAAATCTATTTCCATGGTAACTGATACCTACAGTGACTTGCCTTGTAAATAACAGGCATCAGAAATTAAAATGTACAGATGTACAGCACCTCAAGGCAATGCTGCATGCCCACCGATAACCAGCATGTTATTCACTGCCATATGAATCATTACCATACAAAATGTATAAAAATAAAAGGAAAATTTGAAAAATAATATTGTTGAACTAAAGCTGAAAAAATGTATGATCCTAAATTAACATATCTTTAAAGTAAAAACTGAAACAGTTCTTGCCCAGAACACAGCAAGCCTTCATGTCCTATCCCTGGGGTAGGGTATGGGACAGTCATAAGCCTTGGGGAAAGGGCTGTTAAATCAGCATCTATACATTAAATGTACTGTCTGGGACAAAATGTATATAGTAACACTTGAGCTATGGATACTCAAATTTGACACTTCTCCATCTTTCCACATCGGCAGTATTACAGCATATTTGTCATTTTGATTTTTGGCGACTTCAACACTGCATCTGTGATTTACTTATCACTGGTGACACTATTTGTGCTGTTCTTTCTTATTTATTTCTGATTTTGCCATGAAACCAAAACCTTTCGTGGAATGTTGAATGAAAAATATACCCCATACAAGTAGTTGGAAAGACATCATAGAAGTGTTTATGGAACCAGCTACAACACATAATCATCCGTTACCCCTTTCATCACATAATAAATAACAACAGTAAAATGCATCCACACAAAACACTGCACAGGATGCAAGTATCGACAAAGACACATCGTGAATCAGACAGAACATATCCCATCAATACATGATTGTTTTAAAGTGTAAAGCTAAAAATGGTAAACAGGATTTCCATTAATGCATAATATTGATTGTGCAGTAGATTTCAGCACTTATAGATTAAAGCTGTTAAGTCCAAACACGAATAATTTTCAGCAGATTTTTTTTCCTACCAACAGTATCAATCTACAAGGGGTTCTCCGAAGATGATGACCTTTCTCAAAAATAATGTTTTGGGGGAAATTAGAAACAAATCAAAGCAGAATGTGAAGGAACTGGAGTAAATAATCCCCGTCATAGATTAGGATTTTCATATTAATCTACCATTAATTTACCATTTTCAAATAAGATATATAAATATTGAATTTCTGTAAATTTTGTAAAAATGCCAAAAACAAAATAGTCCTTTATTTTGCCATACAATACATCTGTAGGAAGATTACTTTGTATTTCTTTAAAAGCATGTTTTTTTTTATCCATCAATTTATTATCTTGAATTTTTCACTTATTTGTGTCACAAAATAATAAAAAAAAAATTAATAAGATATGAAGTCCGAATCTAAACTTGAATAATCTTTCCAGTGCTACAACCACTCTTGCAGTTGACCTTATTATCTAAGTCGAAAAATTATGGACACAGTAAGAAAAGGAAAACTAGATGGGATAGGATATACACATACATAAGATGCCTGAACACCTAATTAATCATATGAGGACAAGTGTAGGACAGAATCAACAAATATTTACATAGCCATGAGACAAACAATACTATCAATTCTACTGCTTCATTCAGCATGATCCCCCATACTAAGAGGTAATTTATTTCAGATTTCGAAACAAAAAAAATGATTAACTTTTTATTTGAGTATAGATATCATAAAAAAATAGCATTACTATATACCTTAAATGTTTATTTAATTGAAATTAAACGCTCTTATGCCAAATTTTATTTTAAATATCAAAGAGACAAATTTAATAAAAGATTATTCAAAGCAGTGTATCATGGAAAATGAGCCATTTGCTGACCCTGTCCTGAAGTATTGCATTGATCAAAGATCAGCACACTGTCGTCATATCTCTGCTGGGTCCTCACCAACAGAATCGGACAGGTAAATAGGTATGAAACATAATTCAAATACAGTTTAAGTACAATTAATCGTCTCAAGCTATAGCACTGTTATTGAAGTTACCTCCCTTTGTCCTGCAGTTTCACACAATTTGCATTGATTACCTACATGATTATCAAACATTGCTTTTCTTTAAAGATTTATGATGCATCTCATTTCTAATTCATTGTTTTATTAAGATCTGCAATTCTGAGTATTATTGGATAATTCATGCTTAATGCTAAAATTCTTTAAAAAAAGTAAATCAACCAGTTAACTTTGTAAAGACCTTTGCCTACGCAATTTTAATAATTTTTTCCAAAAATATATTAAATAATTCAAAATTTTATCATTTAACCAGTTATTGACAATAATATGAGAGATCTTAAGAATCTTTAATCCCAAAATCTGTTTTTGTCCTGTGATTATGAGAAAAAACAAAGAAAAAAACCCAATACATGCAAATCCAACATTACAAATATGGCACAGAAAGTGCAATATCAACTAACAATATAATTCATCTTCAAAAATTCAAAGAAAAAGTTTTGGAGTTATAATGATTAAAGCCAACATTTAAAGATAGTAACAAATTCTCAGAAACATTTTTAAAACCACTTTGCAATGCATGGTGTATCAACATGTAGCCTCAATTTGAAGTCATGCAGTTCTCATTTAGATACACCTTGGTGTTGAACATTCATTTCTGGTGTTGGATGTTGATATCTTTTTACTTGATTTCATATCATACTTTTAAATCACTTTGTGAAATAAAGTCCAAAACACACTCTTCAGCTTCCTTCACAAGTCAATTGTTAAAAAAAGGCTCTGCAGATGTTACACGACAAGTTTCATGCTGTATGCAGCAAATTGAATTTTTCCTTTTGCACTAAAAGCTCCAGATCAGCAGATTTCACAAAGCAAGATATGTCCTGATGATTTCAAGTTCGTATGCCATTCATATACTCTCGAGGATTTTTTACAAACACACTGAAGTTCTGACAAAGTTCAATATCACTTTTTATCAAGCCTTTGTGTTCATAATGGACTTGTTAAAAAAAGGAAGAATTTCATGAGAGAGTTTCATCTGTTGTTGGAAACCAATGACTCCAAATCTGTTTATAATCCCAAAAGTCTCCTTACTTAAAAGTGTTGGTCATGAAATACTCCACAAATGGCGAAGACTGGCCTCAATGATTCAATGAAATGATGATTATGATGATGACGATGATAAATGAAATGTGTTTAAATCTCTGAAACAGACCCTCCCCAGTGCACTTTATAACGTTTATGTCTCCACTGAACAACACCGTTTTTATGACTCCTCAGAGACAACCAAAAAGCAAGTGCTTCTCTTGTAATCCATGCGACGAAAAATTCAAATTTGGAAAAAGGCAGTGGTCCATTCTAAAAAAGAGAACACAGTATATTTGTAGAAAACAATCAATTTGGAACTTCAAAGTATGTTTTGTTTGTACTTAAACTGAATTATTTCTTCATAAAAAGTTAATCCATATTTAAATTCATAGAAATATGTAGCTGATTTTAAAATGAGTCCTTTTCACTAACCAATTTCAGGATGGCAATATTTCACACATAAAATACAATTATCTGATTCTTGCATTTATCATCAGATCAGAGAAATGAGAGTCAACAGCTATTTGTGAAAAAGGAAATTCCTTACCTCAACTGTCTTCAGGAGAAAATAGTCGCTAAGGAACCACATGAGTGTATGCAGGAGGAAGACGCCCATGGGGCTGACATTGAACAGAAAGTCCAAAGCCCAAGATATACACACACCCATCAACATACATTCAGACAAGGGCTCCAACACAATGAGATGAGGTAACATAGCTCCACGAAGCTGGGACCACCTGCAACAATATTTCATTCAATAATTCAACTATAATATGCATATTTACATTACATCTGGGACATGAAAACAAACTTATATTAATTTCTTTCCCAAAATGCAATGAAATCAATTTCTCTAAAACGTGAGAGTCCTAACTACAGAAATAACAAAAACATTGTTGGAAAAAGAAACAAAAAAAATGATATATTTGTGCATTACTGTACGATATCATACCTTATTAGGCGGTTGTGAAAGTGTTCCACACTGCAGTTGCCAGAGTTCTGTATTGCTGGTAGACTGCATAAAACTGCCTTGTATTTTCTACAATATCCAAGAAAAGCAGAAATCAAAATCATATTAAACAGTTGTATATAGATTGTGTATCTATTTCATCAAGTAAAATAAACAAACAGAATGTAAACACTTGTTTTGTAAAAAAAAAAATGATGTAAAATGATAAAATCAAAGATTCCAAAAGTAGTCTGTCCATTTGGTATAAAACTGTTCAACTTACTGTCTGACAATTTCTTGACAAATGAAGAAATCTTCTGCCAGGTACTTGGCAAAGGCTTGAAGACCTCCCACATTTTCTAAGAGTTCTTTACGAAACATGCAGCTCATGCCGGTGGAACAGTTTATCCCAACGGCATTAGCTCCAAGACTATTTCTGGCTTGGAATGTACCGAAATATACCTGAAAATGCAAGTGACACTATTACTGACGATCACAACAAAATGGAAATTAGGAAACACCCTCAATTTTTTTTTTTGATCAGTTAACTTGAATTTTTTATTACACTCACATTCATATTTCTATTATTTCTCACAAAAAGTCGCAGGCCGGGCTTATTACAGAATACTGAAATTGAATTTGTTGATGACTTTATTTAACAGCGAAAAAATTTGGGTAGGCTTATTACCCGTCATGGGATTACCACCAATTTTATACAGTAATAACATGTAATTTTAAGAAATAAATCAACACTTACTTGTTCATATACTGATGAAAATCCAAATTTTCTATGTGCTGTGTATGGCATCTGGAGAACAAGTCCAACATCTGATTTCATGAAGCTGACCATATTCATCAGGGTCTCAGGACGCACTGAAGAAAAGTAAGCCAGTTAACCAGATGCTTTCTATTTACATGGTGTATTACTAAACAGGAGTTATCTTCTGTGTTTATGATACTCTCTCACAACCAGCTTTGTAAAATTCAAACTGAATCACTTACAAGGATTTTAAGAAATGTTAAGAAACCTGAATTTTTTCGTAATGAGTGTTTAATAACCTTATACTTACTACTGATACCGCTGTCGGAGATAACAATCAAATCGTATTTTGCAGCTTCATACCCTCTAACCATATTATTTATTTTGCCATTTGGACCAACATATCTTAGACCTGCAAAATAAAATTTTCATTCATTAGTTTATGAAAGTCTCAGTGAAATGCTTTAGAGTTGCCAGTCTATAAGATGATAATCAAAAATGAGACAGAGATAGAAATACACGTCCTGTATTTGCCACACATGTAGCATATTCAATGCGAAAGTTGATCCTAACTACATCCAACGTAACACTCACCTATAAATAGTTTTGCGTCGATTTTTGGATACTTTTGTATTAAACTTTGAACCACCATAATAGCAGGATCATTTTCATCTTGGACAGAAAAAAGAAGTTCATACTGAAAATAACAAAAAAAGATTATGTTAAAACACATGTCACATACTTATCAATATAAGTAAATAAATCACAACAATTTTCCAAACATTTTTTTATGAATTATAAACATGTATCATTGACTTACAGCAGGGTACTGTTGATTGAAGAATGTTTCTAAATTTTTGTAGAGGTTAGGATCAACTCCTGTGAGAGGCTTCAGGATGGACACCCCATGGAGGTTCTCTGGGTCGGGCTGGGGCACAACGCGGTGCATAAGATATCGTCTGGAAGACAAACACAGTCAGTGTAACTACTTTATAATGGTTAAATTTTGCTAAAAGTTGATTATTTACATGTAAAATTGATAACAATTGTAGGTAATGTATGATATTAGTGTGTTGATCATTTTTTCCGTTTTGTTGGCTGGAAAATTCCCGATAAAGAAGTGATACAAAGACTTCTGCTTCTAATTAAAATATATTTATCATGTATATAAAACAGATGTACCGTATATATAATGACAATTAGAACAGAAATTCTGGTCTAGTTGTATTACCCAAAAGTTGGACAACCTTGTGATACATGTATAATGAATGTAAATTGATATCTTCATTAAAATTGTAGAAAATATAACATTAATTCACCAGTACATTTATAACAAATGGAAGTCAGATTAAATCTGTGTTCATTCATCATTCAAATAGTTTTGGTATAGTATATAATGCTTCCTTAAGAACTGTTAGTAAAGCATTTTAACAATATAGGACATTGGTAGGATTGTCTAACTGTTGGTATGGACTACCAGCCAATACACATTCCTGTCCCAATACTACCGACAGACACCTCGGATTTGATTACAATCTCTTATTTTAATGTACAATGTGACATACTGAAGATCAGGTATTCAGTATTCAATAGCCATTTGTAGTTGTACACCTACATGGTTTACAACTAAACATGTATTTACAGGTGTGATTAAAACCCGCTAAATGGCCGTGACCTTAAGTGTATTGATACAGTCATTAAATCAGGTCAGTTTCATGTATGAATGATATGGTAGCTATAGGTTTAGAGTAACACAAGTATACAATGTCATGCTTCAGTAAGTCGGTCATTCATTTACTATTTAGAGCAGACAATTTTTTTCACGACTATAACTACAGATAATTAAATTCCAATCAACATAAAATAAAAACCACAATTATAAGTTAGCTTCACAGAAAATAATGATTTTTAAACAATACATGTATTATCAAAGGATTGAAATAGATAATAATTTGGTCTGTTATTGGACATAGTATGTATAGAAAGCTATGTAGGATAACTTGTTTATCATTTCAAAGGAGAGCAAGAATTTTTAAAGCTAGTTTAAGATGATGTTTTTTAAATGCTGATAAAAATCTTTAAAATTTGTTTTGAAAAACTAATGTTTAAATGTTCAGTTTTGAAAGAAACATGACATATATATATATATATAATTGATCCTTTGAGTTTGAACTATACCTGGAAATCATACAAATTAAGCATTTCTTATTAATTTTTCCATCGTTAAATCTTCTGAATTCAAATTTTATCTGAATAAATAAAAAACGTAAATTAAATGTAGATATAAATATTCTAGTGTAACATCAACCATTGTTGTAACCATCTTCCTTTAAATCATAACTAAGGACTGTCTTTCCTAATGGAATCACCTTCAGTTGACTGAAACATATCTAAAACAACTAATAGTACTTTAAGCACAATTTTTGAAATGTCTAAATTTTCAATATGACTGAGAAAACATTGGTATGTGACAATGGCCTTCAGTTTTTGCTGCTATTTGGAGTGTTTCGTCTGTACCTATGAGTCTTACAACAATGTAAACAAAATGCTATGTTTATAAAATATCCACATGTCAAGTTCATCTAACTAGTTCAGAGTGAGCTCATTGTATAAATACCAGGTTACAATAAAATTCAGTATTGGATTGATCTACAACTACAAGGCAACAGTACAATTTAGTATTGGACACAAACTAGCTAAATCTGACACAATTTTAAAACAATACAATATAACCAAATTTCTTATTGTGGCCTGCAACTATCTTTCCGGGTAACAAAGCCACACATTTCTTTCCCTTCATCATGAGACAATTTTTAATCGTTGTAAACAGATGGCTACAGGTACTCAATAAGATAATCAGGGCAACAAGAAATGACATACATACAGATCTTCATTTTGTTATCAACAACATTGTTAAATGCTACTAAACTTTAACATAGATACATTCAGCAATTATGATATGAAATTTAATTTCTTTTTCTAAATCCAGCTGAAAACAGCTTTAAAAGCTGACAAATATCTATGCTTGATAACACATGCATACATGTACGAGACTTTATGATCAAATGAGAACACCTGTTCCTATAGCACATGATGTCCTGTAAATGTATGACTCATCACATGTGTGAATCACTGTCAATGTTCATACACGATTGTGTTGTGAATGAACTATAAAATTAAAAGGACATATGTTAAGGATCTTTTATATGTCAAACAATGAGATTCCACCTAATGGAGTAATGAACACAAACAATTACTAATTAAGGAGTTTTGCCTTTTTTGGATCACTGGCTTACAGTGCTGATATAAATCTGCAAAAATGCATGAAAACATTGATGGAATAGGTGCAGAATCTATTTATCAGTAAGAAGTTTTTTTAAAGCCTAATGAAGGTGTAGACAAATTTATGCTTTTAACAAGTCTGTGCACCTTAGATTATTTAACCCAGATATCTACCACTCATGAGATTTCAATATGTATGAAGTTTGGAATCGATGCACTAGCATAACAACTGCAGTTGTGAGAAGATCTATGTCTATGCATAAATAACCTAGATCTCCAAACAAATCAAAATGTGCATCCAAAACTGATGATGTGAAACTGTACGCTCCTCAGCTCACCAAAAGAGCCTTAGTAGTCACTGATGATGTCAGCCACCACAGAATATATTCACTCATGATCCAGCCATCATGCTGCAGATCTTATCCAAAAATATTGCAAATTAACAACACTTTGCTGTACCTGTCTACCTCTTAATAAAAGCAATGCATAGTAAACTCAAAGACTATCACCTCTAATATCCAACAATATTAAGTCCAATGCCTGGTAATTATGTCCTTCCATCCTTTAAGTTAAATTATCTTTTAATTATTTCTTTTGATATTAATTCTTTATATTGCAATAATTGCCATTCCATATTAGCGATCATAGCAGCCCTGTGACTTCATGAAACTAGATACCACTTACAATTACACCAGATTAGTGAGTTTTACCAAAAAGAGGATTAATAAAGGAAGATATTTTTAGACTTGCTGCCAATCCTAGCTAGACAAGTAAAGGGCTTAAAATGATACATGTTTGACAAACAGGAATTCAAAAGCTGCTCTGCATTGCTCGTTGAAAAGAAGTTGTGTTTGTTCATCTGTGAAGAGGACAGTAGATAAGGAAGTTCTTGTTAAAGTCATGTGACAACATATAGCTGTGTATGTAACTTAAGTTCCTTGAAAAGCGCACATACTACATGCCCATAAAGACTTGTGTATAACTGAAGCTGCAGATAACTGAGATTATTTTATAAAGCAATAATTTAGATATTTGTATTAGACATACTAGCAAATGTAGCTTGAAATTTCAGTATTTCTACTGTGTAAATAACTCAAGATTGTTTTTTTCATTCTTTATGAAGTATAGTGAAATTATTAAAAAATATCCAACATGGAAATATCTTAAATGCTAATATCTCATGATGTCAAGAGGAAATGCTTGAAATATGGATTTAAAGATGTACATGCCTTGCACAATTAACTGGATAAATGATCGTAAATATGTACTTGGATAAATCAACCTGTGTTATGATGATGTAGGGCAATGTATGCATGTCTAGTATGAATCAAGCGTGTAGTAAAATTAAATGTAAACATGACAGCACAGACATTTAGCACAGCTGTAGACAAATTAAATACACAGTTTGATAACTTGTGTTAACCCTATGCAAACCAGTCTGTGCGTCAATACATATAATATACATAATAAATTGGTTATCAATAACATGTGTCAGTTCACCAAAGGTGACAAATTTGATAAAAACTGTCAAGATAACGCTACAAATTTGAATGTTATAATACTATGATATATACCTTGATGTACTTTGTACAGGGATACATCAACAAAATTAAGATAAAATTAAAAGTAATTTCAAATTACTTCATTTAGTAACCCTGTTATTTAATTTGAAACAGTACGAACTGGAATTTAGCAAGTATAAATGTATAATAAAAAGTCCTATTGGGACAAATTAACTAATTGTTTTCATGGGTTGAAGTTGAAACTACTATGTATGGCGAGACTGACATCTTATTCACCAACAAGTATAGTTACGAACAGACAGAGAATACTGTAAAAACATATAAATGACAATAGAAAATCCCATATACATGTAATGTAACCTCAGACAACTGATGATAACTTATCATTTTGTTACGTCAGAAAGGTAAGAGCTACTGAAAGCTTCGATATTATAAATGTACTACCATCTATACCAGACATGCGAAGACCAAATCCAATCTTCAACTGAGATACAGTGGAGACAACCATTATAAATTATTTATTCTATCATCTACAATGTAAAATTGCCAGGAGCTAATGCCATGAATCAATGATAAATCAATATCCTGATTTTAAGAGGTTAGTAAATTTTAAAAACGTTAGAAAGAAAATAAACCCGGTACAGGTAAACACTCATCTTAGCGTAGTAAATGTGCAATGGACCATGCAAGATGGTTGTAGGTCATAAGCTTTTAAGGTGTGGATTCAGTGGGTTGTGTGGTTACTTTTTTGGGTGTTGGTATTTCTTTACTGTATTTCTCATACAACTATTCGGATTAAATGTAAGCATATCATTTGATTTTAATCATATGTAAATGTTCTGAAGACTTAAATGTGAAATAAGGTCTTTGCTACGGGTTTAGCGTTTCGACTTGTGCCGGTGTCCCCGCCCATAACGTTAACTTATCCCTGCATTCCGGTACCGATCGGGTTATCAATCGTACATAGTTGAAAGTAATAGAAATGCCTTTTTTCAGTAAATGCCATGACAACTGAAAGTTCAGTCGCTTGAAAAAGATCACAAACCGTATATCATTCCTACACATTTTACGATAGTTGACAGCTCATTCACACTCGGCAACTTCCCGGTCAGCAGTATGTCATACTGCTTGACGACTGTTGAATATTTCAGGATTAAAGCAAAACTATACTTACCCATAGAATAGGGCCACTATATGCATTAAAAGAACGAACAACCATCCTAGAATTACACCAATTGCGACGATAAATAAAATAGTTTCTGCTATAGACATCATAACATTGTGCCCTCGTTGGAGTTTTGCCTCGACTGAATCTAACAGGAACAAGTAATTTGTGACGTCACCAGTACATGCGCAATTCTGCGAGTAGTCGTTTTTTATGGTCCACAGTCGTGAAAGAGAGAGAAAATTAAATATATTATTTGGAAATATAAGCTCTACTGCATGATATATTTATGAAATATCATATTCTATATGATATTTCAACATTCATACTTAAAAGCTATATTTTATTTTAGATAAGCCTTGCAGTGAAAATGTATGCTCCCCGCCGTGGGTGTGTATCAAGAAGTGTATTGACAGCGGTCTCCAAGGCTCAGTTTTGATCAACAGAGACCCCATACATGCAGCTTCAACATTATATACAGGGGGCACATGCGTCATATCAAATACAAAGGTAAACAGGGGCAATATTTACAAATAAAAAACATAACTGCACATAGATATATAGATTAAAGGCTGATATTAAAATGATGATTAACTTTATATAGAAATGTTTTGTCAATGCAATGTCCATTCATGATTTTTTTAAATGCCAGAAAAATATTAGTAAGAACATGCCTTTGTTATGGTAAGGAATCCATTATATGGGCATATACAAGTTTTATTCGTGTGGTTAACAAGGTTGTCTTTCCAATTTTATACATGTATAGGTTATACAAAATAACTTTAAATAAAAGATAAGAGACCTATCGCATGCTTTGTTTTATTGAGATACCAGGCCACACTAGTATAAATCATCTCAACTTGAGATTTCCTCAAGTTGAGATTTTCCTCAGCTGATATCTCCTCAAAAACGGCTTGTATAAAATTTTCTCAAGGAACAGGAGGAAGGCATCGGCTAGGATGTCATGAAATTCCTTGAGGAATTTTCATACAAGATATTTTCAAGGAGATATTAGCTGAGGAAAATCTCGACTTGAAGAAATCTCAAGTTGAGATGTTTTATACAAGTGGGGCCTGGTATCATTTAATTCAGTCAACGACGACGACGACTACAATGATGATGATGCTGCTGCTGCTGATGATGATGAAACTGTCTACAAGAAAATATGTGATCTTTCAGAACACACGAAAGCTGTTATTTCAAGTGTACCAAGTGCAGTTGATATAAAAGATTGACCTAAACAGAGGAACCAAGGACAGTCCTGCCAATCTTTATATTAATATTTTAAAACTTTACACATACAAATACAATTTTGAAATGAAGACATTGTTTCATAAATGTCACTCTAGCTATTTACGCTCAGCCGCAATTTTGACCAGAAACAGTATTCTGCAATCCCTATATATCGTAATCGCTATAAGCGCTATCTGAATTGTTATAGGCAACTAAGTTGTCGAAAGAGAAATCGTTTTGCAGGGTTAGAAATTATTTACAAACATGTTGCAGAGTAAGAAGTATCGAAATAACTGCAAGTCAGTCCTGTTGCATCTTTTGAACCGCCCTCGGTATCACAGAAGTGTCCTCGATACTCTAGGGGTTACAATCACTTTCGCTCTCTGGTGAGAGCGAATCGTAACCCCATCAGTATCGAGAATGCTTTTGAATTGATCTCCTGATAGAAATAAAAATGTCAAAAAAAATCAAAAACGAACCCCCCCCCCCCCCCCCCAAAAAAAAAAAAGGTAAAATAACTAAAAACCTCTCAAACAAATATTCAAATCACATTTTTTATAAATCCACTGACAAGAAAATGTAAGCTTGACAAAATAGAAATTCGCACTAAAAGAGGCTAGTAAGGCAACTTGTTCTCCCAACTTCTACAGATAAACTACTGAAAGGAGGTTAGCTTGAAAGTTTTAAAACAAAGCTTTATTCTGTATATATATCCTTGTAAACACCAACAAACAATAAAACATAATGATATAAGAACATTTAAATGTTATAGAAACCAAAAACTTCAGTTAGGAGAGGATACTGGACATGATGCTACCCGTTGATGTACAATTGTATATCAGTGACTAGGTCAAACACAGTGTCCATAACAGTACCCGTCAGGTCATTTATGATACCTGTGATGTCAGTGACCAGTAAGACAGGTACTATCGGTCAGTGTATGTGTAAGATATATGGTTCTAATAGTAAATACCGAGCTTTCGTCATAACTCTTGAAATGTGTAATAAAGACATTTATACTGGTTACTGTGCACGGCACATAATGCTGTCCCTGCCCTGCCATCGAAACACTTTGATTCGCGTCGTCAGGACACTGACGTTCGTCGGTGAGACGATACCTGACTACTGGATCCGGAGGAGCCGTGGGGACAATACAACCAACCAACTATCGAAACACTTTGACCAGGACAAACAATTCAGAAACAACAGCAGCAGCAACAACAGAAAAAAAACTATGAACAAAAATATAAAGGAACACGTCTTACGAAATCAAAGTATTTAATCTAATACAATGAACTCAGAATAATTAAACAGATGTGGTTAAGTTTTCTCTTTGAAGAGAAGTATACCGATTGGTTGTTGTCATGCAAACCCAATACATTGTGCAAAACACTCGGTAACTTTTGAGTCATTTCTATTGGAAACCATACCCTATCTCCCGTAGCACGTACCGAAATATCGCTAAGCGTTCTTTTTTACATTCAGCAGTGCCGTGAATACTCATATATGTAATCGTCGCCGATTTAAAAAAGGTGCTACATTCGAAAGTTTTTCAGGGAGCTAGTTAACGTTCTTTCAACTATGTCCTAGTTCGGAAACTCTCCCGAGGCAGACGGAACGCAACTGTCATATCCGAAAAAACTGAACCATTGTTTTAACTATAGGCTCCTACAACGAAAACTGTACATTATTCCATCTGTATTCGCTCTAAACAATTGCTATACTTTCAACATATTATTACAAGTCTTTATGTGTTGCCACAGACCTGATTTAGGCTTTCACTGAAGCATGTAGTGTCGTTATAATAAGTGGTGAGATTTTTAAAGTTTCAAATTAAGCTGACAATTTTTACTGTAACGATTTCCATACATACCACACGGAATGTAGCGTAGAAAATGCAGTAACATCAAGATTTGTTAGCTTGATGTCTTTTATTTTTACCTATCAACTGATATAAATTTTCAATTAAGAAATATTCTGTTCTCGAAGAACACATGTTTAAATCTTTTTAGGTAAATGATTCTGAAAATTTCAGGTATTCACATGAACTTGATACACACCTGGGTTGGGCTATACTTTGTACTGATTCTTATCAGGATACAGCTCTAGAAAAGATGAACATTTTCAAGCGAAAAAAATATTTCGAAATTACAGATTTCTTGTAAGAGGCTGACAGAAACATGAGGACACATTGGGCTACGTTGTTGCAGATCAATTGTCTGATTCAGGTGGCATGATTTTTGATCAACTTTGATTATCAAGAATGGAAAAATATACGAATTCAATTTTCGTTTAAATGCAGTTAAGCTGACAAAACTTCCTGATCGAGCGATGATGGGGGTGGGTTTTCATCAGCAATACTGACGAATCACTGAGCCATTGTTTACACGCATCTACAGGTCATTGTGTGGTTCGCGGACTTTCTCACAATGAGAGACCATCCTTACCTTCACAGGTAAAATGAGATATAACTATAAATATAGCTATAGGGTCATAAATAGTGTCGTATATACCTACACATAGAAACTCGCAAGCATAATGGACATCGTTTTAAAAATTCAAGACATTGTCGGCTGTCAGCAAATGGGATTGATGATGTTTTTGTGTAAAACGGTGTTTAATCGTATTAGCAGTTCACATTGTAGGGGCCTCTTAAACTTATTTACAACACCATATAATATTTACACATGTATTGTATATGTAATTTCGAAATATTTACACATGTATTGTGTTTTGAATTTCGGCATTGCGAAAAGTCCCTGTAGTCATACGGATTGTGACGCCTCCAAAGAAAAAGATACAAATCATGAACATCGCAAATATAGTTTTAGAGTCAGTCTATTTTTTTCCAACGCATGTTGCAAAAGCGTCGTTTTCATTTCATGTGAGATACACGAATTTCGTCATGTATTTTCAATAGTAAACGAGCCTCTGCCCTTTTCGAGCAGTTTGGCCACAGCGGCGAGGATAATTGAATTCGCACTTTTCTGTAGTGACGTTTCAGACTTGGACGTAGCGTTTAGCGGTGGATGGTTATTTTCGCTATTTTGGAGCACTTTAGAGTGATCGCGAACATATAATCCGTAAAATAATGAGGTTCATGTGCATTCGATGTTGTTTTAAATCCAGACCGCGAAATTATTTTATCATTCAACAGTTTTATTCGAAAATCTTGAAAATTTTTACTCGTGAAAATTACCAGCCATACATTGTCTTGTGAACATCAAAGCATAGCACAAATTGATAACATCATCAATCTCGACTCATATTTCTTTGAATATTGCTGACAGCACGATGAATACTGTAGGTTTCTAAACATTGAATTAAAAGTTTATTACAGTTATTGTCCAAGTAAAGGGAAAATAATCAAAGATGGATCTGTTTCGCGGACAGGGATATATCAACCCTCGCGTAAGAGTTTGACCATCCTCGTCCGGGGGTTACGATCACTTTCGCTCACTGCACCTCTGGAACATATCATGGCAAAATTGAAGGCACAAGCAAAGTAATTTGATTGGTGCCAGGAAAAAAACTGACCTACCACAGTATGGTACGCTCCTTTAGAAGGTTACAAAGGAACGATACCCAACTTCAAAGCCTTTAAACCATACCGTTATGCGAACTCAAGATTCGTTTAATGTACATCAAAGGATCAAACTGGTCTTTTTGTCCTGTCCACAAGGTGTCACACATGAAACCTTCAGTTTGGCCATGACATACATGTTGCAGGGGTGCAGAAAGCGAACATGGTCGTGACCCCTATATAATCGAGGAAGGAGTTTGGCTAGTCAGCACTTGAAAATACAAACTCATATAAGATTCAATAATTCTGTGTTGACGCCACAGTAAGTATGCATTCTTTGAAAATAAATGTGAAGTTGTTGTCGACAATTTACAAGAACCAAGAGGTCAACCGGTCCTGTTACAAAGATTCCCTGATATACACTGATCCTACGCCGGTAGATATTGTTATACCTTCAGTGAACGAAAGGGATTGTAAGTAGATTCCAAACAGTATTAATGTACCAATACACAAAGTCTTTAACATTAATCCTTTGTTGACAGGCTGATATAATGCCAATTGCATCTTTAAAGAGGGCACGAAAAGAAAGGTAACATTTTTTTCTATCGGTGGAATGTGTTACCTCTCCTGCAGATAAAGCCAATCACCATCAGAGTATGTAACTTTTATAAAGACCGTCATCTTTTAATATCTACCATTCCCCCAAATTTGAAATAAGATAATGTAGATGATATTCCTGGTTTAAAGTTATTTGGAATTCCAGGTACAGGCGCATATGAGTTGCCAAAAGCGCAAAGTGAGTTGCCTTTTATATTTTTTTTTTTCAAAGGCCGCAATTGAAAGCACATGCTCGTCAAATGAGTACATAAATAGATATTGCCATTGTTCCAGCTACACGTACCGATCTGGATCTGGCCTGATTTCTTACAGGTTGACTACAACAGTGTTCACATAAATACACGTTATACCAACCCATAGGAAATAATGTAAGACGAACACCGTGATAGGGTTCTAGCAAAGTAACATAATAAAAGTTAACCTAAAATGCAAACTTTGGCCATACAGTGCAGTTCTCTTTGGATTGGCAAGGTTCCTTAATGGCCTTCTCCCTTTCAACAGAGACAAAAAATATGTACAATGACTGATTCATAACAGATTCCCCACTCTTCATGGATTCAAAAGGTTGCTGGTACTACCTGGAGCTTTCTCGGATTGGGAAAAAAGTGGGTTTTTTTTCATTTTTCTTTCGCTAATTTTTTATTTTCTTCGGTCCCCTCGTTCGTTTCAAAATTAAGGCCCTTAGAATCACGGACGAGTCCCAAGAGGACGAAACACCTGTATGATGCAGTTAAATCCATTGTTTTGCTCTACTGTATCAAATTCTAAATTTGAATAAAAAGGTGCTATTCACTTGCGTGTCTTTTGTAACATACTAGTATTTCAGTCTCATCTTTGTCTTCTTCCTCGGGTACAATTAAGAGACTAAAATACACGACTACGTCGAAGATCAAAAGTTTAAGTTATGTTTGACAAAAAACATATTAACCATAAATCTATGTGGGATTTACTCTTGTTTCTTCTAAGCTAAACTTGAATAATGTTAGCCACCAAACGTATCTAAAATTTGATTGAAAAACATTTCACTGAAATAACATGTAGGATGTATTTTCCTAAAACATCAAAACAATGTTTAAAAGATTAAAAGTAAATAACAAAATTGATCATAATATATAATTGTATCATCAATTCATAAATATTAGAGAAAAGATAAAGTAAGTATAAAAATATTCCAGTGATGTATTGTTTAAACTATCATTCACTTCCCCAAGACAACATATGTGAATAGTCACGAAAACGAACACCCCAGATAGTGAACAAGAAATCCGATCACCGGCCTATCAAAGGCTCGTTTTGTTTACACCTTACTGCAGTGAATGTATTGAAATGTTTTGGAAACCCAAGATTTGCTATCAAATTCAGGTACGTAGTAACAACATACAATGAATGAGAGATGGGTCTATTTTAGTCAGCCTGTGTGGGATTTTGTACGTTTGGCAACACTTCTTCTAACTACACGCAAATTTTGTTAGCTGTTTGTATTTTGAGTAGAATGACAATAATATTTAAAAAGGTAGTTTCCTGAACAGCATTACGCTTATATTAAATATACGTTTCATATAATTAAACAATCTTATCCATGTATTTTTAAAATTTACAATTTGCTAGTTTCAAGGATCACATACGTAACTTTAATATTGCAACTGTAAAGCTAACAATGCTTTTAACAGGCATAGGATCACAGGTGTAAATTAAGACAGTATACAAAGCCTACGCTCGCGTAACTTTTCCGTTTGTCATATCAAGATGTCCTACAAAAGTAATGTTGACTTTAGATTTTCTGTCTGTAAAAAACAACAGTGGACGGTATGTACTGGGAAGGACATTTCAATGTCATGGTAAATCAGGAATAAACATCGAGCCTTACAGATTTTGGTTGTTTGTCGTCTTATCAACAGGGTAAGGCAATGATACCATTTATACTATGCTTTAATATGGAAATGAAGAGGGGAATTGCAATTTAATTGGTGGCATTTAGTACCGATTTCACATTTTCGCGTGCTTGGTTTTGATGACAGTCCTTTGCTTGAGTTTGTTGTATTTCGTCTTAAGAAATCACCAATCTTGTGGCTGATAAATCGAAATGAATCTCCCAACACACAGAGACTATCGCATGTCGTTTGTAATTTCAACGAAGTTGTGGGAGTAATAAGTCAAAAGGGAACAGGATTAGTAGTAGAGAGGCGTCTTATCTTCAAAAATGTATTCTGTGGTTGTGAGTCATCTTTGTTTTACATTTTAGTGATACCTGTAAGGTTACGCAATGCGCGATGCACATTTTTTTCCAATTGCAAACATTCCACTCGAGAAGTAAAGAAATCCATTGGGTGTTTTAAACCTACCCAGACTGTAAGAGGCGATAACGATGCGTGTGCAACATGTGTCATTTAAGTCTGGAAAAAACCCTACTTCCCGGCTACAAGACTGGATGCGATGGCAGGAACGTTTTTTAATATGTTTTACTAAAAGTAAATCTAACTGGATTACAATGACCATTTTATTTGCTATAGCCTGTTGGACGGTTTCCCTTTAATGACTCTCGATGGGCTATTAAAAATAATGAATAAACACAAAACAAAACAAACACCACTTCCTGACGAACGTGTGTGAATACGATAACAACAGTTATATTCGGGTAGTGCGCCCGGTCTATACATGACGTGTTGGGGAACGAGTGAATTTATTTGACACACTCGTTTTTGGCCAGCGTTAGATGCACTTATACAACATAAGTGTACACGAGACTTTCATAAACTTCTGAACATCATTAGGAAAGAAAAAAAATCAAAAGGGAGTCCTTCATCGTCGTGCACATTTACACAGTTATTTCAAACAAACAAATGTTTTTCACACCACCCTATTCTCATCTAACAGATATAGAAAATACATATATCATTGGGACCAGTCATGTATTTACATAAATGCCGACTACTTGTGACATCTACGTGTACAGCAGTTCTAGTTCTCTTTTTTAGCTGTGACTCTTGCTCCAGACGTGAGATATTTTGACGAACAGATGTCTGTAGTTCCGTGTTTCCTCTGTCTCCTACACAAGACTTAAAAAAAGCAATGAATGAAGAAATAGTTTATGGTCATATAACACGTAATACTTTTGCTAACTAGCTTTCTCCAGTTGTGTCTCAATCAGCGGAAAAGGATCCATAGTTTTCCTAGTCGTCAATAGAAATATTTTAACATATCACACATCAAGGATGAACCTGAATTGTAGATAGACAAAATGTACCCCTACATTTTAACAAATTCGCTTAGAAACTTTCTTAATGCAAAGTGAGCTGAGTTCTTGGAACAGCAAAACCAATGCTTGCCGCGTCAGTAAGAATAGTTCATGTATTGCAGTCTGTGTGTATTAATGTGTGTGGATGTAGAACAAGTATTACTATACAATGGCAAAAAGTAGTAAAATGAAAATGTTCGCCAGACCAACCTGACGATGAAGGTTTCATCTGAGTTTTATACCATTCTCTCCGTCCTTCTTTATTGTGAATCATTTGTATTAGTAAGTGTAAAGGAATGTCACATATCATTAATTATGGTCTGTGAAGTCTTACACTATAGACGTACAAACGAGTTTATCACTAACCAAATGTAACATTATATAAACTTTATTGTACGTACTAACATTTAAAAACCGGTCACTCGATGTATGAAGTGTAGTCCACGTAACAGTCAATTACATATGTAACTTTCATTTTGTACTAAGCTCTAGGTATGCGTTCATTACACCTATAACGTGAATGTTTTAATGAGTGATGGAAAAATATCAAGGGGATTAGGAACATCTCCAAAACAATTAGCACACACACACACACACACACACACACACACACACACACACACACACACACACACACACACACACACACACACACACACACACACACACACACACACACACACACACACACACACACACACACACACACACACACACACACACACACACACACACACACACACACACACACACACACACACACACACACACACACACACACACACACACACACACACACACACACACACACACACACAGTTTAAATTTCCTATTTCACTGTAATCTCACTTTAAACTCGAAATGCTTTCCTTTTGTCCAATCCATGTGTCTTTTGTTTGCAATAAAATTGACTAAACCGCTGTACAGGTCATAAACGGATATCTAACAATATCTCCGCTCCATTTAAAAAAAATTCTTTATTGATATTACACATCTTTTTATTACTGATATCAATGTTAATTTGCCTCACATCTTTAATTAATTCATCGATTATATTCTACGTTTTCGTGCTTTCATTCGTAAGCTATTTGTTTTCTGCCATATGTTTTTCATTAGCAACATTTATGTGCTGATCTAATATTTATTACTTGACCTACAATGGCTTGGCCAGTTTGACACTGTGACAGTGTGATCTGTGTTGAAGTGTCGTTTAGAAGAATATGGAATATAAAGAAATAACTTGCCTATCATGTGTCTCATATGACCGGCCATGAATTCTTCTATTTTGTTACAATCTCACCACGTTGTCCTCAGCAATATTCTGTAGCTTTTTAGCATCTTTGTAGTTCGCTTAGCAGTGAATGATTGGTATAAACCGAAATTCTATTTATGAATGCATTTCGAATGTGCGTTCAAATATGCTCCTTTGCATATGTCTCGAATGGATTATATATATATATAACATAGAATCTAGTAAATTAGTTAGTAATATCGACGGTACGGTCTGATATTGGTACTGGATCCTAACAAACAAATATATGATCAATGAAGTAATAACGACAGTACGGACAAGTAGGTTGTCCAATTTTCGAGGCAACCTGTCCCTTTATCAAGATATCAATATTACATAAATTACATCACATACATAGAATATAAAATAAATCTAAATAGAGAGTGGTAGTGTAAATTTAGGTGTCTCAATCATCTCTTTGATCGATGGACGTCGAAGGCCTTTTGCATGTCTTCATGTATATAGATATAATCATGTAAACAAGTCATGATGAATACCTCAAGGGTTTCGACTTGTAGCACTCAGATATATAGACCTTGGGGTGGACAAATTAAGTATTGTGTCATTTATTGGTAACATCAATCAGTAATGCATCCTCGACTTATGAATTTTGTATATTTCTAACTCTTTACTGTTTCTTCAAATATTGTTGTCAATTAAAGAACGAAAGAGACCAATACACTGTTGTCGTTTGTAATATTCTTTTTAAAATTGAACATAAATGATGTCAGGAAACCTTGTTTGTTTATCTATTTATTTATTTACATATATATATTTCCAAACTTTATTTTGTACATATATGAAAAACAGCCTATCGTATCTCGAGAACATGATCCTTATATTAACACCAGTTTGTATGTTTTATCATCATATTTATTACGTTCTATGTGTCAATATAGATATCTGTAGCCCTATTTAACGATCATTATAACTTAACCACCAAGTCTGCAGTCCACCGCAACAGTATAAGGCAGAGTTAAAATTAGTTTGTCAAAATAAACCTAGATCTCATCCGCTAAGGTATGCCAAACATTGCAATGTTACATAATTTGACTTTTATTAAAATTTGTGGTTTATCTATTGATTTATAGGATTTAATGTTATTTTGAAGACAATCCTTGTGATAACAACCATGTGCAATCGTGTGTCGAGTTAAATAAGTATACATACATAAGTATAGACCTCTCAACTGGGATCATACCTTATCTAGTAATTCATGTTCATATCTGTCAATGTATACCACAACATACTCAAGGATATAACCCCGACACATTCAGACCGTTAAGAGTTTGCCAAGTACTGTCACGACTGACATTTAAAAATAAAACCAAAGTGACGCACATGACCAATATTTCAAAATTATCAATTATGTTCTGTGTTGTTTGGGATTACAGATGGGAATATTTATATCGTATTCAGTGGAAAGGCATTACGGTAGATTAGTAGTTTACTTATCGAGTAGTTTAATTGCTGGACGACACCGATGACTGTACTTTCCACAACACCCTTGTGATAAGATGTATGAGAGAGAGAGACACACACACACACACAGAGAGAGAGAGAGAGAGAGAGAGAGAGAGAGAGAGAGAGAGAGAGAGAGAGAGAGAGAGAGAGAGAGAGAGAGAGAGAGAGAGAGAGAGAGAGAGAGAGAGAGAGAAGGGGGGGGGGGAGGGAGGGAGGTGGGTGGGTAAAACTTACCTATCAATATACCAAAGAACCGCTTAGCGTCTTACAAGACTTAGGATCTCCAGACTATCAGACGAGATGTCCTCTGTTTATAGCCCTGATGATAAGTACAACACCAATAAATCAACATTTTTACAGTGTAATGGAGGCAAGGGTCAAAGTAAGTTTAGTCGTTTGAACACAGGTAATTTTTTTTCATGTGTTTCATGTTTGGATCTCGATAATCACTATTCCTTAATAATCAAAATGTATGACTAAGTAATTCTCATGAAACAATTCACCGCTAGTTATTTTCGTTTGTATTTGCTGGTTTTATCGCTCCGTGAAGAGATTGGGTCATTTCGAGGCATGGTTAAATTGAAGTAACAGTTGACTACCGCAGTGAACAACAAACAGGAGGACCGTCGCATGTCACCCAGCGAGATTAACGTTAAATGTGATATGCAAGAACACAACCACAACAACACAGATCGGCCCGTCTCCTATCTTCCTGTTAAACACAAACCGCCACAAGTAGGGTGCATCGACCACACAACTCGGATCACCACCCGGGATGTCAACACTATCACACAACTCGGATCTCCACCCGGGGTGTCAACAGTATCAATCAACTCGGATCTGCAACCGGGGTGTCAACACTATCAAACATCTCGGATCTCCACCCGGGGTGTCAACACCATCACACAACTCGGATCTCCACCCGGGGTGTCAACACCATCACACATCTCGGATCTCCACCCGGGGTGTCAACACTATCACACAACTCGGATCTCCACCCGGGGTGTCAACACCATCACGCAACTCGGATCTCCACCCGGGGTGTCAACACCATCACGCAACTCGGATCTCCACCCGGGGTGTCAACACCATCACGCAACTCGGATCTCCACCCGGGGTGTCAACACCATCACACAACTCGGATCTCCACCCGGGGTGTCAACACCATCACACAACTCGGATCTCCACCCGGGGTGTCAACACCATCACACAACTCGGATCTCCACCCGGGGTGTCAGCACCATCACACAACTCGGATCTCCACCCGGGGTGTCAACACTATCACACAACTCGGATCTCCACCCGGGGTGTCAACACTATCACACAACTCGGATCTCCACCCGGGGTGTCAACATCATCACACAACTCGGATCTCCACCCGGAGTGTCAACACCATCACACAACTCGGATCTCCACCCGGGGTGTCAACACCATCACACAACTCGGATCTCCACCCGGGGTGTCAACACCATCACACAACTCGGATCTCCACCCGGGGTGTCAACACTATCACACAACTCGGATCTCCACCCGGGGTGTCAACACTATCACACAACTCGGATCTCCACCCGGGGTGTCAACACTATCACGCAACTCGGATCTCCACCCGGGGTGTCAACACCATCACACAACTCGGATCTCCACCCGGGGTGTCAACACCATCACACAACTCGGATCTCCACCCGGGGTGTCAACACCATCACACAACTCGGGGTGTCAACACCATCACGGGATCTCCACCCGGGGTGTCAACACCATCACACAACTCGGATCTCCACCCGGAGTGTCAACACCATCACACAACTCGGATCTCCACCCGGGGTGTCAGCACTATCACACAACTCGGATCTCCACCCGGAGTGTCAACACTATCACACAACTCGGATCTCCACCCGGGGTGTCAGCACTATCACACAACTCGGATCTCCACCCGGAGTGTCAACACCATCACACAACTCGGATCTCCACCCGGGGTGTCAACACCATCACACAACTCGGATCTCCACCCGGGGTTTCAACACCATCACACAACTCGGATCTCCACCCGGGGTGTCAACACCATCACACAACTCGGATCTCCACCCGGGGTGTCAACACCATCACGCAACTCGGATCTCCACCCGGGGTGTCAACACCATCACGCAACTCACGCAACTCGGATCTCCACCCGGAGTGTCAGCACTATCACACAACTCGGATCTCCACCCGGGGTGTCAACACCATCACACATCTCGGATCTCCACCCGGAGTGTCAACACTATCACACAACTCGGATCTCCACCCGGAGTGTCAACACTATCACACAACTCGGATCTCCACCCGGGGTGTCAACACCATCACACATCTCGGATCTCCACCCGGAGTGTCAACACTATCACACAACTCGGATCTCCACCCGGAGTGTCAACACTATCACACAACTCGGATCTCCACCCGGAGTGTCAACACTATCCGACCGAGTTATCGCGGACCCCAGATATTTTTCTGGTGTATGCATTATGAAACAAAAGAAATAAAACATAACAATATTTTATTTCATTCTCGTATTTGAGTTTGAATGATGATTTTGATGATTTTCGTTTTTGTTTTTTGATTGAAATATTAAAATTATCATTTACGGAGAAGAAATTCCAGAATCACAGATCGTATAAAGCCTCTGAGGCTGTAAAGAATAATTTCCATGTCCTCGTGATCTATAATTTATCGTTAAGTAGATAATCTACTCCATCAAATGATTTTCAGTGCTTCCAGACGTTATATATTAGTCTCTTAGGTGACGCAGCACCATTCCATACACCACACTGAGAGTAGCATGGTGGAGTTGATGATAGATTACTTTGCTTCTTACAGGTTCATAATTGACATTCGGAGGAACTTTGAATATGTGAATTGATGTCCTTTATATACTTACCTATATAAAAGAAAACCTACTGGTGTATTGTGATTACAGAAGTTTGATTGATTCTATTTGAAAAAAGTAAATGTTCCGTGTAGACTCAACAACAAAATCACACTTGGAGCCGAACCAAAATCAATAAAGGATACTTGAACACGTTTTATTATCGAATGTATTGATCTTCTGTCTAGATTGGAACCTAGGTTTAAAATCCCGGCCAAAGAACTACGTAAATGTCTGGCTAAGTTTCCCAAAATAATTACCAAATTTGATACCAATCTATATCATCATGGTCCTTAAAATAAGTCTTTGGTGAAAAGAATTTACATACTAGTATACACAGAGAAAATTGGCTACAGCGAGATCATTGCACAAGACAAGAGAAAAGTCCCTTTCCATGCAGAATCAATGATGGTATATGCACAGTGTATAAGAAAAAAAATTAAATAAAGAAATTAGCTGCATCATATAATTGATCACGCTTTCTAGAGAGAAAACATTATGTGTTAGAGTATACAGAAAAAATCGCGTTCTGATAAAATATGCCTTTTATGGGATGTCATAAAAAGAGCGCGTGTGGTATTATTGGGATGCATACAACAGTAAGAACATGCACTATAGGGACGTTGAGTAAGAACATGCGATTTGTTATCGGGAAATTTACAGTAAAAATCTTTATTTACTTGGATTGGGAAAACTAATCAGATTATGCGCTATGCGGAAAATTTCAAAAGTAACGTTGCATTATGGGGAAAACTGCTAAAAACCCCTTCAACATTTCAATGTATGTAAGATTCCTCTGACCTCGACCTTAAAAGTACACCTATTTTATGTAGCTCCGATGTTGCTAACAACAGTCATTCTAGCTAGACTGAAGTGGTTTAGGATCTCGGTATAATTAGCATTGGTCGATGAGACAGCAGTTGATTCTTTTGAAAGAGAAGTGTTAGGCGTATTAAAAAATATATTGATAGCTCTTAAATTGAATAAGACCACACCAAAGAAATAAACAGACATGCAACCATTTGTGTAGTTTTAAAGGTTTTTGTATATTATTCATCAATATGTTTGTATTTCCGAAGTAATGGTAAACCTGTTCTATTTTATAAGAATCTATTAAAATCCTTGTCACATGCCACTACTGAAAAATTGCATTCAGTGCTGTTTGATCCATACAATAATTCAAATCTGACAATTATGTCTTAACGAATTTCAAACACATATTCAACTCCACGAAACGAGACTATAATAACATTCTTTATCTATTCATAGATATGTGACAGTTAGATGACTAGAAACATTTACCATATAGTACTATACATTGTAATGTTTATAAAATGGTGGGGTTAATACACCTTTAATTATGGAAAAATTTTGATTGCCCTGACTCGCGTCTTTCTGTTCCATCAATTTAGGCCTTTAGCATGACGGGACTTGAAAGGACTTTAAAGTCATTATTTCTAAATTCGAATGGAAAGGTGCGATGCTAAGGTTATTCTAATTAAATATATTGAGGAGCTTTTGCACGTTTTGAAATTTAAAGATACACTTACAATCTGGAACTAATTAGAAGGTAACGCACACTTAGATTTTACATCAGCGATTCTACCACGCTTTGTGCAAACAAAACTTTATTTCCTAAAAAAGGGGTGTAGGGGTGTGGAACAATAGAAAGAAAAAGAAATCAGTACGGAAAACTAATGTCATCATAGAGGATATTATAATCGTGTAATAATAATAATAAAGAGAAGGATTCCAGATTGTACGTTCATGGCTGTGTATGTATCAATAATGTATCAATATTCAGATCACGTAATCTTTTAGTGGTTTTCTCTATAAATCAGTCATGTTATTATTATTTTTATTGAAATGATATTAACATACAGTCGAGTGACGTATTAGAAGGGAATTGGATTAAGTTCCTCAAACCGATCAGGACACAAAAAATTAAATTTCATTTTACAACGAATTATGGGTTTTCTACACCTTCTGATCTATATTTTAACATTGACTTTGTCCGTTTTATTTAGGTTTTTTTTTTGTTGGTTATCGTTAGTTTTAGCACTGGAGACCATTTGCATCTCTTAAGAGTCCTAGAAAGACGAAACAGCTATATGATGCAATGTACTTCATTATTCAGCCATACTGTGTGGATTTCTGTTTGTTGAAAAAAGACTTGAATGTCTATTTTACAGTTCTGTGTATGAATTAAAATGAATTGATCACTTTCTCCAAAGCTATGTTAAGAATATTGACAATAAATGATGGGGTTTCTAGCAAATATAACTGAAATGGGCGCGTCTATTACACATGATACCGCGTCGAGAATTTTTACTTACAGAACGGAAGCGAAAAAATTCTACCAGGAAACGTGTCCGTCTCCTAATGTTACCTAATTGGAGATGGCTCTCGTAACTAGTGATTTGCAGGATAGTTCTTTTCAGGGGAGAATAAAGAATTCTATATATATATTGAAACTCAGCCTTTTATTAGTTTATCCGTAATTTCTAATGTACTAATAATCAAAGATATTTCAGACTTATATTGTAGTAATATAATTCATGTAATTGTGCACAAATCTTTACAAATCTCACTCCTTCATTGGCTTACTTGTAATGGATGAGAGTGTGGTTATGAGTTTTGAAGGCGTACAATGACTGAATGTGACGTAAGGAAAAATTGTACTTACTTCAATAACAAATGTTCTTTAATTTGACTACGTTATACAACAATGTCCTATTTATAAAAACACGTAATTGGGTCAAATGTAATGATATCTAAAATACTAAAATAGCTCTGTACAAAAAGGTCATCTGCCGCGAACGGTTGACATGTTTTACTTCATTATGAATTCCATGAATTACATTTGTGATATCATTAATGCATTAGATTATAACTAGACTCTCAGATAGATTGTTCCCAACGTGAAAACCAGGACAAGGTTTTTCTTATACATACAAATTATTACAAGTAATTTAAAACAACGGAACCACATGTTGAAAAGTTATTTTTATAAGTATTCCATTGCCTTAGATCTTCCGATAATTTTTTTGCTATAGAGAAACTTCCTGTGTCACAAAACAGCTTGCAATAGTTTTAGTTTATTGTAAAATATATGAACAATTAGAAATAAAAAAAATTGATTAAACTGTTTGTTTCAATCCATTGTATGATCTCGTCCAGTCACAAATGGAAAACTGATCTGGGTTAGTATAGAATATATGCACTCGCTGTAATGTCAGTAATACATCCATACCGGCTGGCGTCAAATCATTACCTAGTAAATGAACTATCATTGATTTTGTCTGAGGCACAGTTGGAGCTGCAGTGTATGACCAGAGTCCTGCATTACACACGGATTTAATTGTACCAAGCGATCCTCTGTCATAGCACCTAGATAATGAATTAGTGATACTCTTCAAAACAAGTTGTATTTTAGCAAAATTTGTAACTGTAAACACCATATGAATAAGTTATGAGTAATCCCATCATTTTAATTATGGTTACAACCCTTGAATATTTTAATATAAGATTATCTGACAATATCTGATAACATAAATATATATTTTATGGCATTTTAGTAATCTGTTTTGTATTCATTGTTTAGCTTTTACAAAGGTGTCGCGGCAACTCAATCGGTATAGCGTTAGCCTATGTTGTTAAGTGAAAGGAATGTGTCCATTTATTCATTACTGTTGTAATAAAATTAGTCTTTTTAAAAAAAATGGTCGTTAGCGACAGTAAAAATATGATCTATTGACTCAGTTTCTGGAGTTTTGATAAAGCATTGCCTGACAATGGTACTGTGATATCATTATTTCTTTCTTACATTATTTGATATGATATGATTGTGGTAAAATATTTTTCCACTGATAACCGTAACTTCGGATGCCATTTACTTGTGAGTCTCTTGTAAAATCTTCGAGATTTCAGATAATAGACCTTGCTGACTGTTGGTAGATGTTAAGCACCCGAGGTTTTCCGTAACCTGCATGCTACGTTTCGATTCATTCGAATAGTGCCACGGTTCAAAACATACACATATACTTGCTCTTAAAAGATGAGATCATCACTTCATTTATTGAATAATGGGGCTAGTGAACCTCCCCGTCTAATTTCCTTTCTATCATTTTAGTTTTCCTCAGTCGCCCCCTATGGCAAAAACATAGGTTCTTGGTATCCCTGACGATCCCTAGAAGAAGAAACAGCATTATGATGCAAATTTAATCAATTGTTCGGTTATTCTTATGTCTCTTAAGTTGTATTAAAATGTGTTATTCACTTGTGTGTATCTTTTGTACAATTATCATTATTATTCATAAAATATGTAACCTCTTTATAAATGGTCCGAAAAGCAACTTAAATGTACTTAGGCAACATTAATTCATTTATTGGCCCCATATTGAAACGTTTATTTCCGACAATTTTCTACCTCTTATGTACCTGATATGTCATCAAATCCAAAAATATCTTAATTACCAATTTAAGAGATTTCGAAGAAAATAAAGTGAAATAACTTGTATTGTTACCTAATTTCAGTGTCGAAATATGAATGTTACAGTGTCTATTGTCTGTAGAATTAAGCATGATTACGTAAACGTACTTAACACAGCATATGACTACAAAAGAACCTTTTATCAGGACTCATCGGTCACGTTGCGACATCCCGTCAGAGACATGCTTGGTGAAGACAGAAGGTCTAACCCCACGACACTGTTATCATACAAATTAAAAATTTTAAACATGTGTCAGACATATGTATTGATCTGTCAATTTTAAAGTCAGGCCGTATTTGTATTTCAATGAATTATTTATCTTTGTCAACACCTATTCAAAATCAATCGTCCTGCCAGCCTGATAAAAAGTAAACTTTACATTAGATCCGACAGATATAATAAATAAGGCTGAATTATTAAAACGGAGTAACTGTGGTTTATAAGTAATGTTCAGAAAATAATTTGGTCGTACAATATAAAACTTGTGACCTAGCTTAGGGAATTAAATTGAAATAGAACATACGTGATATTTTCTGATAAAATGGATCTATATTTCATAACCAGGTTAAACGAGAAAAATTGTCAATATCTTTATGTATTATTTTTTCAAATTAGTGTGACACATGTCCCAGTTGTAAATGTTTTCACCAAATATCTTAATGCATAAATAAACTATGTAATTATATCATATTGGGGTTTAAAATAAAGAAGATGAAGTAAACGATTTGCTGTGTCAATGAATAACGTACACAGTATATAGAAAATGGTAAAGTTGTATGAAAATAAATGTTGATACCAATGGCTAATTTATGTGAACTGCTGGAAACGCTGGTAGTTCTCAACATACGAGTTTTGCGGAGTTGGCGGACGACAGATCGACCGACAGACAGACTCCAGTATAACCCCTAAAACTTCGTTACGAGGGTTTTTTTCTATTGAGATTTATGCATTAATTCATGGTGTGCTACGAACAAGTATTTATGAATATGTACACTAACACGATTTTCTGGACTTCAAACATACGGAAAGTAGTCTTTATTTGAATACGAAATCAAACAAGAGGCCCATGGGCCTTGACGGTCATCTAACAAAAAGCAAGCCAAACTCTAACAACAGTGAGTCTGCTGTTAAAACAGTGGGCTTTATTCATTTGAATAAACTTGATAGCCCTTCCTTCCAGCATCCTACAGTCCCAATATCAGCACTCTGAGCCTTTTGGTTACTGAGAAGAAGTCGTTTACAGATTTTAACATATTTGAACCCTGTGACCTTGAAAGTGGGTCAAGGTCATTTATTTGAACAAATTTGGTAGCATGTCATCCCAGCATCCTACTGGTCCATTATCAGCACTCTTGGACTTTTGCTTATTGAAGGGAAGTTGTTTGTATATTTTAACATATTTGACCCCTATGACCTTGAAAGTGGGTCTAGGTCATTCATTTGAACAAATTTGGTAGCCCTTCATCCCAGCATTCTACAGGCCCAATATCAGCACTCATGGACTTTTGGTTATTGAGAAGAAGTCGTTTGTATATTTTAACATATTTGACCCCTGTGACCTTGAAAGTGGGTCAAGGTCATTAATTTGAACAAACTTTGTAGGGATCCATGCCAGCATGTTATGGGCCAAGTATTAGCCCCCTAGGCCTTCTAGTATTTGAGAAGAAGTTTTTTGAATGAAAGTTTACTGACGACGCACGGCGGACGGCGCACGGCGGACGACGACTGACGAAGCACGATGGCTTCTTTCCCTTCTTTTCCAGATGACCTAAAAACACACTCGTACATGATACAAGGGTATGATTCTTTATTGATATCAGTATCTCGGTTGAAAATTATAAACTTATATGCTAGTAGATTTGTACATCATGTTACATCACAGGTTAGTTCAAATGTATAAAATATATAAATACGAACATTCGACAAAAAAACAATAGATTATTGTTGAGCTCTACCTGGTATTTTCACGACGACTGTAACACCTGTTTATCAAACTGTAACGGCTGCTGTTACCTCTTTCAATTGAACATTACATTTTCAATGATATTATCTAGAACATTGACCTAAACAAGTCCGTCAGCATGAAGCAATTCACTAATGTTGAGTACAAATTCTGCGTTACATAAATAATGTCTAGAACAGAATGGGCTAATTTAACAGAGTCTTACATGAGTTTGTTCCTGGGACGGATTATTCCGCCCCGAGTTACAGAGTTTGGCAAGAGACCATAATGCTTTTCTAGTGCTGGCCAGTCAAACTCTAAGACGAAGGTTAAGATATTTCTGTCCTCGGAACAAAGAACATTTTTGGTTATTTTTCTCACAAACTTAAATAAAAATAAGTTGTTGTGAAACAATGGTCCATGAAATGTGATGACGTCATCATTTAGCAACATGATTACGCTACATACAATGATGACGCTACACTATTGTGGGCAACGTCATAGCGCGTGCCAGATGTAAGATATTTCCCATTCTAACAACCATGGGGTCGTCCTGTTAAGTATGTGAGAAAAAGAAATCTTAATGAAACAGTAGAGGTCTAATTTGTTGTTATAATGAGTCAGCAGTTGTGTTTTATTAACAAAGAAGTAGGGATTTACCATATCGTTAATACCAATGAGAAATACACAGTTATATGAACAATATAAATAGTTACATCCAACATAAGTGAAATAAATATATATGTTTGTGATGAAATATCAATGTTATCATAAAACGACAATTAACAAATATCACAACAATCTCTTCTAAAGTTTACAAATCAAACAAAAATAAATTCATGGAATTGATCAAGTAGAAAACGAAATAACAGCATACGAAAATAGACACATCTACTTGAGCAAACCTGTAAAGGAAGAAAAATATTTTAATAATAGGAGGCACAATATTCTCAATCGTCATTTAACTAAGTTTACATTTCTCCTCCTTATCATCGGAGGAAAACTCGGGCGAACCTAAGCTTCCACATTCCATTCCTTGCTTTTCACAATCACTTTCTAAAACGTTATCATTCTTTTCAACATCTGTATCAAGATGGTCTTGTTTTTCCCGTTGTTCCCCATCGGCCGATTTATCGGTTGTATTCTCATCTTTCAGATCCCTTGTTTCAAGGAGTGCAGATTTATCACAGTCTGACATGTTTGCCGCGCTTTCTGCTAACTCTGAAGAACATTGGTAAGACTCAGACTCGCTGTCCTTTTCAGTGTCGATAGCACCGTCTTTGTCAATGCTCCCAATACCCGACTGCAAGTCTGCATGAGGTTCCGACGAATACCCCATCGTCCCCTGGTTTGTATTGTCATCCCTTTCCTCTTCCATTGAAACGATATTACTTTCCTCATTCACGTCATTCAGCTCTTGTCCTTGTTGGTATTCAGTTGCTTGTCGATCAACACTCTCTTCTATGTCACTGTTATCAATTTTATCAATACCCGTTTCTTTGGTGTAGTTCTGAGGGAGGTCTGACTGTGTGTCAGCATATTCATTCTCATTTATACCATCTGAATTGGCTTCGCCATCAGAATCGGAAATTTCTTCATCTTGTTTATTTTTCTGACTAGAGAGGTCTTGAATAGCTTGCATGTACTCATCATATCCTGTAGCTAGTTCTTCCGGTCCGTGTTCAATATCTGATGGAATACCCGAATCCGTTTGATCACATTCTGCCGCTAACTGTTTTTCTAATTCCAGAAATTCGTCTACAGATTCATCGACATATCTAGCCTCTAAATCAGCATCTGCATCTTCTCTATGGTCGCCAGATTCGATGATTTCATCGTCGTTTTTGTCTGATTTTTCAACCTCGACGTCGTCATCAGGTGAACTAGACGGTATGTGATATTCATCAGATTCCTGGAGATATTCTTCGCTGTCTTCTCTCTCACCTTTTACGAAATCTCCCTTTTCAATCAAGTCTTCATCTGAGATATACTGTGCATCCGTATCGTCTGGTTTCAATAGAGATTCATAAATACCCATATCACAATGTGTTCCCTCATCATGGCCATAACTATGGTCAGTATGTTCGCCGTCGTGTTCACTTTTTGTATCCTCAGGTTCTTCCGGTATTTCATGTTCTAGATCATTTTTGTCAGCACCTATGAGTGTGGTAGTTTCAAGAGGGCCGCCATTGTTGTCGACATCACGGGCGTGAGTAACATTGACCTTAATTGGACTCAAAACATCATCAACGATGCCATCTGGCAAGACACAAGGTTCGTGAAATTCTGAAATATGAAATAAATGATTGATGAAAATTGGCATAAATGTGACCGCACTCTCTTTTTATTTTTGGAATTAAGTAAAGTATTTACCGTGTACTTTATAGGGTCTGATTAAACGATTATATATGCGGAAACATAATCTTAACAGGGAGTAAACAAGAGATAAAATTATACACAATCATGATCTAAAGCCAGGCATATGTTTATTATTAACAAAAATCCTGATGTATCTACAGCAAATATCTTATTTCAGAATCTTCTGTGTGTTGTCATGCAGTAAAATTTACGCCTACAGACCAGGTATGATGTAGTTAGCAAAAATAGATTTTTTTTAAATATACACAAGCGGAAACTTTATAAATATTTATTTTCAACTTTCCTCCGTGTCCCTTCCTGCTTTATGGTACATTAGGGTATATATATTACATGTATATGTAGCGTTTTATTATCATTTCGTTCTAGATGTATAATATCTAGAGCCATATGAAATTGTTACATTTTTTAATTATTGCAGGTATTGTGCTTAACATCAAATAAGTGTTAAGTTAACGAATGATTGGGTAGAATGAAGCCAGTGTTACAGCATTGTTCTATTAGGGTTGAAGACCTCACGGACATGCAAGTAGTTACGAAACGTCTTATTTTCCATATTACAGTATGTCAACATAAACTCGGATACATTCCCAGTCGCCTACATTGTGTAGATTACCGAATCACAGTTGTAGCATGTGACTTTAATAATGAAAGATTCACATTACGTTACACAAAAATATGATGAATTGCGTTTTCTCGCATCATCTACCAACTTTTGACTGGAAACTTTTTATACAACCTTGACAGCGAGCATTACTCCAGGTCCCGGTTGTTCAAACGTTAGTTAAGTTAACCAGTTAAAATTCTGCCTCTGCACACAGGAGCATTAAAGACTAAGGTAACATTGAAGATATATCAATCTTACCTATCTCATCAAATATACAACCGTGAAAAGATAAAATTGTTCCCGTATTGTTTAACTCATCTTTGACAATTTTCACAAACCACAGGTCTGGTTAGCTCTACTCAGCCTTAGAATTACCGGGGTCAGATCTTCAACACACAATTCACAATTGGGATATACCCCGTGTGGTACATTAGCGTGGTGTTTGTCGTAGTGTAAACGCGCATGTCTGGATGTAACAATCATATTTTTTTGCATGCGATAGAAAACGGAATAATAGGTAATTTTCCGCTTCTAGGTAACCAAATGTCACTGTACATTGTGTATAGTCGAATCTGCTACAAGTAGGGTTAACATTGTGTTAACTACATATTACTTGTTCTCCGCACGTGCTAAAAATGTTTATTTACATATAGTAAATTATATATACATACTTTGAATGCAGCGGAAGAAAATATTTTTTTTTTGCGTTTAATAATCACACACTTTTATAAAACATTTAAAAACGAAATTGACCTTATAAGCATTGAACCGAAAGAATGACATCATTTTGGCGTCATGACAACAAATAGTTTAAAAAGCAAATAATTGCTTTTATTTCTATTAATACATATATATATGTGTCACATTAAATCTAGATTTCATGTCTCTTCACATTTAAACCATGTTCATATAAAATTTTGGGATAGAAGCAATGATTGTACATTTACAACAGGTTAAGTATTGATAAGACAGTATACTTTTGCAAAACCTCATTGTCTTGTGTAAATATTGATAATTGTGGTAGGCAGAATCCATTTAGAGAATATGCAATGCAAGCCTAAATCATCGACCATAAATTATACAATAACACATCAAATCCTTCCAGTTATCATTTTGGTAGAGTTTAAAGGATGACATTATCAAAACACACACTTTAATAAACATATTGAATCAGGTACTGAACTTCAAATTTAATGACAGATCAACTCACTTCCGTGTGTTGCATGACTTATGTAAAGCCATAGTGGTATTATTAGAAGTCATCATTTTCGTCCAAACTTATCTTAAAGTCCTATATCATGACAAAAGATCAAGTTAACAGGACTTATAGTGTCGTGTCTGCATTGTATCATTTAAGTAATTCTGTTCGTTTTCTCTCATAAATGTTCATTCCAGAAAAAAAATTCGTTCACACTGCTGTTTATATTTAATGAGAAAGATGAACGATATTTCTGATGTAAATATGTTGTAAGTTATAACTCATGTTTTCAGATCAATCTAATGTAGAATAAAGAACAAGACAAACACGTGATCAGTATTTCAGATGATATTTTATGCATGATTTGACATGCATGATACATATATGAGCTTTCATACAAATGCAGATGTCGCAATTATACCAATGATAGTATATACAATAAGTAATCCTACACGCGATGTGTTAGTCAAAAACATAAATAAACAAAAAATACATTAATTCAAAACTTATATAACTGTAACATAGCTCGCAAGATTATAATAAGTGTAATCCAAACTTGAAAATTCCCAAGCAAATCAGTTAATGCATTCATAAATACAGGTAGCGATATTAGGGCCACCTTACATTCGTAGTACATCACCCTTTAAATCACAGTCAGTCAATTAAATAGTTTACTTATATAGATCATCTAAATGGTCAAGTCAACAACAAGCTACAGAGCAGAACATCACACATGCCCATAGCCAATTCAACAGAAGCGAAAAATACAGGTCACATGCACATATTCTGAATTCATCGTTATTCATCGTTATTAACAGTTCTAATACAAACAAATGTATGAGTGTGACAGGATATGTTAAAACATCAGCATGCACTCTTTTTATTGATATTTTTTCCCCACATTTTTTTTTCAAATTTCTTCTAGTCAAAAATTTCTTAATTTTGATATTTAATAAATCAACGACAAGTCATCAAATCAAATTCTGAAAATAAAGACCAACAAAATTAATTTATCTATGATAATTTGCTCACTTGGAAAAAAATGGCTGGGCAATGGAAGGCACACACTAACAACACCGATAGCTCAGCACATCCAGCAGTTTAAATGACGACTATTAATCAGATTATTTGTGTTGTATGAAAGTTGAACTATTAAGGTAGAATGGGATATTTTCATTGTGTTTATTTAATTCATTGTCATAAAAATAACCCTGATATATAAAGTTTACCAACATCAGATGAGTGATCTCTGTTGTTGAAAAAAAGATTTGGTCGATTGTGAGAATATTGCATTACGTACATCATTGAAATGTACCAAACATCCTATTATTACATCTAAAACAGTAATTGAATGTTCCATCATAATTATGAATGGCAACATTACCTAATCCTTAGTTTAAGAACCCTGCTATTTTTGATTGCACTTATAACAATACATTACCACTTCTTTTACTTATTTTCACAAAGAATATTGTGGCATTAATCCTTTAACAAAGTGTGATTAAAAATAAAAAGAGAAATCCCCATACATGTTATGTTTCCCACTACCATACAAAATACTAAATATGGGTGCGTTATTTGTCAAAAACCTTTTCTGACATCAAATCTGTCAGGAAGGATATTCTTAAATCAACCTATATTTAGAACTGCAAAACAAGAAAAAAATAAATAACTATGCACTAATATTTAGAAATTGGCTATGAAATTTGTATGGTATTCACTAAGCACAGACTGATACTCTTTATCATTCTACAATAATGGGTATCACTTATAGTCAGTATATTGTTTGGTCTTTAAATAAAGACATGCAACCTTCTCCATAATTCTGCTAAAAATAAAATATCACATTTCAATTATGTTTCAAATTAAAACAATAAAAAACCACTTGTTTGTGTCTAATTAATGATATCATTATCAGGTCTAGGACATGTTGTCTGTTTGATTAAACAGCACAATGTAAACTTGTTAAGATTATAGCAGTTAGGATACATTTTGTAATTATATTCTACATCAATGTTACAAAACCCTAGCCCTAACCCTAACTACAAAGGCACCAGTTATTGTTATGTATTTATTCAAATACTCCACTTCAAACTTCATTTCTACAGATCACCTCATGTCCAATAATTTTTACTTTTTGCTTATTAAAACTTCCTTATTTTATCCTGATGATGTTATCATTTTTAATAGACCTAAAGCTGTCAAAGCTTATCTTGAAGTATGACATAATGTGATAATAATTTAGTAATCAATATTGTATATCAGAACAACATTATGGTCTATACTATTTAGGTTGATAAAGGGACGAAAGCACAAATACTATTCTGTATTGTTTAAATAATGTTATTGCTTTCCCTGAACTATGTTTCTTTTAATTCTAAGCTAAATGTATTTCATAAGAGAACATCTGAAGTTCAATGTCGGCATAATACAAATATAGTGCCGATTATTAATACACTCCATATTACATTTAAAACCATAATCCAACAAGGCAATGACATTAAAACGTGTGTGCCTTGTCAAATATGTTTCATAAAGACTTGTTTGTACAGGGTTTAGGTAAATATACTTTTATACATACACACTTCATCTTTAATCCTAAAGGTATTGAAATAGTCCTATAAAAAGTCAAACAAAACACTGATCGTGATCATACCCTCAATCAAAACAGACATCTCACCTCCACCCTCTTTGGATGTAGTTATTGCCTTCAGCTAGTGGTGATAGGAAATTCCTTTAATTGTATCTTTCATGATTTTATAAACAAACTAGAATATTTTCATATCTGAAAGGTTTAAATCATTATGCTAATGATATTTAAGAGTACAGCCAACAAATCTATTTTAACATTTCTAAAGGTTAGGTATCAATTATTTGGAATTAGAACCAAGTAATTCAATACTCCTATATATCTGATAATTATTCTACTTTCATTTAGAAATATCCATTTGGCTTTGAAAATTCAAGTCATAAATATTAGCAGATAAGGTGGGCAGTGAATCTGTCCTTAACCTTACACAGTATTAGATGTATGTATGTATGTACCAAATAGTTTTAATGTGCCTTTGTGTGACCTACTAACAGAATTATGAACTACTGATATTGTCAATATTAACGTGTTTTTTAATGGATTCTTTTGTAGAATCATATGCATTGACACTGATGTTTTTACTATAATAGGAGTGTCAGTATACAACTTGTCCCAGTAATCCCCTGCCTTTACTGTTGACATACATTTTACAGTATAGAAATAGTTAGGCAGATTAAAGTTTTCCAGGGGTGGTAATCCTCTAACGTGGGAATATATTTAACAGGTTACCTGTAACTGACCTTGTCCAATAGTTGATAGAAAAGATCTACACTACAATTACAATGTTTATCTAAGAAATTGGGGATGTTTTTTATTTTCAATATCTAGATATTTTTCTTTTAGATTCTTGCCTACGGTATCAAAACTTACAGTTACAGTGTGATATCTTATACACATTGTTTTTGTCTTTTCAGTTATTTTTTCACATTTCATTCATGTTAAATACATGTGATTATAACAAGCAAAAAAAAAATAAAATATATATAATCTACCTGTAAGTCTACCTCATATATCCTACAAATGATTATACACTATAATACAATCCTTTAAGGTCATATCATGCCTCCTCAATTGAATAAATTAAGTACTGTACTTTATGAACATCAGTGATTTTTGTGGGGATGATATTTTCACTATATATAAAGATGTTAAAGAAAATTTAATTCATTAAATAATGAGACATGGATTAGATGTCATTTTCAATTCAGATTGTAGAATATAAATTTGTTCAAATATAATTCTATGGTTTAAAAGAGAATTGCGAAAAAATTTTGACCTGTGAAATTTACCAGCTTTACAGTAAAAATTTACTATGCAGTATTAACAATTGTTTTCTACAAGTGAACAATTTAATACATGATGTTTCACTAATAACTTGTTATATTTCAGTGAGGCGATCTTTTTTACCAAAGAAGAATACATGATGTAATGAAACAAGTAAGTGACCAAGGATATATTTAAGTACTGACATCTACAATTTAATATTATTTCATACACTGATAACAAAAACGACCTGTCAGGCTTATTATCCTGGCCTGTGTTCATGGGTACTGGGAGGTTGTGATTCAATGTTACAATTACACATATTCCTTAAGAAACCATGGAGGAGGCGAAACATTTGAGGTAGAATATATAAGCTACATAGTGTAATAACTTATAAATGTAATTAGTTTTATATACGGCTGTAAGAAAGAAATTGTGTCAGTAATATATGCAAGTAAGGTAATTAAGTTTTGAGATATGCATTTGTAATATATGTGTATTAAGTGAACACAGAACAGTTGACTACATAGTGCAATGTTAAGTTATAATAAGTTACATATATGGTTTAAAGGATGATACACAGACAGAACAGATTTCTATAATCAAGACTAGTGAACTGACAATATTGGAAGACTAAACGTGGTAACATTTACAAAATCCATAATAACCACGATTATTCATCGTAATCTTATATCAACTGGGGGTTTGTATTCAGGAGTTGTGAGTTAAGTGGACAAGAGAGTTAGTGTTTGTAGATTGATTAAACAACATGCTGAAAACTTAGTGCTATTTAAGCAAGATTATATGACGACCAACATAAAGCTAGATTAGCATATCGTAATGCTCTCAAAGTACACAGGGATATTGGCACATGCAATCCTTTTAACAAAGACCCTTTCATTCTTAAATGGTATTTATCTTTACCAATGAAAAGGACAATATATTATTCTATTTTTGACATGATATTTTTGAATTTCCTCATCTTCAAACTTTAATTGAATTCAGCACATTAGACAATAATTGATTTTGTCATGATTTCCTTTCTAAGAATCAATCTCCAACAATGTAATACAACAATAGAAATCACAGATAATACACATGTTAGCAAAAGTTTGCCAAGATAATTCAAGTATCATGTCTACGGGCATATTACAAACTAAAGGTTAAAATTGTATGGTCTTAATATTAAGAAATGAAAAGCTCCAAGTTATCTTACAAACATAATCATATAAAACATTCTCAAGAACATACTGAAGACATGCAAAAAATAGATCTCATCAAAATTCTCCTATCATCAACTACACTTCACTGTTAAAATTCAACAATTCAAAAGTTGATACCATTTTTTTGATTGGATAAGGACAATGAACTATTCAACTTGGTCCAAATTATCTATTTAACGCAGTTATCATTGTTGGTTTGGTAACCAGGTAACACACAAAAGAAGCAGTAATACACATCATCCACTCACTGTCTAAATTGTCAGCTTCTGAATAGAACTGGTCTCTTCTGATGATCAGAGATTCTAGTCCATGCAATGACAATAAGGATGATATGAAAAAGGACTTCAAAGACAAATGCACATTTGTATCTTTCTTTTAACGAGTGACAATATTTCATATCTTCTGGTCCCAAAACCATTGGATATCAAAATATAATTTCAAAGAGATACATCACTAAAACATTTTTGAGAGATGTGGGTGTTGTGAAATAGTTTCTTAAATGCACAATTAAATCAGTTACATTGGATATCTTTCACCTCATAAAAGTAACAATAACTTTGGATTAAATCAATCAAATTGATATTGTCTGCTTTAATCACATCTGTTTTATAGAACTGTGATTTCCAATTTTTGTCGTATTTCTAAGGAATGCATTTTGCCGCTAATTACAAAAGATAAAGTGATTAAATAAAGCTTTTATACAATCAGCCATAAAAATCATAATACTGTAAGTCTTCGCATAAAGACACTTGTGTTTTCAAATATTAACTTAAACCTAGAAATGTATAATGCAAGGGAAATAACTCAGATAGTGATGACAGATTTACATCACAAGAAAAACTCTGATGCAGGAATTCAATTTACTTTGTAAGATTTCAAATTTCATATCATTAAAGTCAAATATACTTAGTGATGACATCAGTTTGATGCTTTTTTACAGTGAAAGACCTGGATTATATTCTCTCACTCAGAGATGCTTGGAAATGAACATTTCTTATGTTTAGGTTTTCTCTTAAATATTCATTTCAGAAGAAAATTTCTAAAGGACAACTTCCATCTAAAATGTGAATATGTCACAGGAAAATCCCAAAATTTCATAGAATTACTACAGCTTAAAATTAAAATCTTATGAATGGGTAGATGTTGATTCTAGCACCGAAACAAATATCGCATAATTCTAGAGATTTATTCAAGCAAGTATACTAGCATCAAAATCGTAATCAGTATTGAATTTAATGTACAAATAGCTTAGCATAAAATATTTCTAATGAAAAAATATCTTCACAACCTGTTTAATTCTGTGAAAAAAGTTACAACAAGGACATTGTGTATAAGGTATATCCATTCAAATTCTGTAAATAGAGTTATCAATTTTGGGACAAGAAATGGAAAAAAAGAGTAGGTAAGTTGTTCTAGAAAGAGAAAGAGATCTGTCCAAGCATTATTCAGAAGTGGAATGTTCTAAGCTTGTTTTTTTTTTCAATTGAGCCTCAAATTTACTATTCCAATCAATTAGTTAACATATACAACATCATGGCACTTCATCAACACATAAATAGATTTAAATATTTTCTCATTTCATATTTGCTAAAATATAATTAATACAGAGCTACATGCTGTTAATTGGATTTTGATAAGTACAAAAGCCAACAATAAATGACAGCAGTTGTCAAAAGTCAGTTTGTAAAATAAGTGAAATTGAACTTCATATTAGGAAGTCAAACAGCACAAAACGCAGACAGGTGTCAGTACTGGAATAGATGGATCATTTCCATTCTCTAAAAAGTCAACAGTCTTTGATTGTTGTAGTTGGTATTCTACAACAGCAGAACTCTGGGGTGGTTTCCATTTTAAAACACTTTTATATGAGCTTAAGTATTTTCCTCTTAATATAATCAATTAATGCCAATTGCATAATAAGTTGTTGTTTTCTTTTGGTTTTCAGCACTTCCTACAAGTAGTCTGATGCATTGTTACACACAGACCCAAGATCTCACACAGACTGACTAGGTGGCACGGTTCAGAAGTAACTCAGGGAATCCAATTTAATCTGAATGTCCTCCGCATTGTTCGTAATTCTGAGCAAGGCCTAAATTTGCAGGTTGAAAACGAGAATAGCTGCATTAGAACTTCAAACTTGTTCTGTAACAAAACCATCTGATTGGATTGGAATCGGACTGGTTCTGTAACAAACCATCTGGTTGGATTAAAATATTACTCATGCTGTAACAAACCATCTGATTGGATTAGAATGTCTGTTCGTCATCACAATCTTCTGTCCAATGGCCAAACACTGCAAGGCAAAAAGTAGTAAAGGATATGCATAAATACCAAGCTAAAGTACACATTCCATTTGGAATCTCTGGTACAACATGACCAATATCAGTGATTTCTATCTAAACAAACCTAACATGCTGCCATCTGGTGTAAATTAATTCAAACTTTTAAGGTACAGGTTTTACTCTGATCCTCATGGAAATGTTGATGATGATATAAAGATCTTGTAAACAATTATCAAGAAATAACATCTTATAATTTTGTGGACTAAATCCAAATAATTATGAATGATTGCTAGGATGAACTAGAATTTGTTGAAGTGCAGTGGTCATAATTCTTTAAGGCCTACAACTTTCTATTTAATACTATGAATTGTCATTTTGTTCATGTTTTCTCAGGAATACAGACTTTTGAAATCATTCAAACTGAAGTTATGGGTTTTCATGTAGAAAAACTTAATTTTCATGTAAAATCACTGATATTAGCAATGTCTATTAGTTTCCATGTATAGTAATTCTATAACAAACCCATGCTGTCAGTGTATGTGATAATGAACAATGACACATCTAACCCCAGCATCAATCACATGTAACCAATTCATTTTATGATTTTTCCAGGATCATTTTTTTATAACTCAGCCATCATTTTCTAAAATCCAAAATTTCTCAATCTCCGTATAAAAAAACCAGCCTATGATATCAACATATCTTATCACTACAAATATATCACATGTTACTGAACCTTCATACTAAATAGAAGTAAGAAAAATCCTTTTAATTATTATCATTGGTTAATATATCATAAATGCTTCCAGAATATATCTATAATCATGATATAATAGAATATATCTGTTTATATTTGTTTATACACAGATGAGAAAGATGATAACAGACATGAGAAGTGATGCAAACTCAACAGACTGCACAAAATGGCAATGAAGGACCTACTCTGTGGATCAAATCATCAGTTCTAGCATAAATAGGCCTTCCTCATTCTGGTATCTCATAATCATATAAGCTATATCTGCTAGTTTTTGTATAAAAGCATCTTCAATGATATTAAATCAAACTCTACATAATTAACTGTTCAAACAGTATTTGTCAACATTTTAAGATGGTCAATTTCTACAGCTTTGAGTGGGAAAAGTCTTGACTTTTTAACTTTGAAGTATTATGAGAAGGAAAACATCTTTCAGAAAAAGACAGAAATAAAGACAGAATCTAAAAAGCTATAGTTGTGACTAGAGTCAATACACTTCAGTATATCGGTTGGACTATGACAGGAATGAGAAATGATACTTGAGTATATCGGTTGGACTATGAGAGGAATGAGAAATGATATGGTGATGACATAGTAAGTATTGGATGCAGTGGCACACCATGCATAATCACTAACCCCAGAATCACACCCAACAACATGCCTGTCATCACGGAGACTAACTTGACAGATACATCCTCAAAGTAATACATAATAATGTCTGTTTAGTGTTGCATTCACATCCTTACTACACAACACTTATTGTGGAGAACCTGAGGGATGTTATGTGATTATGTAAATGGTGGATACTGTGGTATTATTATTTCACTGAATTTTGTAAAAAAAAAAAAAAAAAAATAGAAATATTTATCCTTTATTCAGACTATACACAGAGTTTACTATCTTGTGCCGAGTGTTTTTCACAGATGAAATCGAGGTTTGTGTCACAGTAGTTTGAAGTAAGGCTTTAGGTTCCTTCTTACTTCAAACACTGCACTGAGCAGTATATCTTTCATCAAGATGTAATCATTTGTCGCCTCTGTCACTATTTATCTGTTGCTTTTGTTGTTAAGCTCCCTGGCTTAAAAAACACATAGCTTTTTACCTATGGTGTAGCTCATAGTCATATCACATAATGGATACCATAACATACCTTTCCTTTGGAGCAAACTATGTTACGGCTTTTGAAATTAATGGAAATGATAAATTCAGGATAATGGGAAACCATCCTGTACTTCACTTGGGGTTTCAAAAATATGGAAATCTTATAGATTCAAATTTAAAGTATGGACACGATACAAAGTTACCTCAGAATACTAAATAACAACGTTTCTACTTTTTCCTATTACTGACCCTACCCTGTAATATAGCTAGTCATAAGTTGTATTTACCTTCACAGATATCACAGTAGGATCGCATATGCTTGCGGTCACCATGGTGTTGGGAGGGTGCTGGTTCCTCATAGTCCATGGCTTGAAGTGGGCAGTCGTCCGTGTCATGTTCATCAAACACATCACAAATATCACAGAAGAGACGTGGGGGCGCCTTTGCTTTAGGAGTCCTGTTAATTGAAATGATACATATATAACAACATTGATAAATCTACCTAGTACTTAATTCCTGGGAAAAAGATGTCTACTTTTCTAAAATGTCCCAAAACAATTGGAAAACTAACTTTATATAAATACATATAAACTTTATTTGTTTTAAAACAGCTGCCAAACAAGCTATCAGCTTATAACAATCACTCTTCTTGGCCCAATTGGAAGCATGCAAGGGGCCTTACTGTCGGATGCAACCCCACTATGTATGGAAAAACCAAGTGTTCGGGCAGGCAAACCCCATACTTTCTCATGTCCGCATTGGAATTTTAACCTGACATTTAAGTAAAACACAAATGCATTACTGCTATACAACTTGACCACCCAATTTAACTTCCTATATATAGATTATGCCTCTTTATTTGCTTGTGTTCTTGGTGGAAATTTTCTAGACTTTTTCAAATCGCTCTAACAGCCATCATAGAAGACTGACGGGAAAAGTTCAAAAGAGCATACCAAATCAAAGTCAATTATTCCTTTATCCTGAGGTTTCTGTAACCTAAAAAATTCAACGATAACAATCATGACGAGACAAAGGTCAATAACTCACACTTCCATAGAGTCATTGCTGTTTCCATTGGTTACGACACCAACTTCCATGGCCTCAAGACGGATCTTCAAATCAGAATTCTTCTTCTGTAGATCCACAATGACAGAGTTGAGGAAATCTACCTGTTAAACAAGATGTACTCACATCAATCACACTTGCCAGTAGGCATATTGAAAAATGTTTTACAAGGGTAATTAATACCTAGATAGTTATATCCTTCCTCAAAAGAAAATTTAATGACAGCATTTGGTAAATCTCTATAAATAGATTTGTGACCTTCCTACCCTAATCCCATCATAAGTATTCTATTTTTCAAAACAAAGGCCCAGCCTCCTAAACACATCTATAGGGAAATCAAAATGTCACAATTCAGCTGATAAACAAATGTATAGACCAACAAGCCCAGCAGCTTGTTTGTCGTTTGTGTTCACACCCCTTAAAGTCCTACCACCTAACTCTCATCTGAAGGGTTCAGGCGCCTTCAAAATTCACACTTCAATTTCAACAAAGATAAATACTGCAACACATGAATGGTTTTGAAATTTTCAAAAGAAGAGTTATCTTTTCTACAACACTAATTTCCTCACCTTCTTACACTAAAGCAAAATATTTTGCCCGTCAGTCTTTGCAAGTGCTGGTATTGCTCTTTCAATGGAAAACTTAGAATTGACAAAAGAAAGTTACTTGATTCTAGCAAGAACACAGTGATGTCTAGCAAAACATGATTCCATGGTGCTTTCTTGAACATCAGGAAATTTGTTTCTTCTGTAACTGGTTATCAATTTTAAGTTAATTCTTGAACCATCTTCCTAAAGTTATGAAATCTGTGTAACCATTGTAAATAGGTGTGACTCACCTGTCCCTCCATGGCTGTCTTCTCCTCCTGAAGCTTTGTAGTCAGAGCATCACCTGCATTGTACCCAGAGATAAACAGTAATTAGTAACTTTGATACTTATTGGTCCCACACATATCAAAATAATCGTTATATTTTGGTTTCAAAATTAACAAATTTTCCAAAACAACTTTTATCTATCTTCTAACCCCTCCCTTAAATGTTTACTTTGACAATTGATCTATAAACTACTTGAAACATCTGTTGCCATTGGACTGTGTGCCTCAGTGACCTTTTGACCTATTAACTAACATCTAACCTACCTGTGACTGCCACACTATTGGCATTGGCCTGTTCCACTGCATTCTTTGCCTCTTGAGCTGCAGCTCTAGCCTCTGCCTTGGCATCCTTAACGGCCTGCTCCAGACTCTTGATAACACTCTTAAACTCCAACTTCTCTTCCTCCAGGGACGACACTGATGACCGGTACACTTCCAATGAAGAATTCTCATTCTTCAGATTTGCAATCTATTCAAGCAAAGATAAGGTATGCACAGTTATTTACTGATAAGCATTTCATTGATTTGTTTTTAATTGCTGTGCATGTTATGGATAGATGAGACAATTTCACCTCTCCACCTACACTTGTTTCAACCCAAAAAACATTTCCATTTCCATATCTCAAACCAAGAAAACTAAACTTGCAATTCTCATCAACATTGGCCCTACATTGTGCCTTGTCACAGAAGCCGTAGCGATCATGATAAATAAAACTTGACTTTAACATTCACACATAAATAAATGCAACCTGTACTATATACCATTAAGCATGATGTGAATCAGATGAGAACAGCAGAATAGAAATCTTGGCCAATAATCTGAAGTAACACAGTTTATCCTGAATTCTTAGTGGTAAGTAGTACTACATCATTCATGTAAGCTGTCCACAAAGTATCACGTACCATCAAAACAAACACAAATAAAAATATACAGCATTATAGTTTAGGATTGTTACCGTCCAATATTTAATTGACCACAGGATTAAGTAAAATGGAATGAGGCAGAATGAGATGTTTAAATGGCAGCAGTACCTCTAGTGAAAGGACTGTACTATGTCAACTCTATTTTATAAAGGTTGCAATATAAACAACTGTCACATCCCTGCAGAATTGTTAACTAGCGTAATTTTGTCAAGTCATCCGATACTGGCTGTTATCATGAACTGCACTAATTGTGGAAATGCCGAAACTACCTGGTGTTTCACAAATTTTGGTCACAAGCAGAAATATCAAAATCAATTTTTTTTAAACTGAAATAAACTTATGTTCAACCTTTCACAAAATATTATCTGAATACTTGCTACTTGTATAATGACACTGACTAGAACCCTTAACTTTATGACACTTTAAAACACTCTACCATCCTTGGAATTGTAAGGCTATAACCAGATATGAAATCAATACAGTTAGCCATTTGTGGCTCTTTGACTGTTGGCTGAAAGGAGATATACTGAGAGTAACCTGTTTTTGGTAAGTGTCCACCTCCTCACATTTCTGTTGTAACAACTGAGAAGAGTTGTCAAGCTCGGTCTGTAGACTTGTTTTTGCAGCGTCATGTTTTTCCAACTCTTTACTAAACCTGTAGATAGACAGATACATTGATGTGTACAAACAATAACACCATGATTGCCTCCAATATATCTATAATGAGCTATTTTTGACCAATTTGTTATCAATTCTATAAAATCTATATTATACTCATATATCAAAATATACTGTAAAACAACTGAAATTTTTTAAAAAACAAATTTAATTTTAGAAATTTGAATTAGAACCATTCCCTGTAATGGCAGTACAGACAAATGCTAGATACATAAATTCCTAAATCCCTTGTACAAACAGAGGACCATTAAGGATTTTCATAGCTGAACTTGGCAACAGATGGAGAATGTTGATACTTAAAAGTTATTGTTGGTCATTTTCAATCTTTGACATCAACAGGGTGCTAATCAGGAATTGGTTTATGGTATGTGACTCTCTGACCATGCAGCCACAGATTTTCTTATAACATGAAACATCTCATATTAAGTCTAATTAAAAAATGCCCAAATATGTTTATACATTATCAAGTCAAATATTGCATTTTGTATATGTATGCAAGTTTATTCAATATTGTAACATGTGTATATATTTGTGATGGTATATATATTAAAGTATTCATTTAAAAAAAAAATCAAAGTAAATTTTGTGATAAATTATATGTGTATTCATTAGAAGGTAGATTAAAGACACCACAGCAACACAACATGCAATTAACTAAAAATAACTTAAGATATTCATAAATTCACATAATATGATGATTAAATGAAACTTAATGCCTAAGGTGGTATATTTTCAATACATCTATGATATATGCAGCTACACAGTAGTATCTTCTAGTCAAGAATTTAAATGTTCTAATACTATAACTGTTATAGGAATTACCTAAAACATATTTTTTTTTAGAACTATCCTGAAACCTTCATAAAAAATGGTGAAATATTAAATCATTTCAGATCATAAGTGAAAAAAAAAATCTAAATTTTTCTATTTATATGAAAAAACTAACAAAAATAAGTTTTTATTTGACCTCAGTTGTATCTACTTATACACCATGTATACATCCTGATATATATAATAAAAATTTACGGATCATATTAAGTTAATCAAAACGTATAATATTTACAATAATTACCTAGATAACATAGGACTAAAATATCATCAATAAGTCATTCTTTGTTTTGTTTTTGGTTTTGTTGTCACAAAAAGAAAAATGAAGATTCCTTACAGAAAAATATATAACACAGTATAAATCTACTGAAAGGAATCAATTACCATGCAGAGAGGGTTATCAGCTAAACATTTGTAAAGGAATTTAGCTGAGTTAGTTTGTGTAAGGAAAAAATAATTACTTCCATCAAAATACTGCAGGAAGGAACATTACAAAGTGGAAAATAAATGAGGATATTGAATATATAATTGTCTTTTCTAACACTAAAAATTTAGCAATGTAAAAAAAACCATGCTGAAAAATAAACGAAAAGAAATAATTGACTACAGCATCGATGCAACAAAATGATTCTTCTCTTAAAACAATGAACAGAAAGTGATGCAGGCAGAGAAACATACAATATTTAATGTGATCGTGTCTTACCCGCAATAGTAGAGAGAGATGATGATCCGTGAAGATAAAACAAATAGAACACAGCTATGAATGCAGTGAAATACTTAACACTGAACATGTAAGTGTAACAGAGAATTCTGTGAAACATCAGCCATACAAAGCTCTTGAGCCACACAGCATCTTCCATATCCAAAGGCCACCCTCTACATATATAATACTACATATCTATTCTGTACTCTTGGATTTTTGCTAGAGAGAATAAATCTTTAAGTTAGGTAGCTAACATAAATTGATCACAGCACAACCTGATACTGATTCCTGAAATCATATGATAAAATTAACGCTTTGATTGAAATAAAGAGATAGATAAAGAGTAAATCAACTAGCTTTATCTCAGAGAAGACTCTGTGATCATTTTCAAAGTACAGGTACCTCTGTCTAACAGTGTTAATGTGATCTGTCAGTTTTTGATGTTTGTATACAATCTGCTATGAGTAACAGTGACGTGTCAAGAAGTTTTATAAAACCCAAGGTACAGAATTGATATGTGGTATTGAGAGCGGGGAAGTATAACCTTAGAAAAATTTAATTCTATCAAGAAAATTATTATGCGATTGGTAAGTTCCATAAAGTAGATCTGTTTGATAAAGAGAGATAAAAAAATTTGAAGTTTCATCAGAACAGCAAAATTTTCTCACTAAGTAATATTTGAGATATTCAAATCCACTCATTTAGAACCATACAATTTTTTCAGTAAATAACACTATAAAGACTTATTTTTGCCACTTGGACTGGACAGCACGGCATTACATCATATTGGTCTAACTTGAAACAGAATATTTGCTGACAAAATTTTGCATAATCCCTTGTTTTTTTTAGTACTCCCTTTGTATTTAAATTAAATGAAGATCTCTAAATAAAGATTTGACAGCCATGATCTAATTGGCACAAATAGGTCATACATAATTCACACCAGTTGGTGTTTTACAAGACTTTTATTAAAGCAAATTTGTCTCTAAGAGATATCAGTGAACATCAGGTAAGAGTTCAACCCAGCACCAGTGTATGTATACAGATGTATTATTGAACAGTAAAGATAGACAAATATTGCTGTGTTACATGGACATATAACAAAATAACTGTAGAGCTTTGTTAGAATAGCCTATTAACAAGTATAATCATATATATTTGTTATCCACGCTGTGGTAAATGGGGGGAAAATCCCACCCCAGCATTGGTACATCCCACAGACAAGTAGAAATAAAAGATATAATTTTACATGTATATCTAAATAACAGAAAACATATAAAACTTTCCATGAAGCAGGTAATCAAATGATGAGTATAATAAAACAATACTTGTTATGACTAACTAAAGACATACAGAATTAGAGTTAGTCTTGGTATCATCATGATTAGATGATGAATTCAAACAAGTTTCAAAAACTACCTATAATTTTTTAGATATCAACAAGACTGCCAGACTTGTAAAATCATAGTCTTATAGTGTGTCTTTGGGAGCCACCTTGTAAGACTTTTAATTCAATTAATTTTAGTAAATTTTAACATAATGTTTGTGAAAATCAATTTGACACACTTTTACTTTATCTAAGACTCACAATGAAAAGCCTCATCATTTTTAATATAATGACACTGTAGTCTTAAAACTGCCAGTCAACGACATCTCTATTGTAAATGTGAGTGGACATTGATGTCACAAGTACATATATTTAGACAGTGAGAATTACATAAACAAAACTCATCTCTACATTATGAATCAAGCTGTTTTGGTGATTACATACAGTCCAACACTACATCAGAAAGAAGAGAGATTCTCATGTGAAATTTTAAGATGAATTTGTAAACAATGTATCATCATTGTAAAAATTTTGATCTCTTCAAAGAGAAAAGAAATGAAATTTCACACGTGAATATCCCTTTGGCAACACAGAGAGACAGCCACACGTTGACAGTATAGATGAATATGCACTATTAAGACGCTCTCTCTTTCATTACCTTGAGAATGACTTTCTAAAACTGAAATGAATTTAAACTAGCTATCTTAAAACCAAATAAAAATCATCCTTTATTACTAAGAATTAGTATCATATGATGGAATTTTGTGTCAAATCCCACTGGGTTCAGTCTAGCAAGATATTATTATGACACTTATACAAATGGGTTCAAGTAGAATGTCCTTATATCTGTTGATTTTTAAGTTCTTACATATCTGTTGATTGTTTGGGTACTAACATAACTGAAAATTGTCTACTTGTAAACCATTCATAACATAACATTCAAAACTAAATTCACTAAAGAGTATCTAAACAGTGAAAAGTTTGAATTATTTCAGTAAAACATTTATCCCACCCAAGGACTCTTGGTTGTATTTTATTGGGAATCACCATAGAATTTATTCAATAATTCCCTAAAAGTAATAAGTAGGAAACGGGCCCATAGATAGAAGTGATTTATTCCCTTTGGTCAAGTAGTTGTTACACTGGAATGTTATACAGGAACAGCCCTTAAAAAAAAAAAAAACCCAAAAAAACAAACAAAAAAACTGATATTTCATGTTTTCAGAGATACATGTACATGGAAGAATTTCCTATTTACAGAATAAATTGTTGTCTATACAACATTGTTTTGTCTTGTCTTTTTATTCAATCATCAGCAGATATGTCTACATAACTACTTACAACAACAAAATATATAGGTCAAGGCCATAAATATTACACAAGGTTATAAGCACTAAACATATAACTCCTTATCAACAATGGTAGAATTACTAAAAATTCACTCAAAAATTGTTTGCTAAGATTTACTGATTTTTCCAATACTAGAAAATCAACATAAAATAAATGATACCATTATCAGGATAAGGATCAAACAAGTCATGAAGAGTTATCTACCTTTACAGACCTATCTTTCCACTGATAGCTTCAGCACATGTTCTCAATGCTTAATGCATATGATATCTGTTGTATAATTTGATATAAACTCATGCAATACGATGTTATACAATGGCATGAAAAGATTATGGCTTAACAATGGAGACATTAGATATTGAAAGATGAAATGGCAGACTTTAGACTTACAACATGAAAAAATATTTCTGAAAATTGTGATAAAAAAGTTTCCAGTTCATATCAGAAATTTTATAAAAATTCCTCATAATTTTTTTCATTTGAGCTTATCAGAAGCTCAGTGACATCAACAGAATCCATGAATGTGTTTCACAAATGTTTACATGAAATGGAAACTTATGTAAAATCCAGCATGTATTGTCTATTATGAAAGTATAAATATTTTGTATAAGCCAAACCATGCAAGCTGTACGAACTTCAAATAATTTATAAACACAAAAGATGAGATGTGTAAGAAAAAATAATAATCACTCATTGTTTGAATTAAAATATTCTGCTGCATTAACTCAAATGATGTATAAAAATTTTGCAAGAAAATTTAAATGATTCATTCTTTCAATTTCATTCTGTCAGTTAAGAAGTTTTTGACTTTCTTTTTTACAATGTAACAATTTCAATAACTGTACAATAAAAGTAAATAGATTGACAATATCTGTGAACTTTAAGGGATTTCCAACTGTTTAACAAACTGGGATAATAAAAAAAACTGACGGTCAGAATCTATTAAGACAGGTTTAAAATAACAAATGATGAGAGATCTTTGATTTAATCCTGGGAGGTGCTCTGTCAGTGACTAGCACATCTATGGAAAACATACAGGGATAGTCAGCTTGATAAAACACCAGAATACATACCGCGTCTGAAGTGTCTCCATATCCTTAGTTAGTTGGACGTTCTGATCTTCAAGCTGTGGAAAATAAAATAAAGCATCCTTATTTGATGAACGTGTACGTTCTTAGCATGTATATACAGGAACAAAACCTGTACAAAACCGGCAGGAACAAACTGTATACTGGATCATTTTACAAAACGAAGGTATCAAGTTTAATATCTCTTTCAAAGATGATTTTTTAATCTTCATTATGTTTTATTTATTGTGAAAACTAAAATAAACTTGGTGATGATATGCTGTCCTGAATTAAAAGAAAGGTATATCATTCAATAATGCATGTCATTATATACAGGTACCTGTAAAATTACTACCCAACTAATTAGTACAGAAACAGCACAAGCTTTTCTAGTCTTATATTCAAATACAGTGAATATATAAGTATATAAGTATATAAGTACTGTACCCGTTTGCGTTCTTCGGTGACCAGGTTGGCAAACTCCAGTTGTGCCTTCATAGAGTCTCTCTCTGCCTCCATGTCCTTTAGTTTTGTCTGGAGCTGGGCTACCTTTGTCTTATTTTCTTCTCTGTCAACAACAACATTACCACTATATATCTCATCTTGGTAATAAAACATTAATAACCAAAAACAACATTGAAACAATTATTTATCCATATCATAATCAAGCAATTAATTCTAAGAAACAAATGCCCAAACGTAAGATTACTGTAATTTAGATGTCATAGTATCAGATGTTAGAGAGACAATCCTGTCTTACATTGAATATCCATAATCTATAATCCTGTCTTACACCAGATATCTCTACCATATACCCCTGTCTTACACCAGATATCTCTACCAAACACCCCTGTCTTACACCAGATATCTCTACCATATACCCCTGTCTTACACCAGTCTTACACCAGATATCTCTACCAAACACCCCTGTCTTACACCAGATATCTCTACCAAACACCCCTGTCTTACACCAGATATCTCTACCAAACACCCCTGTCTTACACCAGATATCTCTACCATATACCCCTGTCTTACACCAGATATCTCTACCATATACCCCTGTCTTACACCAGATATCTCTACCATATACCCCTGTCTTACACCTGATATCTTACACCACCAGATATCTCTACCAAACACCCCTGTCTTACACCAGATATCTCTACCATACACCCCTGTCTTACACCAGATATCTCTACCATATACACCAGATATCTCTACCAAACACCCCTGTCTTACACCAGATATCTCTACCAAACACCCCTGTCTTACACCAGATATCTCTACCAAACACCCCTGTCTTACACCAGATATCTCTACCAAACACCCCTGTCTTACACCAGATATCTCTACCATACACCCCTGTCTTACACCAGATATCTCTACCAAACACCCCTGTCTTACACCAGATATCTCTACCAAACACCCCTGTCTTACACCAGATATCTCTACCAAACACCCCTGTCTTACACCAGATATCTCTACCAACACACCTACCTGTCTTACACCAGATATCTCTATGTCTTACACCAGATATCTCTAACATATACCCATGTCTTACACCAGATATCTCTACCAAACACCCTCTACCATATACCCCTGTCTACCATATACCCCTGTCTTACACCAGATATCTCTACCGAACACCCCTGTCTTACACCAGATATCTCTACCAAACACCCCTGTCTTACACCAGATATCTCTACCAAACACCCCTGTCTTACACCAGATATCTCTTCCCTACAAACTCTTTTTTTCCATTGGGTATCTCTACCCTACACCCTTGTCTTACACCAGATTTCTCTAACCTATACCCTTTTTTTTTACAATTTGATATCCTGTTCTACAGTACTGATATAACTTACAGCTGTTCCTGTAATGCCCCTGAGGTCATTTCCTGCTCTGATAACTGTGATATCCTCTCTTCATGTTGGCTTGTCTCCATTCTTAGTTTGTCAATCTACAATGTAATACAGTTTACAATGTAATACAATCTACAATGTAATACAGTTTACAATGTAATACAATCTACAATGTAATACAATCTACAATGTAATACAATCTTCAATGTAATACAATTTACAATGTAATACAATCTTACAATGTAATACAATTTACAATGTAATACAATTTACAATGTAATACAATTTACAATGTAATACAATCTACAATGTAATACAATTTACATAATACAATCTACAATGTAATACAATTTACAATGTAATACAATTACAATGTAATACAATCTACAATGTAATACAATCTACAATGTAATACAATCTACAATGTAATACAATTTACAATGTAATACAATCTACAATGTAATACAATTTACAATGTAATACAATCTAAATGTACAATTTACAATGTAATACAATCTACAATGTAATACAATTTACTACAATGTAATACAATTTACAATGTAATACAATCTTCAATGTACAATTTACAATCAATACAATGTAATACAATTTACAATGTAATACAATCTTCAATGTAATACAATTTACAATGTAATACAATCTTCAATGTAATACAATTTACAATGTAATACAATCTACAATGTAATACAATTTACAATGTAATACAATCTTCAATGTAATACAACTTACAAATGTAATGCAATGTTAGGCCTCCATGTAATTTAACAAAGTATCATAGGTAAGGAAATGGAACATGTACAGTATTTAACAAATATTATAAACTTAAAGACGAAAGAGACCAACAGAAAAGACAGAATCAAGTAACAATATAAGGATAAGTTAACAAGACTTGAGGTATCTAGAACCATACCTTCATCAAACTGTAGACTACATAATTGTGTTACGCTTCAATGTGTCTTTGTTACGATTAACAAATCACCAACCTCTGTAATGTTGACACAGATATCTCAACCCATTGGTAATATTTTTGAACTTTAGTAACAGACTTTTTGCCCAGTACTTAACTTCAACAAGAGGCCCATTCATCTGACAAAAAGCTAGAAAGTGGGTTGAGGTCATTCATTTGAACAAACTTGGTAGCCTCTCCTCCAAGCATAAGCACTCATGTTGTTGAGAAGAAGTCGTTTGTATATTTTAACATATTTGCCTTGAAAGTGGGTTGAGGTCATTCATTTGAATAAACTTGGTAGCCTTTCCTCCCAGCATGCTACAGACCCAATATCGGCACTCATAGACTTTTGCTTATTGAGATGAAGTCCTTTGTATATTTTAACATATTTGACCCCTGTGACCTTGAAAGTGGGCCAAGGTCATTCATTTGAACAAACTTTGTAGGGCTCCATGCCAGCATGCTATGGGCCAAGTATTAGCCCCCTAGGCCTTCTAGTATTTGAGAAGAAGTTATTTAAAGATTTTGACATATTTGACCCCTGTGACCTTGAAAGTTGTTCAAGGTCATTCATTTAAACAAACTTGATAGCCCTTCATCCCAGCATGCCACAGGCACAATATCAGCAATCTGAGCCTTTTGGTTATTGAGAAGAAGTTGTTTAAAGATTTTAACATATTTGACCCCTGTGACCTTTAAAGTGGGTCAAGGTCATTCATTTGAACAAACTTGGTAGTCCTTCATCCCAGCATGTCACAGGCCCAATATCTACACTCTGAGCCTTTTGGTTAATGAGAAGAAGTTGTTTAAAGATTTTAACATATTTGACCCCTGTGACCTTTAAAGTGGGTCAAGGTCATTCATTTGAACAAACTTGGTAGAGCTCCATGCCAGTATCCTCTGTGCCAAGTATTAGCCCCCTCGACCTTCTAGTATTTGAGAAGAAGTCGTTTGAATGAAAAGTTTACGGACGGCGCACGGCGGAATCTTCTTATCCTAAGGGCTGAGATAACTGTCTATATTACAGAAAGATTCTTGGTCACCTGAGTAATACTTTTTAACTATTCTATAGTAAGAAAAATGGAATTTATTGTCATGAATTTTTAACATCTGGCTGTCATTATATGTGGCCACATCAAAGCATGTTTGATGTATCTTTTCTTAAGAGAAGCCAGTTTTAAATTTTCTTAATGATTCAAGGGAACGCAACTGAGGAGTGTGGGAGAAGAGTACCTGACGTCATATTAAATTAGTACCTCTCTCTGAAGTTCATCTGATTTCTTCTGTTGTTCCTCAATCTGCATATCTTTTTGTTGTAGTGTGACCTTGCCCTCTATTACCTCCCTTTGTAGAGTCTCCCTTTCAATAATAGCAGCGTCTTTCTCTGATTGAGCATCATCTTTCTGTTTTTGCAACTGGTTAATAACAAGGAAACAATATAAACCCTGAATAACACTATCATCCAAAATTGTCAGGAAACAAAAGATGTTTTATATATAAATAATATATTTGAAAAAATGTTGTGAATGTTTCATGTCTCTGACAAACACATACCTCCTTTTTCGACTTGTTAGATTTATCGATCTCAGATTTGAGGTCCGAGATCTGCTCCATTAGGTTGGTTTGTTCTGCTCCAAGTTTTTCATTAGCTGACTGTGTTTTAGTGACCTCTACACGAGCATGGATAAGGTTGCCGTTCAACGTCTCTTTCTCCCCTTCCAGACGCTTCACATGTTTCTCGGCCTTCTCCTTCTCAAACTAGAGATATACAAGCATAATAAATACATACAACCATTTGACCACCTCTGCATCAGAATCTGTCAAATCAAACCTCCCAAGGTTTCCAAAACAGGATGAGAGGAAGCATTCTATTTTTTTTTTAATTGAGAATTTTTCTAATTATAATTTCAGAAATAAAGTGAACCATGCAGCATCTTTCTATTTAAAACTGAATCACTATGAACTGAATTAAACCATTCATTATCAAAAACATTATTTCAATCTAACATCAATTTACATTATGCCATATTTAATAAGGTTAATTACTAGCAAAGCATCCACCTCTATAGAGATGATCAGAAACAGTAATTAATTCACCTTTGGCTTACCTGTAAAGCCTTCATCCCTATGGTAATGGTGTCTGAAAGAACCTATCTGTAGAGACTCATTCCCAAATGGTGTCTAACACAGTATATGACCTTTGACATACCTGAAGAGCTTCCATCTTTATAATATTGATGACAGACTTCATAATTCACCTTTGACCTACCTGTTAAGCCTTCACCCTTATAGTAATGATGTCTGACAGTGTTTGACCTTTGACCTACCTGTAGAGCCTCTTTCTCTATGGTAATGGTGTCTAACACCCGTTTGTGTGCTTGTGTCTGGACTTCTTGTTTGTCAAGTTCCTCCCTGATTTGTTCAATCTGTTTTTTAAGGCTGTTGATTTCCCCTTGTTTGCGTTTAATGGCTTCTTCTTTTTCTTTTTCAAAATCTTCTGACTTTGTTTTCATTTTATTGTTGGCTTTATCCAAGGCTCTTTGCTGAGAAATACAAATTCAGTAGTTGTTTTATATTCTAGTTGACTGTGAGGAATACTAAAATCACTATTTTCTTACTATGTCAGTTACAATAGCGACTGCCCAATATCATTCCAAATTTATATATTTTTCATTTGCATAGACCACAAAGCTGAGAGGGACCAATTATATAACAGAAAAATACATACATTTCATTACAATGTTTAGAAAATATCAACATCAAAATTTCAAATCACATTATTTGAATCTGCTATTCATTTTCTGACAAATGTCACTCTTTCAACTGCACAACACACATGTCATACTAGCCAAAATTTTGAACACTAGTTTCTAAACTCAAAATGACAAGAACATTTACAATTAACATCAAGGACAAGCTTTTTAACTTAATTCACAATTGTTAATCACAGCTGTCTTCAAAATTTTAACGATAATGAATTTGATTTCTAGGTCTGCTTGAACTGATGATTATTTATTTCAATAACAAAATAATGTAAATTTGAAAATGTATAATTTATAACAGAAGAAAACAAAGGTTCAAGCTGTTTCTACTTTTCAATTTAATTACTGTATTTGAGAAGCAGAAAATAAAATTTAAATGAAATAACACCAGAAAAATCTATTTTGTAAAATTAAAAAACACAGACCATACATATATTTACACTTACCATGTCTTCAATTTGACTCCTAAATGTGTTAATATTTTCTTCATGTTTACTAATTAAATTTTCTTTTTCCCTTTCCCTATCCGATTGAAGTTGTGTCAGTTCATCGTTAATTCTTCCCCATTTTTGAGTAGAATTGGACAAGTCTGTTTGTAGTTCCTGAATTTTTCTGAAAATGACAGCAGACATAGCCATGATAAATGGTAGTAATCACTTCAATGAAAATTTACAGAGCTAGTGACGATCACATCCACCTACACAAGATACACATACACAGGTATGTCACATATTCTTATATCTAAATCTCTCTGTCTTGTGATGAGATTCTCAACTATGAATTTTTAACTTACCTTGAATTGAAATGATGAATTTAATAACATGTCTTGATAGAAAAAAAAAAAAAAAAAATGAAATTAGCATAAATTTCAACATAAGTTTCACTTCTTCATAGCTGATGACATAATGTAATGGTGATCATTTTACAGAAGTTATGTTCTGTCTCTTACTATCCATCATATTTCTAACCTACCATCACAATATACTAATTGATATAAGTGTAAATCAGATTTAAACACAGTTTGTCACCACCAATTCCCATATATACAAAATACGAAAATCATCCATACATTCCCCGACTCTCATGTAGAATCAGTACACGCTGGTAAGTCATTTTGCCATCCATTGAGTTACAGGTACATGTAGCATGTAGTAAGTACAGATGTATATATACCAGGCAGTCAATCAGGTTTATATAATGCACAGGTAATTCTATAAACCTCGTCACTTTCGGAACCATATCACAATCAATAATAGCTGACCTGTAATCTTTAAATATTGAGACCTAATTTTTATTCTGATTGGTTCCTGAAATCACTATCAACATATTTCCAGCAAAACTTTTGTACAGTAAAAGCGATCTGATTTTGAAGTATTTTCTTGATCAGTATTATCTTTCACCAAACTTTAAAGCATGGCATCTTTCCTGATTATCTCTATGAGAAATATAGCAAATGTTCACATATTATTTCCAAGAAGCATTATATAAATGAAACCTATAGGTAGAGAACATTTTACCTACAAAAATCTTTTTTGTTATTAGTTTGGTATCAATCAATTTAGTCTGATACAAATATAATACCAAATTTACAGTTAAAACCATCTCAAATTGATGTCTTACACTGAGTTCACCAAACAATCCCTGACTCCCTGATTGTATTTACAAAACAAATATAAACCTTCCAGAAAGAAAAATCAATGTAAAATAAATAAAAAGGTCAAGCTCTCCAACAATCTCGCATTAAATCAATTTTCACCAAATCAGTATAACATCATTTCTTTCAATAATCCACCTGAGACATCCAAATAGCAGAGAAGAGGAGAGGTCAAGAAGTTCATATTGAACAACACTTACTGTAGAGGCAAAGCCTTGTTGATAAATACAATTAATAAGTTCTGTTGACAATTATGATTTTTGACATAATCATCATCCTCCTATCTGTAAACATCCATGTGGAATCCAAACGAAAGCATATGTAATGTACATACACACCAATAATCGAAAATACCTTGACAATGTTTTTTTCTCCAGCAACCTCTGATTGTCAATAATGAGCTGTTGGAATGACTTTAGAATGGCACAGCATTACAACACACTTCTGTAAAGTGATTGTCTGAACAATAATGACTCCTGACTTAAAATTTCTGTTTCACTGCTCCTAGTCAATTAAATCATTGGTATAGCCCTGAAATGAGCACTTCCCAGTCATGGCTGTAGCTAGTAATGATCTTCAGCAAAAGTACAAAGTCCCCTTGACAGTTACAGCATAGCGTACATTTCTGTCTAAGGTATCATTTCTCTGTCATGTTGTCTTGTTGAATATATATAATCCCATGGCTTCTTTCAAAAGTCACAAGTTCAATTAAGCATTGATACCTAGCAAGAGATTCTACTACATGTTGCCTGGGCGGAAGAAAGATGATGAAATGAATTTGCATTTGAGACTCTGGAGAATACAAGTTTCCTATATTCATTTAATACAGAGTAATATCTCCAGGATTGTAATTTCCTACTTTTTCCCTAACAGATGGTGAATTCTGAAGTAACGCAGTTGCTCCAGTTATATAACTAAATTTACAATAAAATTACTTCCTTTCTGTCATTTTTCACTACAGTTTGCGAGAGTTACGAGAGAATGTGTACAATGTTAATTGATCGAATGGTCTATATAAACATCCATTGCATGCTACGTTGAGTGAATCTGCTCCTCAATTCTGCCTATTTCAATAGACATTGAAACTCCTTCACCCTCTAGAGATTGCAAAAAACTGATGTTGGGTATGAAAGGAAACCCCGCAACACTGTAATGGGATCAATACATCAATCTGCTCTATCTTCAGACAGAAGGTTGAAGACAATTGTGATTCTAGCCAATCTATTTAAAGTTTCCTCGCTTAATATTTTATAATTCGAATGAAAAATTATTTGAACACTGATTATAATGCCTGCAATACAAAAGTGAAACAGCCATATTCGTTGTGCTTGTAACATCAGGTGGAATGTTCTTCAATAATTATAGTTAAATTGTAAATGAAATCGATTTTTGTTTTTTGAAAAGTTACAACATATAACATATTAAATGAACATTTAGTATATTAGCACCAAACCTACATTATATCAAATTACTCTCTACTATTCTTATATCAGTTGCTTTATCCTAATCCAATTCTATAGTCTGCAAAATTGATAAATAAAAATTTGATTATATACCATGCTAATTTGCTATACTAATTAAGTTTCATGAGGTTACCATTGTTTCATTTCACCAAGTTCAGACAACATTTAGCTATCAATAATGACCTTTTAACCTTCTGAAGCAATGAGACTGCTTCATTCATTGGATAAAGAAAGTATCATATTCTTATTGGCCAATCAGCTATTTACTCCAAAAGGGCAAGGGAAAAGCATATCACCCCTTATGGGCCCCAAAGGGGACATAATCACTTTTTTCAACATAATAACATATGTCCTTCACTAAGGGATGCTTTCCACCAAATTTGGTTGAAATTGGTCAAAGTTGATTTTTTGACCCATTTGAGTGCCCCCAGTGGGGCCGTTTTTGACCCAATTTTTTTTTCATTCGCAAACTTTGTAGACCATGCAGTAAGGACCCTAAATATCAAATATGAACTTAATCTGACTGTTGGTTCATGAGAAGAAGATTTTTAAAGATTTACCTAATTTTACCCCCTTTTTCCCCCTCCTGAGGTCCCTATTGGGGCCACACCCTTTTTCTTCGCAAACTTAAAGTGGCTTCCCATGGGGATGCTTTGTGCCAAGTTTGGTCAAAATCTATTCAGTGGTTCTTGAGAAGAAGTCAAATATGTGAAAAGTTAACGACGCATGACGCACGACGACAGACAAATCGTGATGGCAATAGGTCACCATGAGCCTTTGGCTTAGGCGACCTAAAAAGTATGAATTTACAGAAAACATATACAACAAGGATCCATGGATCTAATTTTGATGTTAAACTCATAAATATCATTATTATAAATGTAATGTGTGAAGCTGTCTGGAATCTGACAGAAACTTTTAATAGGAGTTGGCAATGTTTTGTGAAATAAAAAAAAAGAGTAGTTGTGACAATGTGGGTTATCTTCCCTTATGAAAGCACATGACCAGCTTTTCAGAATATTATTTTGTTTTCTGGCAAGCCAATTCTAGTAAAAAAATGTTTGCAATATTTAGAAACTAAAAGTTGTTCAATTGAGACTTTGGGTTTAACAACTGAACAAGAACACCAAGGAAAAAATCAACATTTGAAAACTGAAAGTAAGTTCTCAGAAAATTTCAACTGCAAAGGTTCAGAAAATAGTGACACTTCAGGTGAACTCTGAGGGATATCTTTATTATATCGTGATGTGTAATTCTGAAAAATCACTGTGAAGAGTTTGAGGTGAACATTACAGGCATAATTAGTCAGGTTTTTTTGTTTTGTTTTAAAAGTTGGAAGAAATACATTTTTTTTCCTGAAAACTTCATCAAGTGCAAAACATTATAAACAAATAAGGGCAGAAGTTAGGCACACACTGAAAAACTGGATTCCTACCGTTGTGGACACTGCTGAGCTGTGTGTCTGGAATAAGTACATACATATCTGTTCTTATGCTTTATTTTCTCAGAGATCAACATTTTCATCAATTGATGTGGTGACCCTTATTCATGAATTCTATGATCTTTTGTAAAACCAATATAAAAACTCTCAATACATAAAATGCATCACATCTTTCAGGAATTCAAGTATTCTTTTAATAAACTAGAAAATGTCTTAAAATGAATGCTCTCATGCCAAATCATAATTTGACCTTTGACACTTTAACCTTGACCTATGATCACCTTAATATGATAGGATGAACCTGATGTTATGATACTATTGGGTAAATATGACAATGATTCTATATTGGATGCTTCCCCTCATCTACATCTTAACATGGCAGGAGCATAGTTAAAATAGTTTATCCTTTTTATATGAACTCTCTTCCAATGGTAATTTATCACAATTATTTTATCAAAATGCATGTGGCACCCAAATCAATTCTAAAAATATTTTTTTTGGCTTGAGATTTATTAGGCAAAGGCAACAAATTATATTGTGTAGAAAGTTTTCTATTCATAATAACAGAAATCTGACCAATGACCATCACATCTGAACAGTAACTGCAAGCAAACGATTTCAGAGAGAACACATCATTGGTTTAAACTAGATTTGCAAAAGGGAACTCAAATTATAGTGCAGAAACTACTTTTCAATTATTCATGTAGTAAGACACCTTGATATCTGAACTTAAGACATCAACTTTGTTTTGTAGGGTTTATCCCTCATTCAGTGCCAATGAGGCAGACCCTCCAAAGGTCAGCTGGTGGCAACCTCACTGAACAATATATGCATGACGTGCCGAATGCCATCCAGAACAATCAGGGTAAAGTGTCTTGCCCATGGACACAACCATGTCAGCACAGACCAGTTTGTATCTCAACTTCCTAACAGACACAGACAGCTATGGGTAAGACAGCATCAAACCTTGCATCATGGATCTTCATATGAGGTTACATAAGCCAAGTTATCATCGAAGACATCAAAATTAGGTATAGAAACTGTAGCAACAGTGACCTTGACCTTTTACCTTCATATCTGAAAATCAATGCCACTGAGAATGCACCTGAAGGGAAGTCAGGGATCCTGAAATGAATGACTGAGTTACAGAGAATTTATATCATGAATTAGTATGAGAATAAGTATGAGTATCAAGGAATGACATTCCTCCTTGGACCTTGATCCTGTTTTAAGCTATCTAGTTGGCACGTTCAGTAATATTCTAATCATGTCCTGTTTATATGTATGGAATTATTAATCAAACATGAAATATCATCACTCCCAAATACTGTGTACAATGTGAATAATTGATACAAATCAGATTATTGTCTATAATAACCTATATCTTCATGCATGTAGCAAGGTCACACTATAGTGCTGTTTCCATTCAGCATAGAGTCATATACACTGAATTCCATCTAATCAATTACTATAAATTGAAAATAACATACTTTCTTTATTTTCCTTGTTTTTATTTTATAATTTTTATTTGACATGTATTTCAAAATTGACAGAAAATGTAAGCAGTAAGTATGAGAGGTCTTATGAGACGACAAAAGTAATCGTCATCTCTCTCTATCCACTCAGACAGGTAAAATGATCACTTGTTTTGTTTTTAAAATCACTTCTCTACACACAGTGAAGTTTTGCCCTTGATATGCTCTGTTACCAGACTTTTACAGTATTACTGAGTTTAACAAACTTTGGGATTTCGTAAAGGAAAGTACCCAAAGATTAAAAGAATTAACACCCCCCCCCCCACACACACACAATGTCTATTTTTTCCCTCTAACAATGGTAACATTTTGAAATGTAAAGAGATCAAGAAGTACTAGATGAGAGCTGTGTGAAGTCTTTAAACATTAATAACACTAAAACACAGCTCTTTTAACCCAGGATTCCAATTGCACATCAATATCTTATTCTAAACTACAATACTAATAAGTCGATTCAATAACAATCATATCTGAAGTAATTGATGCATGCTGTTGTGGTTGAGGTAACCATGGTGACTGATCACATGCTAATTATCAAGGTGTCTAGTTTCTGATGCTACGTGGCTATTGCAGATACATTTTGCATTTCCTAGATATTTTGTCTAAACAGCTACGTTATTAGATTTAAATTACATCCCGAAGTCAAAATATCTCTTTAACTGAATTACAAACTAATGACTTCCATTCATGTAAACGATATAATTATCGAAAGTCCTTAAAAGAACAATCATCAATCACAAATGTTTGATTATATCAAGAATGAGCCAAAAATTAATATCTAAAATTTGATTATCCAAACTTCTATCTGTAGTTAATATTTCGTTGATATTCTCGTAAAAGAAACTAAATCATTCAAAGTCTACCAACATCCATTGATATATACTAAAATATAATGGCACAGTAACTAGTCTACAGTATTATACAATAACTCTATTTGTCTACATGCTATATGAGATGCCTTGTAACCTTGTAAAAGCAATTAAACAGCCTCTAGTTTGTTTGATCACTGGGAACTTTCAAGATTCTATTCCAGTTCTGACATACAATCATATCAATCCCACTAAGATGATACTTACAACAAATGTAGCTAGCGTGTTTTATCCCCTGAAGAAAAACTTAACTGTAAAGTAGGAATTATCATTTTAATTCACGAATTCAATAGAAATGTTATCCAATGGAAGTTTAGGTCTATATATAACATCTGGCTTAAGATTCACACATTATACAGAACATTAAGTCTCTATAGAATAAAATTCTATTTTTCTGAAATAATGCATAGCAAGTATATTTCTCTAAATCTGACATAATGACACTTTTTAAACTATTTCATACTGCAAGCTGATTGAACTGCCACTTACAGTAGTCATTATTCTACATAGGTAGATATGCTTGAGTATGGTATGACAATGTCAAACAATATGTATCATCTTCCCTTACTTAACTGAAAAATACTCGTACAACATGTATTGATTTGCTCATACTTTGATCAAATAGTAACAAAATTGAAGCGTGGGTGTACTGTGCTGAATGTGAAGCACAATAAAATTCAGTGAAGAAGAGAACACGGGTCACAGTGACCTATATCTGATATAATGGTGTACATATAGCATTCCTCTATATATAGCCATAGATTTGATGAGTTTTTGACATTCTGCATTAGGGTAACAGAGCCACAACTCAAGGTCTATCATGATGAAAAAATTTTTGGATCAGATCAATGGGAAACACTAACACATGGACTCTGCCCTATAATGTTATCAAGGTGTAGGAATTAATATTCTGAAAAAGTCTTTCATAAAATCTAGTTACAGCTAACAAGTGTAGATAATAATGTCAAAAACAGAAGTGGCACACAAATATGGACCTTTTTATTCTGAATTTGTGGAGTGTTATGTACAGTGGTAGATTTCCAATGTCAAAAGTCCACATCAACAATAAAAACTGAGTGATCTGCCATGGCTTTTTATTTGGGAGAGCATATCTAATCAAAATATAGTCTTTTTTCCTCCTTATTATCAATTGATATTCCTACAAACCAACAGATTAGTCTGTGGTGTATGTGTAAAAAGTCCCAGCAATACATCAGAACTATCCGCCAGGAGAGTACAATTTGTAGGAAACAAGGATTCTGTACACATAAAAAATGTCCTGCTGGAGTGTTCCTTTTTATCAGCTAAACACTTGGTTCTAGAATCACTCAGTACAAGTGGGGACCTTCAAATCACAATATCTCAGCCCCATGGTAATTACATCTGGTCATTTAAAATTCTCGAAAAGTCAAACTGCACTCTACAACGGCCACTCTATTGTGGGCAGTTGTGAAATTTCACTATTTTCCCAATTATTCACCAAGATAAACAATATGGAACAGTAGTAAAACTGTGAGAGTAAGAGGCCTTAGGAAATAAAGTAGAGGAAAGAAATGGCTTCAACAATGAGGAGTGGCAAGAAAATGGAAAGGGCTAAATACTACACTAAATGTATGAGTTAGTGGAGAAGTTTGGTCTGATGTTTGGTTTACCCTTATATGGTTATCAGTGAAAACTGATTATGAACAGGAGCAATAATAGAGTCTTTCTGTTTTACTGCAATAGGCCCCATCATCTCTATTCTCTAACTCTTGACCTCCTGTCACACCTTTAGGTATCAAAACTTGAATTAGCTGATGAGTTTGGTCTGGTGTTTGGTTTACCCTTATTTGGTTATGAACAGGAGCAATAATAAAGTCTTCCTATTTTATTGCAATAGGCCCCATCATCTCTATTCTCTAACCCTTGACCTCCTGTCACACCTTAAGGTATCAAAACTTGAGTTAGTTGAGAAGTTTGATATGGTGTTTGGTTTACCTTTATTTGGTTATCAGTGAAAATTGATTATGAACAGGAGCAATAATAAAGTCTTCCTGTTTTACTGCAATAGGCCCAATCATCTCTATTATCTAACCCTTGACCTCCTGTTAAACCTTTTAGATATCAAAACTTAACTCGGTATTGGAGCCTAGAGCTTTATTCCAATATCTCTAACCAAAGTATATAAAGTAAAGAATCTGCAGATGATGAAAAATACTTTGAAGAAAGGTTTGAAAGTGTTACTTATTTGACATCAACCAGCTGGCTTCTTCCTAAACATAAAACAAACACGCCAATCAAAAGTACAAAACTTACATTCATCCGACGTTTTATTTATATCTATGTTGTAGTTATTGATCTGTTTTGGCAATTCTGGAACACAGTTTATTTAAAAGTGTAACATAGCCAGCTATCACACTATAATCAGCAGTCAGGCTTGTCAGACAAGATCCATTACTGACAACAGGATGATATACCACAGCACTGTTATATTGGAACTATACGCTATCTTTAAGGATGAGAGACAGCCTGGTACACTATGACTATACATGCAGGATCTCTTGGGACTTAGACGGTTTTCAACCATACTAAAACATTTCCCTTGAATATATTCTACTTTTCTGCACGATTTAATTTTGAATAAGAGCCAATCAATTCTAAAAGCACAAGATGAATCAGGTCAATTCCAAATAGATTCAAGTTGCAACAATAACAAAGAGAACCAATGTAAAGAGAGCAATGCACTAACACATCCTAGACATTTCGCAGATTATCATGATAAACCACACTTCTTGGCCTGACATAATTTGTTTATTTTTTCAGTGCAAGAAACTATTCAGTTATGACCAATAATTTTCCCAACCCAACAACTACAGTCATGTATCAATATCGTCATAGCTGTGACATGTCTCTCACATTTCTTACATGACCCTAAACGGTAAGATAATAACAGCCAGAATATAACATATACATCTTACTTTGTTACATCAGATATCCAACCTGAATACATCATAATACCATGTTACATAATCACCAGAAACATCCAGATATCTGAAGCTTGGAATGATACCATGTTACATAATCACCAGAAACAATCATATATCTGAAGCTTGGAATGATACCATGTTACGTAATCACCAGAAACATCCAGATATCTGAAGCTTGGAATGATACCATGTTACGTAATCACCAGAAGCATCCAGATATCTGAAGCTTGGAATGATACCATGTTACGTAATCACCAGAAACATCCAGATATCTGAAGCTTGGAATGATACCATGTTACATAATCACCAGAAACATCCAGATATCTGAAGCTTGGAATGATACCATGTTACAAAAACACCAGAAACATCCAGATATCTGAAGCTTTAATGACACCATGTTACATAAACACCAGAAACATTCAGATATCTGAAGCTTTAATGATACCATGTTACGTAATCACCAGAAACATCCAGATATCTGAAGCTTGGAATGATACCATGTTACATAATCACCACAAACATCCAGATATCTGAAGCTTGGAATGATACCATGTTACAAAAACACCAGAAACATCCAGATATCTGAAGCTTGGAATGATACCATGTTACGTAATCACCAGAAACATCCAGATATCTGAAGCTTTAATGACACCATGTTCGATAAACACCAGAAACATTCAGATATCTGAAGCTTGGAATGATACCATGTTACAAAAACACCAGAAACATCCAGATATCTGAAGCTTTAATGATACCATGTTACATAAACACCAGAAACATTCAAATATCTGAAGCTTGGATTGATACCATGTTACATAATCACCAGACACATCCAGATATCTGAAGCTTGGAATGATACCATGTTACATAAACACCAAAAACATCCAGATATCTGAAGCTTGGAATGATACCATGTTACATAATCAAGAGAAACATCCAGATATCGGAAGCTTTAATGATACCATGTTACAAAAACACCAGAAACATCCAGACATCTGAAGCTTGGAATGATACCATGTTACATAATCACCAGAAACATCCAGACATCTGAAGCTTGGAATGATACCATGTTACATAATCACCAGAAACATCCAGATATCTGAAGCTTGGAATGATACCATGTTACATAAACACCAGAAACATTCAGATATCTGAAGCTTTAATGATACCATGTTACATAATCACCAGAAACATCCAGATATCTGAAGCTTGGAATGATACCATGTTACATAATCACCAGAAGCATCCAGATATCTGAAGCTTTAATGATACCATGTTACATAATCACCAGAAACATCCAGATATCTGAAGCCTGGAATGATACCATGTTACATGATCACCAGAAACATCCAGATATCGGAAGCTTTAATGATACCATGTTACAAAAACACCAGAAACATCCAGATATCTGAAGCTTGGAATGATACCATGTTACATAATCACCAGAAGCATCCAGATATCGGAAGCTTTAATGATACCATGTTACATAATCACCAGAAACATCCAGATATCTGAAGCTTGGAATGATACCATGTTACATAATCACCAGAAACATTCAGATATCTGAAGCTTTAATGATACCATGTTACGTAATCACCAGAAACATCCAGATATCTGAAGCTTGGATTGATACCATGTTACATAATCACCAGAAGCATCCAGATATCTGAAGCTTGGATTGATACCATGTTACATAATCACCAGAAGCATCCAGATATCTGAAGCTTTAATGATACCATGTTACATGATCACCAGAAACATCCAGATATCTGAAGCTTGGAATGATACCATGTTACATAATCACCAGAAACATCCAGATATCTGAATCTTGGATATATATTTAAGAGACGGTCCCAGTACTTATCAGACTAATGTACAGTCATAGTACATCATAACTTTAGTACATGACCAGGAACATTGCCTTCTAATTTTAATTAGGAGTCTGCTGTACATGAATTTTGCTGGAATGAGGTCACCTGCAGATTCCAGTCTTACACAGTACACACAGTGATTCAGTCTGTAAAATCAATACAAGCCTCAACCGTGATGTCCTAAGTGTATTAGATTTTACCAACCATATATACTCTACAGTCCTGACATGTAACAGGACAGACCTTTGATTAGATAATGATGAAGAGTGGCTGAAGCTGCTGGTGAAGTCCTTATCTGACTTACTGAGAGCTTAAAGACAACTCTAACCATCCAATGCTTCAACATGTACCTGTTAACCCATTTCTTACATGTTCATTATTACTTTGGTTTGGAGCGTTATGATAAATATGAAATAAAACTTTATTCAAATTCAAGTTATCAGGATTGACAAAGGTCACTGACCCTACATTCCTAATTTGGTAATCAAATGCACAGTACCTTCATCTAAATAAATCTATAATTAAATCCAGCATTCTGAATTTGTTAATTAAAAGCAAAGTACTTTCACATAAATCAACTTATAATTAAATCTGCTTGAGAAAAGTCTATCAAACTTTTAGCATATCATATATAAATTATTATGATTTGTACATTCATATTTACATATACATGAATAATAATTTGGATATCTTCTTATATAATCACCAGTTTCAATATCCTAAATACACTGAGAAATATGCTTTCATCAGCATCATCATTTCAACACATATTATAACTTAAGAATATAGTAATGGTAAAATATAATTGTCCTTTCATCTCCAAGACGTTGATCTTCAGTAAGCTTTACCTGAAATTGATCAGTTTTATTTTTCCCTGTTATCAAGAATGTAGAGTGCTTCCAACACCTTTATGTTAAATATATATGTCATTTTTTTTTAAAATTCCTTCACCAACATTTAATCAGGAGTAAAGTTACATGGTTTAGGTTTTTTAAGTAGTTATAATGCTGGTAATAAGATAAGCAGTGCAATGTATAACGTAATTAGGTATAAGTGTCTATAATCATATCTGAAGTGTATCTTATTCCATACATTTTGTGCCAATTATAGACATATACAATCATTTGTTAGTTTTTACATGAACAGGTTATTTGTGCCATAAAAATTCAGTGTTAACAAAATTCCATACCTTGATTTTGAAAATACATGCAATTTTGCAAAGCATTCTTATTATTTCTTTCTTCCTCTAAATATTCTAGCTGTTGTCATATTTAAAACTTTACTCCTAACCATAAACAAAACCATGAGATATAACTGTACAACCTGATAAGTAATTACTGGACCCAGAATTATGGCACCCTGATAAATAAGTTATCAAACTTGTGCTATACGAAACTGATCTTCCCAGTATTTTGTACGAATGAGGTTATGTTAGGAAGTCACAGTTAGACCTGGCTGTTATATGCACTGGCTCTAGTTTACATCTCACAATGTCAAACGTATGTTAGCTCTCTGTTAATATTGAACAGCTGTAAAATGAAATAACAAAAAGCTGTGTCTGAAATGTATCTTTTGCAGCAAATGCAATATTGTCATAGGTACAAAACAAAGTATATTTTCAGTTTTTGTAACCACTCTGCTTATACAAAGTATTTTGAATTTTAACAAATGTTTTTGTAACCACTATTTTTGTGAACTTGAACTTGTTTTGAATTCCAATTCAACAATGTTCCACAACTTCTTCAAAATAAGAAATCAATTTGGTCAATTGAATTAAACATAAAGAAATAAATTAGAAAACAAGCATTTTGCTAAAGTAAAGCTTAACCAAAAAGTATTGCCAATTTTTTAGCTTCTCAAAAGAAAATTTCATCAGAAATTATATTGGTGAAGTTTTATATACAACTGCTATTGCCAAGATACATAACACACATAATGTACACGACAATCAACGACAAGGTACACAACAAAGAATGACAATGAAACACCACATGGAAACATGCAGTCAAAACAGGCAGCTCTGAAGAGGAGTGCTATAAATCAACCACAAACCCAATAGCTAAAACAACCCTTGGAAAAGAACACAATCATGAAAGCTTATAAGGGAGGTAACACTCTGTTTAATTTAGTTTTTAATTATTATTATATAATTTGGTATTAGAAATAAATGAATCAAAAGCATTTGTAATAATACTTTTAAGTAGTAAACATTTTTTTAATCTTGACAATACTTGATTAATTTAAATTATAAAAAAAAAGATATATGTATGAATATGAAAAAATTATTAGTCAGAAAGCAGACTCTTTTTTGTTCTGAAACCAAATATTAGATGTTCTTTTGCATAGGTTTAACATAATCAAATAATGCCACAGCAAACAAAACCAAGAAACACAAACAAAAACAATCAAACACAAACAAAAGTGATGCACAAAAACAAGACTAACCTATTCCTCTCTGTGAGTTGATCGTTCATCAGAGAAAGACGTTTTGAGCTATCACCGGAGTTTCTCATCATATCGCTCATTTGTAGTTCCTTTGAACGGCAAAGATCAGGGCAGAAACATAATGATGAATCATAAAAATATTAGAATTAGGATTAATAATTATGAGAATGAGATCATGTGCCCAGATTGATGTTAAGTGAAAATGATGGGTTAATTTTTAATGATAATAAAAGAAAGAAGAAAAATCTGACTATAGTTGACGCTACAGAGAGATGTCTATTTTCTTTAACAGGTTACCTGATAAAATGGCGTGTGGAAGGGTCGTAATAAGACTTTGGTTTCTGCTGAGAAAGTGAAGAGTGCGGTTCATACATTGAAAAAATGTCTAAGCTACAATAACAGTATAGGGATGAAAGAGTCTAGATGACGATTTCTTAGTCTATCTAACGTAAGACAAACATCCCAAATTTCTTGACCTTTTTATTTAACACTTAGATGCTTTTTACTATTTTCAGATATCTTAAAAAGTAACTTTACCCGGTATCTTAATATGAAGATTTATTCTCATTCAAAGCTGATATAATAATTTATACCTAAGACGTTAATTGATAAAGCTAACACTATGATATTTTATGTCAAAACTTCTTTTTCTCTCAAAAGAATATATTGATGTTTTAAGAAATAAAGTTACCAAGAAATTGAAAAGTGTTTGCTTGTTCTGACTGAGCGTCATTTGAATGAAAATGAATTGAACATAAACTTAGCCTGTCATATATAAAACACTATAAGCAATGACAGCAAAGGATGATACGATCAAGGGGAGGCAACCATTCATGGGCACAGGAGCTCAACAAAAGCGGGTAAAGAAATAACCAAAAACTCCAAAACTAAACTGAAGCAAAATATTTCAACGTAAAGAAAATAACAAATTATTGGTGTAGAAAATATCTGCAATAATGTAACTCAAAATATGCTGAAAAAAATACAGGCAAATATACATTTCTGTTTCTGTAATGAAACGTTATCCCACTTTTAAGACATTTTTACAAGTTACATATCAAACACCAACAAAAGCATCTAGCTATACACAATCACAAAATAAAGCTGAAACACGTTATATCATATAAATACATATTAAATTTACAGAAACAGAAATGCATTTTCTACGATGAAATATTCCAAAATCGTGGCAAATTTTTAGAAAATGAAACCCCAAATGGGGATTTTTTTGAAAAAAAATTGAATTTCACAGAAAGGTAGATAAGCAATACAAAAAATACCATTCAAACAAATGACCATACATTCTAGCAGACTCCAAGAATAATGAGTACAAAATGACCACAGACCAACCAAACGGCCATACAATGGAACATATGTATGTATAAATGGTCACAGAATGCACCATTGACAACACTGCTTACAACACCACAGGCAAAGTATGTGTAGGAACCTATAAGATCTTAACGATGATGAAATAGGAGGTGATCTGTCTCACATGCTAATCAGTATGTTCATGTTTTTGTTATAGTTTTCGATTAAGAATAAAGACAATTTACTGAAAAAGCTAAATGTTTCTTTTATCTATTCAACATCAAAAGGAAAGTATTTTTAATTCAAACAAATTTGAAATATCCTGTCTAATAAGTCCTTTCTTTCAAAATCTTTTTGGTTTTTTATTATTTCTAATAAATTTCATTGCTTCAAACATTTATAGGTACGATCAGAAACTAGAATGGAGCATTTGAAATGTTCACTGTTGATGTTAAATGAGTTTTGAAGATATTTTTGGTCATTTGGAAATCTTAAGATGATAATTTTTGAAATTTTCATTTTTCATCTTGAGCAGATGATCATCAGGACCACAACCATTAGGAGAGATAGAAATATAGAATGGCAGGAAAATGTTACAGGTAGAAAAATTTTTTTTTTTTTTTCAAAACTGATATTTGTTTTTACTTATTCAAAAAAATGAAATTCTTTAATTTGTTGTGTCTATTACTTAAACTGTTGGACAATTTCATACATAATTAGGATTAAAAGACAGATTTAAAAAGACATCAACAAATATATTAAACAGTTTACAAGTGACTATGAATCTCCATGTAATTTTAAATAATTCTTTAAAAATTTAATTTCAGAACATGTCTTGTTATAATGATAAGATCATTAAAACTTTCATTTTTTTAATGTGTATATATAATATTTCACATATTTGTCTCAAGTTTATTGTGAAAAGCCTCAGTATACTCAGGTTGTTTCTGCTAGCATCGGGACAACAAACAAAAGCAACCCACCCTACAATGATAGGAATAGCAGGGAAGGAGGGAAACTTCTACTGAATATATATAGGAAATACCAAAGACAGGAAAAAATCTAATCACAAATTGAGTTTATAATACAAAAAAAGGTCCTTTACATCTTTTTACAGGATCAGAAAGAAGACAATAGTGCAAACTAGTCTTACTGTTTGATATAGAAAATGTCTGTAGACATTAGAATGATGTCTGGCCTATAGTTTACATGTAGCCCTACTTAGTATATATATATGATGACCCTAGCCCTATTACATTAGATACAGGTGTGTGGTGATACAGGTGTTAAATGAAAAAGGTAATCATTGTACTTACAAGCTGGTTCTTCTCATCTGTCAGTTGTTGTTCTTTATCCTTGCTGGAGTCCAGTTGTCGTTGTAAATCTACGCACATAAATAAACAGAAGAATTAAGTCATGCATTACAGTTTGTACAATAATCATATCAAAGAAACTAGACAAGATGTAGGTTTAGTGTTAATAATTGGTGTTATTTTAATGTGGCTGATGAAAAAGCTAAGGTATCAACAAAATTTGAGTACAGTTGACTTAAAATTCATAGAACTGCCAATATTTTCGATATTGTTGAACAGCGGTCATTTTAGTACAGTGACAAACAACTCTGATTTCAGTTTCAATGAACAAATCTAGTTTCAACATAGTAAACATTTGAAAAAAAGATTTCCATATAGTGAGATAATTCTGGATAAGGTTAAATTCTGTAATTATGCATTACTTATTTAAGATTTACTGGTAGATGTAACCAGACAACATTTGTCAGAAGATTCAGCAGAATTTATTGGTTACTGAACATTCTGGCAGATGTTGTCTAGTTATCCATCTCTGGAAGACTACCAACATTTGTAGAATTTCCGCTGGATGTTGGGTCTCAATTTTCTGTGTATTGTTTACCTGAGCTTTGTCATCTGAATTTTTTTATTTCTGCATTACTTACCTGACTTTTGTAATCTGATTTTTTTTTATTTCTGTGTTACTTACCTGAGTTTTGTAATATGAGTTTCTGTATGATACCTGAGTTTTGTAATATGAGTTTTTTTATTTCTGTGTTACTTACCTGAGTTTTGTAATATGAGTTTCTGTATGATACCTGAGTTTTGTAATATGAGTTTTTTTATTTCTGTGTTACTTACCTGAGATTTGTGATTTGAGTTTCTGTATTATACCTGAGTTTTGTAATATGAGTTTTTTAATTTCTGTGTTACTTACCTGAGATTTGTGATTTGAGTTTCTGTATTATACCTGAGTTTTGTAATATGAGTTTTTTAATTTCTTTTTTTATTTGAGTTTCTGTATTTCTGTGTTACTTACCTGAGATTTGTGATTTGAGTTTCTGTATTTCTGTGTTACTTACCTGAGATTTGTGATTTGAGTTTCTGTATTATACCTGAGTTTTGTAATTTGAGTTTTTTTTTTTTAATTTCTGTGTTACTTACCTGAGATTTGTGATTTGAGTTTCTGTATTATACCTGAGTTTTGTAATTTGAGTTTTTTAATTTCTGTGTTACTTACCTGAGTTTTGTAATATGAGTTTTTTAATTTCTGTGTTACTTACCTGAGTTTTGTGATTTGAGTTTCTGTATTTCTGTGTTACTTACCTGAGATTTGTGATTTGAGTTTCTGTATTTCTGTGTTACTTACCTGAGATTTGTGATTTGAGTTTCTGTATTTCTGTGTTACTTACCTGAGATTTGTGATTTGAGTTTCTGTATTATACCTGAGTTTTGTAATTTGAGTTTTTTAATTTCTGTGTTACTTACCTGAGTTTTGTGATTTGAGTTTCTGTATTTCTGTGTTACTTACCTGAGATTTGTGATTTGAGTTTCTGTATTTCTGTGTTACTTACCTGAGATTTGTGATTTGAGTTTCTGTATTTCTGTGTTATACCTGAGTTTTGTGATTTGAGTTTTTTACTTCTGTGTTACTTACCTGAGATTTGTGATTTGAGTTTCTGTATTTCTGTGTTACTTACCTGAGATTTGTGATTTGAGTTTCTGTATTTCTGTGTTACTTACCTGAGATTTGTGATTTGAGTTTCTGTATTTCTGTGTTACTTACCTGAGATTTGTGATTTGAGTTTCTGTATTTCTGTGTTACTTACCTGAGATTTGTGATTTGAGTTTCTGTATTATACCTGAGTTTTGTAATTTGAGTTTTTTTTTACTTTGGTGTTACTTACCTGAGATTTGTGATTTGAGTTTCTGTATTTCTGTGTTACTTACCTGAGATTTGTGATTTGAGTTTCTGTATTTCTGTGTTACTTACCTGAGATTTGTGATTTGAGTTTCTGTATTTCTGTGTTAAGACTGTTAGATGCATCACCACTATTTGCAAGTTGTGCTGTCAAATCTGTAAGACAAAGCAGATAATTTGACATACTAGGAAAAATACTAATCCTCTAGAAACACCAGTTAGGGAATAATCATACCTATATTTTGATAATGTAATTATGAATAACATTACAAATTTATTCATATTTGATATTTTGAAAGCATCAGATTATGTAGAAAATCATAAGAAAATTCCTTCAAGTGAACAAGAACATGAAATGGACATTAAATGTGCGGATGACAAAACAGAAATAATTAAGAGTCAGAAGCACTTGACACATCTGGAAAACATCATAGACTTTGACCTGAAGAGCAATCTCATGTATGTACTTTCAACAGGTAGAAAGTAAAGAAGTCTTATGATGTTTCAACCTAAAATTACTCCTTCACCATTAAAATCTGAGTAGATGGTATTTCTCTATCTATAGTAAAACAGTGAGAATGAAATTTAACCCTCAGAGATGAAAAGTATTGGTGAACTTACTGTCAATAGTTTCCTGTAATTTTTGTCTGCGTATTGTGCTGGTTTTGGCTTCTTCATTCTGGGGGGCAAAAGTTTCAATTACAGTAACAATGAAAAACATTGACATATCACTTCCCAAAATTTTCCCTATTTTTTGTATTTTTTCTTGGCTTTCAGTAACCTTTTCCAGAACCATGTACTCATATACACTAAGACATGAAGATAAGCAGATAAGCATTATTATGCAGAATAAAGGATATATTTTTATATGTACGCACCATTTTTTTCGCTTTACTTTAATAAGATAACACTCCCAGACATCCTTTTAAGATTTCTTTTGCTTTTTTTCTCATTCCTTTTAAGTTTTCTTTCTCTTTTAACTTTCTTTTGTTAAAATTATTCTCCAAAGACAGGATTTTTACATTTGTTTCTGTTAATTCTACATCCCTCTAACCATGCAATCTCAGCCAACTTTCTTCATATAAAATTCCAGTGCATTATTGCACAAAAAATTGTAAATGTTATGACCATTTCTGGATTTTGTAAGTTTACAAAGAAACCTTCTTACACTTCCTCTTTTACAATAAAGATAGAGTAAATCCTCAAATTTCAAAATTGTAGGAATCTTCGTTTTTATCTCCCTGATGTGTTTGAACTGCAGGAATTTTCTAATATTGGAAAATATATGCAGACTCTAAAAAAGCTCATCCCATGTCCATCCGAAAAAAGGTTACAAAAAATATGTCATCTTTTCAATTACGGATTAAATTCTGGATCATTGTGCTTTTCTCCCCAATTTTTTTTACAATATATCTATACCTATTAAACGTAACAGCTTGCCTTTGTATTTGAATTTGTTTTTCTAAAATTGAAATGAGTGGCTGAAATATCACATAGATATCTATATTTGCACTGTTAATGGTCTCTGGACTTTTATCTCAAAACAAGGCCAAGTTAAAAATTGATAATAGATATTAAATTTTTTCATAATGAGGCTGACTTTAAAAGTTTTAATCTTTCACACTCAAAATGTTAACGGTTACTGAACAAGCATTATTCATGTCATGTTAAATGTAAAAGAAAACTTTATTTTTTTCTTTCAAATTTTATTCCAAACATCTCAAGTCCCAAGACTTCTTTTTAACTTGGCCTTACCAACACCCTCTTTGTAAATATTCAGCAGCAAGGCATTTGTTCGCATAATTAAGTAAATCGCACAAGCTGGTGACTATATATCAAGTTAGATATTTTTCATGATAAAAGTGTATCAAAATTCACACAAAATTTAGAATATTTCTTTGCTGATAAGAAATCTTAAAAGTGGAAAAGCATCCTTGCATTATTGATGGAAATTCACCTGAAACATCATGTAAGGTGTGTTTCATCAGTCAAAGATATTTCAGTTGTAGACTTATATCATGCATAGCTTTATACATCAAAATCCAAGAAATCCTTAAATTACTCTCATAAATGAGATATTGCTGATAGATAGGTATACAACGTACATGTCTATATGGTACATAGTCTCATTGCCCAGCCCCATCATTTATTTCTTGCACAGTGACAGTTGTTCAAACTCTGTTTCTTTTCACAAAATTTGTATGTCAAGTTACAGTGTGTGCCAGGGTGTACATAAATATATCTAGAATTTACCTCACTTCCTGTATCAAAGGAGGCAGCAGAAAGTTTCTACTGCTGATGTTTTTTTTTTTTTTTTTGTTCTACAAAATTTTTAAATGAAGATGAAATTGTGAAAAAAAGGTGAAATAAAACAAACATTGAAGCAAAATTTTGATACCAGACATTAAAATGACTCAACTATTCACTACAGTTTCTCTGTAGAATTGATTTTTCTACATAAGTGTGATCAGTACTAATTAATTTCAGATTTTGAATGGCTACAAACAGGTTTTGAACAAAATGCTTGTTTCTGGTTAATATATTATTCTTGATATTTTCATAATATTGCTTTTGTCCAGAGATCAGTAACTTAACAAAAAGGACTGTAACTGATTGGGACCAAGGTCAAATTAATGACAGTTCATAGAGTCAACACTGCAACATCTTCAACAAGCAGAAGTATACTCTAGATGTGAAGAGAACCTGAATAAGTCTCATAAATTAGGAAATCTAATAATACGAAATCATAAAAAAAATAAATAACGAAACAACAGGTAATTCACTATCAAGTAGACCATGTAAAAATCACAGCCACTGCAGCTGAAAATAGATTGAAAAATACAGAAAGAGGACACAGTACAACAGACAGTATTACAAGAAAAATATCAAATATGTAGATCCTACTCTTCTTGCAAGGAATTTTTCTATTATATGTATAATCATTCATACAAAAATACTATAACATTGAGTGTATTGAACAAACCAGCCAAATTCTTGTTGATTTTTTTTAGAAATTCCAATGAAGTTCTTAAAAATAATTTGAAATTATTTCTCAACTAAAATTTCATTCCAGCTCTTCATTCATTCTGTCATGTCCAGTGTGTTAAATGAGCTGAGTCCTGTACACATATACTAACACCCTTCCCCAATCCCACTTCTCTACATAACTAACTATACTACGCCATCACAACATTATACCACAGTCAATCCCACTAGTCAACATTTGTCCAAGCACACAACTCATATCTAATACCTACATTCTGATTCTCCAGATAAAACAAGTTATATTTTAACGTTTCAAATACTTTCAAACTAAAAATATGATTGACATTACCAAATTACAGAGACAGACAAAAACATCCCAAAAGTACCAAATATCAGAATTTACTCTCTTTTTGATAAATTATGATCCAAGAACAGCATTTTCTTAAATTATGTTTGCAAGCTGTACTATTTATAATAACTTTGCTAATATATATGCAGAAGAAAGCAAGATTATAATACAACCAAACTTCAGTGATATAAATGGGCAACCTCATAACCTCCTATTGATATATACATGTCTTAACACAAACTCTGGTATACAAGACCACATATATATCAAATATTAACTAAAATATATCTCAGCAGCATCTAAGACTTAAGTAATGAAGTTTGGCTGTACACAAATTACAGAAATTAACTGAATAATTAACTAAAAAACAGCATAACAGCATACACCAAAATTAAAATTAAGGGGAAGTTACTCCAAGCCAGAAAGGGGACCTGTTTTGAGTGCGGTGCCGTGCAGGGAAAGTGTTGTGGTCTTTCCCTTACCTTCCCTTTGTGCTGACAAAGTATTAGTATATACACACTTAGGGGCTAACATGATCCCAGTCAAGTAAAGCCTCCAGTCGACACAGACCATATCGCTATAGAGACAGGAAAAAAACACCAAAATATAATTACCATCCTGTTTCAAAAGTTTCAATATGATCAGTCGACATAGACAATATCAATATAAAGGAATATAAATTGAAAAAAACATTTTTTTATGGAAAACAAATCTGTTAAATTGTACCAAATGTTTTTCAGGTCACTTGAAAACATACATTCTATCAATTCTTATTTTTTTCCATCTTAGCACAAAAATGAAAGTAATTCATCACCAAAGACTTAAAGCCATTTTTTCCTCTAAAACTTTAACTTATGTATTTCTGATTATTTTTCCATATAACAAAAGTAGGATAAAACATACAATATACCTCCAACTTCTATGACTTGACTAGTGAAGGTTTATTATGGTATAATTTTGATAGGAACATTTTCTTTGAAAAATAGTCCTAAATGAAACAGGAGCTTTGAGTTGACAGAGATCACAAGAGTAACGTAAGGTTGTGGTAAGGAATGATGGTAAAAAAAAAAAAGTGGATCCACCAAACCAATGCACAAATCAGCTTAAAATCATCTTCTTCTGTAGAAAGATAAACCCAGAAATCATTAATGCTGTACTTTAATGTATGATTTATAATTACACATAACATCGATTTTCAAAAAAAAAATTTTTTTTAATTTAATGATTTATTTTTCAGAGAATTTAGAACAATTTAAGCTGATTTCATATCAATTTGAAATCACATCAATTAAAAAAAAATCCTGACAATATTCAGCAGTTTATCAGAAATCCTCCCAGATTTTCCAATGATATTTCTGATTATTTTACATTTCACTTTCCTACATACAGTATGTACAACAAGCCATATTTCTAAAAAAATAATTCTTACACTTTTCAATCAAACTGCACAAACATTTTAATTCATAGGACAGCATTTATATAATATGTTTTGATAAGGTTAACAAAAATAAAAATTCAATGACCATAAAATTTCATAATGAGGCAATATTGTACCACTGATGCAGAATTAAATTACTGATCATGCAGTTATTTTATGGATACCTTAATTATTACAATAATTAGCAACATCACTCATAGCACAATTACGTGCAGAATTCATCTTAACTGTGTGCAACATTTTACAAGTCTGGAGCTAAAAGCAAACAAAATTCTGCACAATCTAACTATTACAAATTGAGAATCTAAACAAAATAAATGCTTAACATCTGGTCACAATTTTGATTCTAAACATGGACATTTCGTAGCAAAGCAAAGCAGAACAATAGTCAACAATACAGTGTAAAAAACTCAATCAAATACAGGAGGTTGGAAAGGAATGCAGGGCAGCAAAGAGAAGGCAGAAAATCTCAAAAAGAGAGATAACTCTGTGTGATTTTCGTTTTTAATTACAAACACCCTGACAGACAAGTGATCACATTTGTGTCTAAAAGAACACCCTAGGTCAAGTGATTTAGCTAGGTCTCCTAGCATAGATACCTGTGAGAAATATTTATAGTTCATCTGAAAATATTCAAACACTTGTCATATATTTACATAAAATATACACATAACAAGTCAACTTAAGTTACTCTTCTCAATATTACTTTCAATAAGAGAAGACTATATCATAAAAACATCCAAATCAAGAGATTGAAATATACGTAAGTAAACTGATTTTAATAAATGAAGAACAGATCTTCCTTTTTGGTTTATTTCAAATACACACACATCCTCCCCTTACCCCCCTACCCCCACTAACCTTTTATCAGAGTATGCTTTAAAAACAAATGAGTATGCACGGCATGCCAAGCAGACATTTTAAATCAAAACAAAAGCAAACACCAAGTCAGACCTTGGCATCGTCAAAAATCAGACCTTGGGTCAAACCAAGAAGTGAACCAACTTCATGAGACATTTGATAATGCAAATTATCAACCGACTAAACTGGTTGAACGACTAATGTAAAATATACTTAGTGAAACTAAATCATCTTTGAATAGTGAATCTACATTCCAATCTTTCCAAATTATTGAAAAATAGAAAACACGAAACAACTTATATTAAAAAAAATATCTGTAATATACAAATAAGTGTATGACATTAAAATTACTATTGGTACAGACTTATATAAAGCAGTAAATAGTCACACCTTACACACAATAGACCTCTGACTATGTATAAAAGCAGACACATTGCGACACATGTATACAGCAGATAACAGGATATAAACGGCCAGTATGTCTATGACTCACCAATTCACTTAATTTATTCTGCAACTCTTTCACTTCACGGTTACGGGATGACAGTGTGTCCTCAAGCTCTGTTACCTTTGAGGACTTCTCTTCAAGTTCTATGCTTACTTGGCTGGTCTGTAGGATAAAGAAAGCCACAAATATTATCTACTATCATAAAACACATAATTCACTTGTCATGTTCCCAATTTCTATGAAATGGTCCCTTTTAGTACTAACGATGGTCTCAAAGCATATGATGGACAGTGATTTCCTACTTTCATTTCACTTACATTTCCCTTTTTTCCTTTTGTTATTTGGTCAGATATAGGACCGTATAAAAGATGAAAAAAATATTATCATCTGTGTAGTATATTAAAAATTCTAGAAGATAAAATAGTCTATTGAGTATTGGATGTTCAACTTGATGTGACAATCTAATCATTTTAATTATCATCAGTACACTCAACTGTTGTACTGACTACAGGACAATCTTTTGTACACATTGGCGTTGAGTCCTAGTTATGATTTCCGAATCAGTTCAAAAGAAAAAATAACTTAGATGTGTTCTAAAGGTAAACACGAAAAACAGAAAAATACAAAATATAAAGAATACCTTTGCCCCTTCCTCAAGTCTTGAGGACTCGTAACCTTTGACCTTATTCTCTGCCTGAGATAATTTATGAGTAAGTTCCTCAATCTGATCCAGGAAAACAACATTTTGATCCTCAGTTTCGGATAGTCGTTCTGCCTTGTCCTTAAGTAGGGCCTGAGTATGAATGAAAAAGGATACTTTAGCCAAAAGAAAAGATACAAGAGTCTGAGGTATCAGACTGCTTCACTGAAATGCTTTTGCTGCTGAGCAAAACAAATCATCAAAATAACATATATACAAAAACATTAGAAATACCGTTTCCTAATAAGTCATGAAAAAGCCATGGAAAAAATCACTCTGATTTGTTTCTTTTTCTGAAACTGCATCTCAGACAATTAACAATAAAACAACACAATTCATACATCTATGATTTTCCAATTATGGCATAAACTTGGCTATACAAATTTTACTTTAATCTACAGCAGTAGTATAAAGAAAATGATTCAGTGCCAGTGATAGAAGTAAGAACCTTCAAACCAAACAGGTCCTGCTCAAACTTGTCTGCCCTTTCCTTTTCCCGTCGCAGAGATTTCTCTAGATCCTTTAATTTAGCCTCTTCTTCTTCTGTTTTTGACTGAGGAAGTTAGAAATTTACATTTAATGATTTGCTACACAGCCAATAGTTCATAACGTGTTCTTTTAAAGTCACTTCAATGTTATTATTTTAATGTTTTAATGTAAGTGCACATTTCACATTGAAGTTTGAAGTTAACTTTTTATTGAAATGTTATTAAACGTTATGTAAAATTGGTTGTGAATTGTGACTTCGTTGGTTATGCTTTTTGCTTGTGTCTAACTACTTTTTAACAGCAGGGTTTTATTCTATAAGCTGACAGGTTTGATAATTCATATGAATAGATGTATGTGTATGATAAAATTTCGATAGTAAAGATGAACTGTCCTTAAAAAGCATCTAGAGTAGGCATATTAGAAAATAAAATTGTGTATCACAGTATCATAAAAACAAAATAATGCTAGATCATATGGAGATGGTACAACAAATACAATGAATCTGGATGTCAGATTTCACGGGCCTTATATGGTAACATGAAAACTAATAGAGCTATGCTGTCAAGAAATAAAAAAAACCCATCCTCAGGAATTAAATCTGAGATTTTGACCTTTTCAAATCAAGTTCTTATAGGTAAAGTCAAGAAAATTAAGTGAAATTGTAGGTTATACAGTTAATCTTTAAGTAAAGAATAAAAAGAAGACAATTTCTCTTATCCTGTAATGACTCTGTAGCTATGAACTTGACTGTATGATCTTGGTATTCAATTGGTCTGTGGAGAGAATGTGTGGAATTTTAGGAAAACTAGTTGAAAAGTTAGAAACCTGTAGACATCTCCCACGTAAAACATTCTCACTAACTGACCGAATTGTAACCATTTTGTAGCTATGGCCCTAACCTTCAACAAGACTCCAAATATCTATGACAGGCATATAGTTGGTACGCTCCTGACTAAAATTAGGCTGAAAATTTTAGACAGGAACCTGTAGAAAACCCATGTATGGCCAGATGCACTATTCTACTGTTATCATCTAAACCTGCTATTGTAATGCTTACTTCAATGATGATAGGAACGTTTTACTGTATGGTAAGTCAAAGGCATACACCAGAACTTACTCAAAGCATTTTGTTGCACACTTCGATCTGAATCAGGATGTTTCTTACAAATTACAGCAAGGACAGACAAAATGATGGAATGTCAAATGTCAGAAGTATTCATCATCATTAAATCTTACAGGGAATATCAAACTGGACTAGAGCCTACATCAGTTACCAGGTAGGCGTGTTCTTCAATAGGGTACCGCTCTCGAACTTAGATACCCATAAAGTATGCAGGGAGATTAACGCTATTTACATAAAAGTGCTTAGCTGTCCTTACTACATTGTCCATTTAGAATAAGTCACAATAGAAATTTAACCCCGCAAAAAACACTGAGGGGTATGATACTGATGTAAAATTGTCTTGATGAAGCCTCGACCAGAGGCAAAACTAGTATGGAATGAAGTTCAGCATTACACTTACTGGTGACATGTGACCTTGTTCAGATTAGCTGAAACTTTCCAAAGGGAATATGATGTAATTTTGATTTTGATCATACCGTAAACTTATAAGTAAATATACATATTTATACCTCTAGGTCATCTATAAATATACATGTTTATACCTCTAGGTCATCTATAAATATACATGTTTATACCTCTAGGTCATCTATAAATATACATGTTTATACCTCTAGGTCATCTATAAATATACATGTTTATACCTCTAGGTCATCTATAAATATACATGTTTATACCTCTAGGTCATCTATAAATATACATGTTTATACCTCTAGGTCATATATAAATATACTATAAATATACATGTTTACCTACATCTATAAATATACATGTTTATACCTCTAGGTCATCTATAAATATAAATTTATAAATATACATGTTTATGTTTATAAATATACATGTTTATACCTCTAGGTCATCTATAAATATACATGTTTATACCTCTAGGTCATCTATAAATATACATGTTTATACCTCTAGGTCATCTTTGGTGATAGCTTCCTCTTCTATCTGGAACTGAAGATCTTCTACTTTCCTGTAATATAAGGCATTTTCTTTTAAAGGCTGTTTGTCTCAAGAACTCTCAAGTATTATACTGAGAGAGGATGCATCCACGTTCAAACTTTTTAGTATGACGAACATATACACTAACTGCTTCTCTGGGTTTCCTGGTGAACATTGTTTTACAAATAAATATCTTTTCCTTATTTCAACCAACCTGACATAATTTGCAATCCATTTGTGCAAGCTCTGTCTTTCATCATATTGAACTACTGATCATATCAGCCAGAAATTCAGTATTTTTTTTTAACTTTGTATAAAAATTCAATTCTTCTTCAAGTACCTTTTTTCATCCTCTAATTTACAAAGCAGGTCTGCCTTCTCCTTCTCCAGTTGTTGTATCGTTGTCTTTAACTTAATCACAGCATCATCTGTGTCCTCGCGAAGACGCTCATTCTGGACACGCATAGATGTTAGTTCTCCCTCAGCCTGGACAAAAAGTACATTACAGTATATATTATGAAGGGTACATGGCAGCTGATACAACAGTAATTGTGATCCATGTCTTTTGGAGAGATCCACATTTTTAATGTTTTCAATTCCACTTATTATGTTGATCTCTCTGTTCAGAACCTTATTCAATTTCCGTCTTCAATACACTTATAAGTACATTATGTGTCTGTCTTTTTTTCAGCCGATACCTATATACAAAAGGCACAGTACATCTATTTCTTTATGCAGATTTATTATCATCAATGTAGATTAGTGGAGAAGCTTGTTTCGCATATACATGTACTGCTATTGGCAGAAATGAGACACATAGACTTGTGACAGTGTTAACACCTATACTGATGTCTGGTTTCATTTTAAACCTTTGATTAGCCAGGACTTCTCACTCTGACCCATCAATGCATCACATGAAATCAAATAACTGTTGTGTGGGTTCATTTGTCTTAACTTTCCCCCCATAACCATATTATCTGTTACCATACATACTGTGCCTTCAGACAAAGTTGTGAGCAGGAAAGCCATGCTATCACTGGATCTTGCCAGAGACAAGAATGATGAAACATTTCTTTCAATTATTTCTTACAGTTATTTTCATATTTTTTAAGTCCTTGTAACTTGTACAGGAACTGTAAGAAGTTACATATGACAAATTATTTACTTAGGTTTGAGAAAATTAAAATTAGAATAATTAACAAGGAAGTAGTGATTTCTTTAAATCACCATTACATGCCCTTTCTTAGTTTATTGTTATCTTCTGGAACATAAAATGAGACCAGGGGAGATAACTCACCTCATCTACATGGGCTGCAGCACGAGCAACTTCTGCCCTCTCTAGATCTCGTTCCCTAAGAAGCTGTTCTATATGTTCTTCTTTTTCCTTTAAAGCTTTCTGTGGTTATAGCAAACATTCATAATATAGCATGATATATTGTGAATGGGAAGCCTGAAGCACAAAATGCTCTTGCATTCTCAAATATATGGACAAATGCCACAGGGTAATATCAACTCTCACAAGATTTTTCTATTACATTTATTGTCTGTTTACATTTAACTCCAAATCATGCATCCGCATTTTAAAATTTTTTTCTTTTTTTATTGATCACAATACAAAAATTCATACTAGAATAATTCAAATTCTAATTCAATTACAGGCTTGAACAGACAAATTAAAACCATGGTGGTTATTACAATTGATTAGATCAAAACAGGCATTGTTAAATTAATTAGTTCTACATTCTTATTAGACCTGAATCATGTCACTCGTGGTAAAAGTACACCAGTCAGTATCTAAATACACATTAATATTCCAATACATAACACATTACATTAAACAATAAATGATTGCATTCCTCTCATGGACAATGAACAGATTTTGACCATTGATCAAAATTTACAATATGGATGCACTTAAAGCTTTTTGAATGATAAAGCCTCCTGTTTCATTTCTCTCTTATAATAGTGATATGTGTCAACTAAATTCAGCATGACAAATTGGTAATGTCAGTTTGTAGACGAAATCAAAGTCTATAAACGCAACTATTAAGTCACTTTCAGACTAGCATGGTCAAAGATGAGGTGATCACATAAAGAGTTATAATTATGTTATTATATTAACAATGTTTGAGGTCAATAAAGTGTCAGATTACCCATGATGGGAGAGTAAATCAAGTATTGTTTGACCACTGTTCGGATGTCAAATTATGTTTTGCACAATAATCTATTAGAGGTCAAATTCAGTATTGCATGACAGCTGTGACAGCAGTTCAGAAGTCAAATCATGTCTCACAAGACAGTCATTAAGAGGTCAAATCAGATCTTGTAAAACCTTTGTTTAGAAGGCACACTATATGGGGAAACATTTGCCAAGGGCTATTTTTGTCCTTCAATCAAAATGATTGTGTTCCACCAGTGTTGATTTCATCATCAACACATTACTACATATACTACATCTTTAACTTAAAACTTAGAAAATATTTAATCATTTTCTCCTTATTGACAAAAACACCAAATGGTTGAAAGCTAAACAGCCTTGAAAGTTTCTCCACGAAAAGAAGTCTCATTTATGACCACTAATGGAAACCAATTCAGTTTGGCATGACCACTGTTTCAGCTTTACACAACCACAGTAAAAATGCATACATATTCATGTAAAAACTAGGATAATCACTAACTTAGTTCTGATTTGAATGGATTAATCTCATCCAAGGAGACCAGTTTACCACTTTTTAAAAAGAAAACATCATGCTTAACTGTAAAATCTTAATCTAAGATTGACAAATGTCTGTCTACTTCCCACAGAGGTGACAGTTCCTAAACTTACAGTTGGAAAAGTATTGAAATTTGGACTTTAGTACAAGTACAGGCACCATATTTTGACATTCATTTTCCCACTGAATCTACTTTTCAAAACAAAATACATTGTATAACAGTTCCCAGGGTATGACAATAGTTTCAATATTTGTTTTGACTGTATATGTACTTGATTACAGAAATTTCACTGATCACATTAAATCCAGCTTTTTGACGGGTTAGTTAAATCTTTAAATCCAACAGTTCAGATCTCTACTTAAGAGATAAGAATTGGACTGATTTTGAAATTGTCATGGATCATAATATACCTGTGACCTCTTTGATACAAGATAAAAGGAAACCTTTAAGAGTATGACTGTGAAAATGACAAACTTTATTTTGTAGTACCAGGTTATCTATTTTCAGAAAACAGATGTCAATGTTTGTCAATATCTTGGTCTGGACCCATTATTACAAGTGCTGACCATGGATAGGCAACTTTGTGATTTTGTAACATCATATTGTAAAGGTTTGGGTTTTAAGGTGTGCTTAGTATAACCATCACAAGTTGTGAAATATTGACATTACAAGGACACTGACAACAAAAGGAAGAAGATATTAGCATGGTTAATCAAATGGGAAAGGAGATCTCAACTTCACAATATAAATGATTTACCAATTTTGCTTTATTTTCATATGGATGTCCATGTATAAGTACAATTAAATTTCATGGTTATCTCAAAGATGATGGGATTATTACTAAAAAAAAAGATAAAATTTGGTAGGGACTCCAAGTAGGTTTATTCTGAAATTAACAGATGCAGAAAAACAATACGAAAATACCAACATGAGGACATGATCATAATTCAAACTCAAATTCCATACATAAAACAAGGGCAAAATATTAACCAAAGAAAGATTTACATGGAGATGCCTGAGATAATACAAGGAAAATAAAAACCAGGTGTTCTAGAAGAGTAGGCATCTTCTGTTCATTGAGACACCTGCTATGTAAACCTTGATCAATCAAAGTAGTAATGTCAGGTTCTCAAATGAGAACAAGGTCTACAACAAGGAAACCTACAGGTAAAGTAACAAGCTTCCAACAAGTTCAGCTTAACATTGGAAAAAAACAAACTTCAGAAATACTTACATATGAATTATCATTTGATTTTCCTTCAGTCATTTACTAAGAAACCTAGAATTTTAGGGGGGGGGGGGTTCTGTCTTTTGAAGTTTATTTTTAAAACAGGAAAATTCCTGGTACATGCATTGATATACATATAAACACTTCTACAACAGATTAGAAAGGCTATTTTCAATTCAAAAGTCCCATTCAATAGTTCAGTAATGTTACTGTTTCCAATATAGTGAAATAATAAAAGCTACACTATACTGTTAAACTACTAAACTGAAACCACTACAGTACCGTAACACAACTTCTATGTGATAAATCCCAAAAATCTCACAGAAATACATTGTTTAAAACAGAAACATAAGGAAACATTTTGATGATTAAATTACTACCATCCAATTCAACAATCTACGACAAATATATACTATATACATGGACAGCAGACATACAATTAGGTACCATGCATATATGCTAAAGTATACTGAGGTGATCCAAAAAGACATCAATCTGACCTTGACCCATCACTCACCTGTAGGGCTGTGGTGGTGGCAGAAAGGTTAAGAGTGCTGGGTCGCTGGCTGGTTTTGGCCTGTGTTAATACCAGAGACTTCCCATCAGACACCAATCATTAGTAGCAGTGGCATTAATGTAGGTGGCAGAGGGCAGGTGAAAAACATTATTATCTCCCTTAGATCATTTTAATAGAAATTACAGATCAGATAAAAATGATTTTATTACCTCCCTTCTATCATTTTAAACATCTTAATTACCATGTCTTCATCACTTTAGTGCATTAGTACAGAAAGTAGAGATCAGGTATATACAACATTACTACTTTATACATGTATGTAACTCTACAGCAGAATCAGATAACAACATTATTATCTCCCACTTATAGTAAGATAATTGCTGTTTCTTTATTATTTTAACAGAAATGGAAATGCAGTCATAATAAAATTCCTCCTGGTGATCATTTTAATGGATGTAAAAAGACTACCTGGTAAGTTAAAAATAGTTACTGTCTCTTGATTATTTCAATATAGTCATCATATATCATGTCAACATTTAATTGTTATCTCCCCTTGATCAATGGAGGTAGAAAATGCTACCTATATTGTATGTCCAATTACCATCAAAACTCCCTCTTAATAATTCAAACATCAATCTATTCATTATTATCTATGTATAACCTAATTTGATATTTTGCTGAAATATTGTCATACATTTAACTAGTTATATGAAGGGAAGTCTATCAAATCACACCATAATTTTGGAGGTTTTTTTCAAGAGCTGATTTTTCTTTCTGTTGGTTAATTTAAGCTAGTTGCTATAAACTTACAACTATTGTGTTATGAACACAACAAGGTCATGCCCTACTCCCTACCCTGACTTTCATTTTATAGACATACTTTGAATCAATTTTCAAGGATTTTTGAATAGTTTTAATTACATTCATGCATGCTTGATTAAGTTGTGACTAAGAAACTATGAGGTGTTCCCTGAAGTGCAAAAGTTAACAATATCTAACAGATGCAAAGTTATTTTTTAAGAAAAACCAATTATGTAGAGTCAAAGAACTATATATAAGCTACAGTAACTAATCTACTTGGTATACATACTATCAGCTATAATCTCGTTCATACCTAAGATTTAATGCAATGTTTTATTTCTATTCCTAAAAGAAGACCAAAACTACAACGTCTAAGTGACAAAGTTTTATGCTCAGAAATTTGTCATAGCTTGATCGTATTTGAAATAAAACCATTTTTAAAGAGTTGCTAATATTAGCAATCTTAACTTTTAGATAACTTTATATCTTCCCTGAAATAATGTTGCCATTTTTTATTTTTTATTTTTCATCATATCGGTATATATATTCTAGGTCCTGATCTTTTACTGCCACCTCTACCACCAAAATAAGTGTTGTTACAAGAAACCACATAATCAAAACATCAGTTTGTGAAATGAAGGAGTTAAGAACAGCATTACTCCACACAATCTGTAAAGATCTTTAGTATTTGGACTTTAGTTTAGATCTATTAGACAGATAGAAACTGAAGACAAGGAGATTGTGATCTTTATTGAAAGATTACCATAAATGATATACCATAGAATCTATCCCTGATTAAGTTTTTAATTAACTTTACACCTTATATTATAATTAACATTTAAAGTGTACTTTTTTATTTAACAATATACTTTAAATCTGAATCTGGTGAACTTGGTAAACAAATATTCATTGAAAATATCAACAGAACAATGAACTGTAGTAAAAATTTTACATATATTTTACAATTAAACTGATTTTGTATACACCATGTACATTTATCTAGAGAATAAAATATTTTCACATTAAACTTCTTCATGCATAACTCATGCTGAAAAAAAAAATCAATTAAAAAATATTTTTAAAAAGTGAAAAAAGTTAAAATAACAGCAATTAAAATGCAGCAAATTATCTTCAGGATTTAATGACTTAAGCTTGATATGTCTACATGGAATTAACTGGTATTACTTATGGCACTTGAATGTTAAAATGTAAAGAAAATCATCATCTTACATCTGTGAAGGAAAACTAGTATCATTGACTATCATTCTACTTAAATTTCCTCAAAAACAATTACAAGATTAGACATGAAACACACTTTTTATTTAACATGCAAACTGCAATTAAATTATTCATCAGTTTGTATAATATCAAATATATATATAAATGTATCAGTTATTGCACTAAAAGTGTTGTTGTAGGATAACATCGTTTTTAAAGTGGAATTGTTTACCTATTCAAATTACATGATTTGTAAATAAGAATTAAATTATTGTACAGATTTTGTAGGCTAATTCTGCCACAAATTTTCAAAGGGATATTCATTTCTTACTCAATCTAAATATCATATTTATGTCTCTGATGTCTTCAAATGCTCTTTCTAAATCCTAAATACCTGTGGATTGATCTTGGCCAGAGTTGGAATCTTTCCATAATTCTTTATTTTCAAAGTAAATGTCGGAAAGTGACATTGGATCTCATTTTTTGTTTTATTTTCAAAGGTCAACAAGACTTTGTAAACATATGAAATATATACACAGTTATAGATTCCTGTATATAGGTAAGAGTTCTGTAGTTATACTTAACAATTCCACTTTAAATAATACTTTCATCTATACATATATATAAAAGTGAGAGATTACAAGAGGGTGAGGATTATCAAGTGAAGCATGGACAAAGCAACAGGCCAAAACACGAGCGACATGCAAACCACATGTTGTAGGGAAATACAACAATGATACATAACATTTCCGTACAAATTTTTCTTATATCGCTATTATATCTGCTATAGCAATAATAACATCAAAGAAGAATGCTGGAAAACAAACATGGTTCATCATTTTGAAAATTGGATTTTAGTAAAGACAAAATATCTAGTAAGGAAAAGTACAGAGAAATTAAAGAATGGTCACTATTTTTCTAAAATTTCCAGTTACAAGTCAAATCAATACCCTTATATCTAATACAAATATTGATAGTCTTGATATATAAATTACTCTGTACATTCAGTTTATAAAAAAAAAGTCCTGTGTTATGAAAATTGCAGTAATTCATCGTAATATAAGACTGACAGTTATTTTTCAATCTCTATGTTCCTGCTGTGAATTATACACAAAAGCTCAGCATTTAAGAATGAAAATTTCAATAATGCACAAAGCTGTATGATTCACACAAAGTGCTGTTTCTGAGTATTAACTGTAAGCACATCTCTTTACATGACATTGCGCTTGTGAATCACTCTCCGATCATCCTCCATTGATTTTATCTTTATGTTGTCAGCACCAACTCTGTTCAGAGATGATTCAGAACACAACTCTATCACACTGTCTCCAGATCTAGACTATGAAATGTGATAGATGTATTATGGAAGCTGGATTACATCCTCATGATATTGTTATTGTTATGGTGGTGTGAGGTGGGGGGGATAGAACAGAGTTGTAACACTCTGCATAATATCATATAGATCTAAGTGCTTTGGAAAAAATATCAAATATTTTATAATATCACCCATCTTTTAAACTACTTATTAGAAAAAAACCTCTTTTGTTTTTTCAATTTACACCCAGCTCTTACCACAAACTAAAAATCGTTATACAAGTCTGCTATCTCATGGGTGGAAATGGATGGATGGATGTCAGACAGTTTAGTCTTATGACTAATCTTTTGTTGTTAGGTGACGGAAAACATAACAGCTTATCCACATTGATGTTGTAATGTGCATCTTTTACTGACTGTCTTGTACTTTAAGACAAAAAGATTCTTTTGTTTTTTACGATCTCAATATGATATAACAATATGCTGGCATGAATAGAAATAGCAGATTCTGGATGGCCCAGAGAAAGAGGCAGATCTAAGAGACTAAAACACCTGTATCCAAAAACGACCAACCTTTAAATAATAAAAGCTGGGATTGCTATCATTACTCTAGGCGAAAGAGACCTGTAAGTCTGTGATGTAAAGACATGCCACAAACATTCCTAACATTTTACTTCTATCTGTGTATTTCCTTTCACACAGGTATGTAAATGTACACTGATATAGTGTTATGGACTATGTGTCTTTGTTCATTTCTCTATGTAAACACAATACAAGTATACATTACCATAGACAATATGAAAAACCAACTCAAAACACTTAAAAGCTTATATACATAATTTGTATAATCTAAGACATACAAAAAAGTATTTTAAACGTTTAAATGTTTTATGTTCCTATAGTAGTTATATTCAGAAAAGCCCACCGAACAGATGACCAAGGACTTCAGATATTTCACAAAACCGTGAATATACATATGTGTGTTGTTTTTGTTTGTTTTTTGGAGAAGAGGGGGTTGGGGTTGGGGGTGGGAGGGTTGGGGGGGTGTGGGGGGCGGAGGGGATGCTGGGGGGTGATCGTAGGGGATGCCAGATTTGAAAGTACATATTATGTATTTCAAAATAGGAAAAAGGTGAAAAAACTTCGATTTAAAATCAATGAAATTTGTACTTTTGCAAATTTATAAAAACTTTCTGTTTTGGCGACAGTGATACAATTGTACATTACAGTAAATATCCACGGGGTACTTATATCAATCTAGCACCACACCCAAGCCAGGTGTTCCATGAGAGTAGCAGCTCACATTATCTACATACCTTGGTTATAGGGAATATTAAATATGATATAAACCCTACCTTTGTACATTCCTAACATAAATACAACAGGTTGTGCCTTTGTATAATGTTATTTAAGGAACGGTTATATGTGTTGATACAAAACAGGTTTTCTTGTATATCTTTAGTTATTTGGTTTAAAACATGTAAAACCTATTTGAGTTAACAATTATTTTCACTATAACATTTATCTGCACTGTACACAAAATCCATTTTCATTTTAATTTCTCCATATTCCTATGCTGTAATCCAAAATTGATTTTTAAAAATTCACTTAGAGAAATTTCAATTGCAAAAAAATATAAAACGTACTGCAGTCATGTTGATTATCAATGATGAGTAACTACATACTAAGCAATAATATATATCATTAATTTTTTTTTTATCTTATATCATGATTAAAGAAGAACTCCGCCATAATTTGAACAGGACTTTCACAAGTTTCCTTTTAACAAAATTTTAAAATAATAAAATAATATTAAATTACAACACCCTTGAACACTGTTGTATGTTTGTAAACATACTCTTCTAGAGTTTCCCCAAGATCCAGTTCCCAATGCATGTTCTGAATGAAGAACTGAAAGCAGTGAGCTATAACGAAAAGATAAATCCTGATCTCTGATCAGATATCTGTAACACTGTTGTATCTGACTGTGTATACGGCTAGCATTCTAAACCATTACTCCACATGGCCAAGTTCTTTCAACAAGTTCACAAATAAATTTGAATAAGTTTTCCTTGTGATTGGATATGTAAACTTAATGTTTACAGGTCAGTGGGGAGATGATTGTGTACATAATATTGGTTCTTTAGTGAGTGGTGTATAAGTCAGCTAAAATATACTGTCTTGGTTAAATTCTATCCCCCTTGGAGCAAAACCTAAAACTAACATTTGAAAGTCTTACCGGCTTTACAAATTGAAAAAAAAAAAAAAAAAGAGAAAAAGATAAAAATAAACTTAATCTTCAAACTGTTATAAATATCTGATTTCTTGATTTGGTAAGATAGATATCAGTTTTATATCAACAGACCTTGACTTTATACTATCTTCATAAGTAACCACCTAATGGATTTTACTTGTAAATACCTGAAGTATGCTAACCAGTCCTAATTCACATAAAGTAGAGATTTAACACCCAAGTACTATATTTAAATGTTGTTTATCTAGAGATGAGATTAAGGGTTAGAGACAGGTTTATATAAGTAATCAGGACATCCTGGCCAGATGTAATGTTCATTTTATGTATAAAATCAGCTTACTGCCTAAAATACAAATCTGATAGATGTTAACAGTTACTAATTGCAAATGAGGTATGCACAACATGAGTTATACCAAAGTGATTTAATAGGAAATTCTTAATGAAATAATTGAAATTTTACTCCTTCATTTTAAAAGTGTGTGAAGTACAAAAGAAGTTATCTGTGTTTGACTGATTTATCTGGAACTACTTTATGAAAATATAAACTTTACAGATTTTACAACAATTGGGAAACAAATTTAGCAAAAATTACCTTATATAGAGGGAGTCTTATATATACAGTTCAGGAAATTTGAAATAGGTTGTGAGGTTTGACCAGATTTCGCACCATCATTACAAGCACCTGTAACACTTACTTGCAATAAAGGCTTGTAATATCGTAATGAAATAGTCTTCACAGTAACTATATTAGCAGAAGAACAAATTCCATTCTAGATTTAATGAATTCTCACCATCTTCACATTATCAGCAGAAAGAATTTCAAGGGACGAAGAAAAGGTTCAAAAAGGCCTAATTACAGCTGAGTAAATGGAGGAGGGTTCAGTGTGTGTACAATTGTACTATAGAATTACATTGACAACAACATACCAGATATGTACATATTGTATATTAAAGAAGATATTGTACTCTATGTCTTACAGTTTATTGGTACCCTTGCACTAGCTGCACTGGTATAAAACCATTCCACAATCAAAAGCACTGAAACAAATAGCTAGCAAGTCTGTCCAGAGGCAAAAAGGTCGGCTCTGCCAACTTCACTAACCATATAACATTAAAAGCAACCAATCATATCAAAGGATTACATGCAGAAGTAAGGATACTGTTGGTGGTTTGATTGGTTTCCACTGTAGTGGATAACAGGTGCTCGGTTTTATACACCTATCTAGGATGATGTATATAACAGTAGCATCCTCTAGGTCTCAAGTTACAAAAGTGACATCTCACATTAGGGACATTTTATACATCTGTCTAAGATTTAAGCTTTACATTAGACCTCTATCAGAGTATGTGGCCAATCTGACAGCAGAATAAGCATGCCTACTATAGGACAAAGGAGCTTACCAAAGAACAATGAGACTTTAGATAAATCTGAGCCTGGATATTCTAACAGTGTGTTTCCTGAAAACATTATTTATTATATGTTTAATTAAATGTGAAAAAGTTACAATCTGTTGGAATTTCATTTTAGTAGCACCACATAAATTACGATAAAATTGTGAGATGAGAAAAGGGGCCAAAAAAACTCAAATCAAAGATAGTAACACAACTTCCTTTTTTGAAAAAGTATACCCTAATTCATCAACTGTTCATAAGATAATGTAAATAAAATTGAGTCTGTTGGGAGACCACTTTGTCACAAAACAAATATTTTTTTCATTTAAAAAGTCAAATACATAGAGATGGTAAGCATCTTATACAAAAAAAGCCTAAAGATTAATTTTTGTTTGAACTTAAAAAATTTTGCATGTAACAGGAAGGGAATGTATTGCATACCTGAAGTTAGATACCATGAATCCTTAGTTACAACAATGCTGTAGATCTAACTGATTTTTCAATAGCCTAGCCAGACATCTCTATGATGACTTGACTGGGAGTCAATTTATAAACACTGCTGTTCTATGTTGTTATGTAAAGCCATAGTTTGTCTTCTTTCATATAGGGAACCTACTCACATAGCCACATCTGAGTTTCATCATTTTTGGCAGAGGTCACATATTCACATACTGTCTAGACAAAAACCCAACCATTCCCTAGCTCTGGTAGAAATCTTCAAATGTTTACTAGAAAATGAATACAGAAAGTCCAAACAAAAAATGTTTAACTGTTTTTTTTCCCCCATGAAAATTTGGATATCAATTTATATTACAAATTGAGAGTGTTGGGGAGGGGGGTCTCTTAAAAGGAAATTGGCTGTTAATCAGACTCAAAGAGGTATATATATTTTTTTTCAAATTCCCATGACTATCACAACAGTATCCTTATCAAACAGTTCCTTCAATCTATAGGTTAAAGCATCAGCAGGATCATGGAAGCAACCAGACAAAAAGAACAAAACTGCTCCAGAGATAAACAAAATAAAAGAATCCACAAGTATCCAGACACATTACCGGTGATGGTGACTTTTTTTGGATATGACGGAGAGGCAACTGATTCATAAAACAGAAAACATTCATAAACAAAATATCAAGCTAAAAAGCATATTGATCAGAAGGATAACACAGCATCACATACCTTAAACAAAATATACTATACAATATTTATAGACAAGTACTATAGTCTATGCTGAGAAAGTATTACATGTATAAAATGTTAATGAATCCTGGTTTATGTACATCACTACTTATGCATCAATACTGCAATACAGACAGTAGATGTCAATTGAAAAATAACAAAATATTGTCGCTCTTTTGATGAAAGTAGGACCTAATTCCACTGATAAACTGTGAGTGTAGTTACATACATCAGCTTAAGGAAAACAGATTTGACAGGAAAATAATTTATTGGTGCAATGCAGAAGGAATTTGTTTTTTTTAGATATTCAATATTTTTAAAGAGAGAAATAGCATACTAGCATATATACATGTATTAGCAAGATGTCGTTCAATCATACTTCTGGATACATGATTTAAGGAAAGTTATGTATGTACAAAATCTTAATCCAGGTTTGGAAATAGGAACAAGGCATCAGATCTACATCAATTCAGAAGCATCTAGTTATGATACACATCAAAATACATTTATATAAGCTATCTTGAATAAGTACACATTATAAATGCTATCTCTATATATGTTAAGAGTACAATGTGCATAACATAAATATAATAGGAATTTGTTTTCCTTACAATAAACATGATTTCAATTGTTTTGATTTGAGTATGACATGCTCCAGGACAATGAGGATCCTCTAATGCAGCCAATATATAGGAGAAAAGTTGAGACTGGCTAACACTTTATATATACTTATTATCAGGGCAGGGATATAGGTATTGCTGATATTCCAATACTGATTGTATTCAATAAAAGCACAATATCCTGATTCCTGAATATTGCCTTGTGATAAGTTTGTAATTTCTACTCATGTTGGATCTAAAATACAATATTCCTATCATTACAATAGTTTGTCATCCGTATTATTTTTCAAACTTCATACTGTAAATCAAATTTGCTGCGTATCTGTATTTTTGGAGATAAAAAAAGAAAAAGCATTTCAAGAAAAGAATGAGATTTAACATTAATACTTAAAAATGCATCACTATTGGAAATTATTTTATTTGTAAAATTACATATGGACTTATCACTGGTAATATGTGCTAAAAGTAACAAAATTTCAAGACTGATGCAGAACAATAGAATAAGCAAGTGCACCATCAATTTTTGACTGAGGAGAGGTGGGCTTATTAATGCTGAAATTATCTAGAAATATCTACATATAGGCCACATTCAACACACAACATCTTTACACAAGGCTGTGAAATAGTTATATGCATTTTCACAAACCATGTTTATATACAACAAAACAACATATACGCCATGCAGCTTACTAATGCAACAGTCCAAAGATAAGAAAATAGGCCGGAAGTGAGGAGAGAAAGTTTCTACACACGCCACACACACGGTCATTTCGGAAATCAAAATTTCAAAAATTGTGAGAGGAGGTTGATTTTTAATTAATTCCTTAGAATCTTAGGGTTACAACATATATGTGGAAGTAGAGATTTGGCTCGGCAAGTTGTAGGTCCCAACAAACACCACTAATCTATAGCGGTGATGATGATATATGTGAGGTAATATGTGTGAAATGATGGTCATTTAGTACATGAAATACATATATATGATGAAGGGTGAGGATGATGATATATAAACCTGAAGTAGCTAGAATTTCTACTTTCATTTTAGATTCATTCTACTTTCACTTTCAGCTGATCTTGCATTTTTTCAGTTCATCATTACACTAAAAGGGATTGACACATAATTGCCAAACATGTGAATGGATTATTATTGTTAGTTTTCAACGACACTGAATTCAACAAACTTTATGCTGAATTTCCTTAATTTGAAATATTGACAAATATCATTTCATGCATCGACAAACATTTTTCTAGTTTAGAATTCCTATTTCACTAAACACAATGAAAAATGAAAGTGTTATTTAAATATGGTGAAACCATTGTTAGCTTATGATTATCATAAATATGTATTATCCACACGGATTAGTTTTATACTGTTATCCTAAGTTATTGCTGTAAACAACAATAGATATATATACATGGTTAATGCAGGCACAATAGTATAACAACACACTAGTGTTAGCTGGATTATCAATATTACTGTGAACCTAAACACACACAGTCCTATAAAACATTGCTTTACGAATTACCATGTTATTTCAAGTCTCCATATTTAACATTTACCCTTAAATCATTAAACAGACTAATAAAAACAAAGTAATTTCCATTGAATGATTCACAGGATAAGAGAAGGAAAAAAATTCTGAAGCTGTTCACGAATCAGATCCTGTATCTTACGAAACAATTTTTTTTAATATGACAAATTTTTTTTTGAACTATGTTTGAAAGACACTCCATGTGAATCTTCCAAAAAGAACCGTCTTCACATGCATCTTACAAAATAAATTGTCCTTTTAACTACTTCTTCAACCATGATATAATGATGAATGATGATGGAAGTTATGCAAGATGATACAGAAAATACCAAACTGTGGTTATATCAATAATACATTGTATCATGCATGAAAGCACCATATATAAAACCACACATCTGTCTGAGCCAGCTGCTACTAGTGGAATTCTTTTCCATAGAACACAAACCATGAAACCTACTACTGTTCAGAGCCAAACCCTTACTTCCACATCAACAGTGACACAAAAGTATTAGCAAAGAAATATTTGGTGTCGTATCAGCATATATGACGAAATCCATACGTGTGAGGTATATATGTTGCAAAAATTTGATCTAGCTATGACAACCAGTGATGCCATACAGATCATTAAATTAACTTTTTTCATTTTTTCTACGTTTTAAAAATTTACAATTTAGAATGTGATCTTACTATGACAACCAGTGATGTCATACAGATCCTAATCAAATTTTTGAGGATATTTTTGGAGAATTTTGATAAAGAAGCATCAGTGAAGCTGCATGTACCTGGTTATTCAAGGACGTCACTCCCAGTCTTACCCGGCTTCGTGACACACTAGATGCAGACGAACTGATGGAGCTGACAGATTCCTGACTCCCACTTCGTTCCCGAGACAACCTTAAACTGGTGTTCATCAGAGAACGTGCCTGAGGGCTTGGGGTGGTGCTTCCTGTACCAACGCCAGGCCCAGATCCAGACGTTAGGCGCGTGACTTTGTGTAACGGAGCAAACAGCCCGTACATGGGGCGGCAATCGAAGTATCTGTAAACAAATATTAATCATAAGTATCAAAAATACTTAACTGAATTTGTCTTGTAAAAGTAATTAAAGCCATTGACCACCATACAGCCAGTTATTTTCATGGGAACAATATTTTCATTTTTTCACTTAACATTAATGTGACTATAAAAATTTAATTAGTGAAATAATGAGATATATTTGTCCTTTTATGTCCAGATTGCACAGTTTTGATTTTGTTACAATATAATTTGATAATTTTAAAGTAAACCTTGAAAATTTAGTTCCCCGAAAATTACTAGAAATAGGGTATGTACATAATACAACACTTTCTCCAATACAACTCAATGCCTTATAAAATGATAAGCTTACATTCCATTAGATAATATATGTTCTAACTTATTATTCAAGTAGATTTTGTTACTGCAAGTATTTATTAAGAATAATGTTGAAAACCACTTATTGGTTTTCAAACATTTAAATACTGAATGAGGTATTTGGAATCCGGCATTCCTGAATTTACTTGTAATAATTTAAATATACTCAAATACTGATATTGAACTAGCTATTTGTTTATAATGTAATTTCTTAGTGAAAATATACCTTACCTTTTGCCAGCCACAGCACCATCATTTTTACCCTGCTTTTCATCCAGTTCCACACCTGCCCAGTCTCCTTTAGCAAAATCTGTAGACCCGACATATCGGAGTGTGCCCATCTTAGTCCCACTAACCAACACACGGTCACCAATCTTTAACACTGGTTTACTCCCAACAGATGTTGGTTTTCCTCCAAGTGTCATGGCTGGTGCTTTTGTTAAACTAGACGCTGAACCTAAAGGTCCTCTGCTTGCTGTTAATCCTAATTTTGGAGTCGTGGGCCTCATGTGAGAACCGTTTGGTGTTGCTTTAACAGAATTCTGTCCTGACTCAGACATGCTTTCTTCTGGCCTTGCAGCTGTTGATTGCATCAGATTAGGTGTCCGTGATAGTTTTGAGATTCGGGCAAAGACACCCCGTTTAGCTTCACACTGAAAGTATCTAACACCTTGAACTGACCCGTCATTTTTTCCCTCTAGTTTGTCTAACACAACACCTGCCCATTCTCCAGGTGCAAACTGGGTTTCCCCAAGGAAGGCAATGAATCCTGGCTTATTGCCGGACACCCATATTCTGTCCCCAATGATAAAGTCATCAGCAGGAGGTGGGGGGTTGGGCAGCTCAGGGCCTGCAAACAGAATGTTACCAGGTAAGTTCAAAAGCACTCTACTTGGTGAAATTGATTCTTACACCTAAATAAATCTCAATTCCAGTGAACAACAGTCCCTAATATGGTTAATCATTTATATTTTGACAAGTCACACTTACCTTTGTATTACTCACTATAAACCAATATGAACCTAAATTTTTCCAAATATCACTATCTGAAAAGCACATTTATATTTTATGCATCTGTTAGTCAACAGAACCCAGTATGTGAACTCAAGTGTTCTATGTATATTACAATAACAGATGTTTTATACTAGTTAAATTTCTTTAAGACTTCAAAGCTTTTCCTGGCCCTCTGTTTGTTTATGTTGGCTTTTACTGTCATAGATAGAAATCAGCTGTAATAGTACCAGCATGAAATCCATTTGTGACATTCATCTATGGATATATTTATTTTCTATTCTTAACCTTATATTTCTATATAACTGTTACAAAATTATACTTCTGATGTGAAGGACATTATCTGTTCATAATCACTAATTATATCACATGTATCTAACAAGATGCTCAAGTGGCCTGAATATGTCACAGTGAAATCATCAATACTGATGTCCAATATCATACAACAAAAAATATCAATAGAGAAAAATCAGAACAGGCTGCTTACAGCATGGCTGAATATTTCTAAATAATTATGCCTGACTAAGGTTCTTCATTTAACCAGTGATCAATTTAACAAATTTTGAAATCAAGTAAAAATTCCTTTCTAAATTTGTTTAATGAAAATAATTTAGAAGATAACTCAATAACAACATTCAAAGAAATATATACAATATTCAAACAATGAAATAAATAATGAATTTCTGATTTTGGCTTAAGTGTTTATACACTGATTTCCAAAGAATTTAATTTGTAATTAAAAATTTTTGATCAAGTTCTATCAAAGTCATATTGATTATGCCATTTACAATCATCCCTGTTACATCACCTTCAAATGAACTTCTTATATCATGAACTGCAGGCCTTGCACAATCACTGATGACATACCTTCCATATCATATGTTTATTTATTGAAACTATGAAATATTCCGTTTGATTTGTGTACAGATTTAAATCATTAAAGTATGTGGTTATAAGTTGCCTTAACATTAGTAATTAAAATTCATGTCAGAAGTATTCAAAACCATCTTCATGTAAAGTCATATAACATTACATATTCTTTAACACTTCTCTTCATGCCAAATCATTTTGATCTGTCTTTGCATTCACTAGAATACCTTTTCTCAACATCATTGAAGAAAACAGAAAGTCTACAGCCACATGCACAGGAAAAAGGAAATTCAAGCACTAGCAAACTTCACTTGCCGTTTCAACAAACTGCCTGCACGTAATACATTCCACCATAACTAACATTATATAGCAGGCTACTGTCCTAACCAAAATTATTGATGTTTATGTAGCAGTTCTGTCACATAATTTCTCCGCAGTATAAATTATAGGTGGACTTTAACATTACTTCAGGATAATCTGTGTATTGTAAGATATTCAAGATTACATGTATTAAGTAAAATGAAAAACATGTTGAAATTAAGGGTGTGGGGACCAATTTGGACAGGCTTTCTATTTCTGTATTGAAAAAATATAGCATTCTGTGGTGGATATACATGTACTGTGTAGGACAACCAATGACACAGTTTATCTAAGGACTACAAACCACAGAGTTTACCTTAGGACTACCAACAACACAGTTTACCTTAGGACTACAAACCACACAGTTTACCTTAGGACTACAAACCACACAGTTTACCTTAGGACTACCAACAATACAATTTACCTTAGGACTACTAATGACACAATTTACCTTAGGACTACCAACAACAGGGTTTACCTTAGGACTACCAATGACAGGGTTTACCTTAGGCCTACCAACCACACAGTTTACCTTAGGACTACCAACAACAGGGTTTATCTTAGGACTACCAACAACACAGTTTAACCTTAGGACTACCAACAACACAGTTTACCTTAGGACTACCAATGACACAGTTTAGCTTAGGACTACCAACAATACAGTTTACCTTAGGACTACCAATGACACAATTTACCTTAGGACTTCCAACAACAGGGTTTACCTTAGGACTACCAACCACACAGTTTACCTTAGGACTACCAATGACAGGTTTTACCTTAGGACTATCAACAACACATTTTAACCTTATGACTACCAATGACACAGTTAACCTTAGGATTACCAATGACACATTTTACCTTAGGACTACAAACGACAGGATTTACCTTAGGACTACCAACGACATGGTCTACCTTAGGACTACCAACAACACAGTTTACCTTAGGACTACCAACGACATGGTCTACCTTAGGACTACCAATGACACAGTTTACCTTAGGACTACCAACGACAGGATTTACCTTAGGACTACCAACGATATTGTTTACCTTAGGACTACCAACAACACAGTTTACCTTAGGACTACCAATGACACAGTAAACTTTAGAACTACCAACAACACAGTTTACCTTAGGACTACCAACGACACAGTTTACCATAGGACTACCAACGACAGTTTACCTTAGGACTACCAACGACACAGTTTACCATAGGACTACCAACGACACAGTTTACCTTAGGACTACCAACGACACAGTTTACCTTAGGACTACCAACAACACAGTTTACCTTAGGACTACCAACGACACAGTTTACCATAGGACTACCAACAACACAGTTTACCTTAGGACTACCAACGAAAGGGTTTACCTAAGGACTACCAACAATATTGTTTACATTAGGACTACCAACAACACAGTTTACCTTAGGACTACCAACAACAGGGTTTACCTTAGGACTACCAATGACACAGTTTACCTTAGGACTACCAATGACAGGTTTTACCTTAGGACTATCAACAACACATTTTAACCTTATGACTACCAATGACACAGTTAACCTTAGGATTACCAATGACACAGTTTACCTTAGGACTACCAATGACACAGTTTACCTTAGGACTACAAACCACACAGTTTACCTTAGGACTACCAACAACATGGTTTACCTTAGGACTACCAACAACACAGTTTACCTTAGGACTACCAACGACACAGTTTACCTTAGGACTACCAACAACAGGGTTTACCTTAGGACTACCAACGACAGGGTTTACCTTAGGACTACCAACCACACAGTTTACCTTAGGACTATCAATGACACAGTTTACCATAGGACTACCAACAATACAGTTTACCTTAGGACTACAAACAATACAGTTTACCTTAGAACTACCAACGACACAGTTTACCTTAGGACTACCAATGACACAGTTTACCATAGGACTACCAACAATACAGTTTACCTTAGGACTACAAACAATACAGTTTACCTTAGGACTACCAATAACACAGTTAACCTTCGGACTACCAACAACATGTTTTACCTTAGGACTTCCAACAACACAGTTTACCTCAGAACTACCAATAACACAGTTTACCTTAGGACTACCAATAACACAGTTTACCTTAGGATTACAAACGACACTGTTTACCTTAGGATTACAAACGACACTGTTTACCTTAGGACTACCAATGACACTGTTTACCTTAGGACTACCAATGACACAGTTAACCTTAGAATTACAAACAACACAGTTTACCTTAGGACTACCAACAACAGGGTTTATCTTAGGACTACCAACAATACAGTCTACCTTAGGACTAAAAACCACACAGTTTACCTTCGGACTACCAATGACATGGTCTACCTTAGGACTACCAATGACACAGTTAACCTTAGAATTACAAACAACACAGTTTACCTTAGGACTACCAACAACAGGGTTTATCTTAGGACTACCAACAATACAGTCTACGTTAGGACTAAAAACCACACAGTTTACCTTAGAACTACCAACAACATGGTTTACCTTAGGACTACCAATGACACAGTTTACCTTAGGACTACAAACCACACAGTTTACCTTAGGACTACAAACCACACAGTTTACCTTAGGACTACAAACCACACAGTTTACCTTAGGACTACCAACGACATGGTCTACCTTAGGACTACCAACAACATGGTTTACATTAGGACTACCAATGACAGGGTTTACCTTAGGACTACCAACGACAGGGTTTACCTTTCAGGTTATACATGACGTCGGCAGCATACTTTTCTGCAATTCCGGCACTGATACCTGCAGCGCGAGCACTCTTAGCGATTGCACCTGCATTAATCAAATCAAGCAACACACATACAGCAGGGATTAGACACAGTTAGAAAACATGACAACCCATTCTGTCAAAGTCATATGTACATTCAATTTCTGACATGAAATTACAAAAGTGTTAAGAAAATTTTAGCAATCAAAAAGGAAAATGAAAATCTAATTTTCTCCAAGTGCCTGCAAGGTACACGGCACAATTTCAAAATTTAATTTTCAATCTGAGGAAGGACAAAAAATCTAATGAATGTGAAAATGACTACATTTTTTTTATTTTTTTAAATAAATCATATAAATTTTTTATAAAAAGCAATCTCAAAACAGATTTATCATACCTTAAAAAAAATCCAGAACATATTTACAGTTTGACCTTGACAAAATGGTTAGAGCCAAATTCAGTGTTTGGAAGTTGTGAAAAATGCTGGAAATTAATCAAGAGCTGTTATCACAACAACCTGTTGTTACGACACCAAGTTTCATGCAAGACTTCAATGAAATAACTAATACAAGACAATAGACACCCCTAAAATTTGTGGTTCTTAAATGAATAATCATCAATTTGACTTTTTTCATATTCAAACTTTTTTTCCCCTGTGTCTTCTTTCTTGTCCTGTTTTTCCTTTTGTCTTCTTTCTTGGCCTTACAGGGTTAATATCTAGATAAGATGTACCTAAGGTATGTATTTCTACCAAGTCACTATATTAATATAACAAGACACACAATGGCATTAATGTATTCCCATTTATCAGACACACTCTCTTTTCCCAAACAACCAAAAACCCCACTGCAATAAAGATACCATGCTAGTATGTACAATTACTGATAATGAAATTCTGTTTAAGTTCCATCGTGGCTTTTTCTCGTTTTTTTTTTTTTTTTTTTTTTTTTTTTTAAATTTTTTGTTCTTTCTTTTTTTAGGAAAACTTGAGCAGCACTTTCTTCATAACATCTAGTTCTTTGAAAGAAAATATATCAGAAATTGTAAAATGATTTTATTTTATTATCCTATTACATACTTGTGATAACGTATGTATTTCATATTCATTGGTGACATAATACTTTAGATAATATATACTACATATACTCGGGTAATTTTGTACATAATAAACACAATGTAATGTATAAACAATACACAATGATATTCAGTTTACTTTAATTTATCACTGGTGCTTTACTGCTTCATATAATTACTGGATATATAATCAAGGTCACTTACAAGCTTGCAATTGGTGCAACATTAGCGCTTGATTTTATTTTGCTGGATATGTGTGGTGAGCATTATATCAGGATGACATCAGGTTGGATGTGTATTGTTGATTTAATTGTTATGAATTGTGTAACACTGGTACTCTAAACTAGAGACCTCAAGTATATGTAGGTATATCTAGAGATGTCCTTTTAGGCAAGTTTAATTAAGGTATATTGCAAAGTTGAAACACAACAGTTGTTTTCCAAAAGTATTTTTTCTTTCCTTGTTAAGATCAAAATTAATTTTTCATAGCATCAAGCCAAGGTTATCACATTCAATGCAGGCTGTTCATAACTATTATTTCATAATTCAACACATGTGGTATATTTGACGAAGGATGTCTATAGCTCTAGCATCATATTGATGTATCATTTAAAATAACCATGAACTCTACATTTTGTAAATCTTAAAAATATAAAATCATATTCATGCATATTTAACTATATACAGAATCAGCTTGAGATTTATCAAATTTGTTCAATATCTGACTTCTTTAAATGTTATCATAAAAATATGTTTCTTAAATAGTTCAGAAGAAAATTTGCAGTGCAATATCTTTTTCACAGTTATCATAACATTAGCAAATCTGCTTAACAATAGTTATTATTTGTCTTACTGATATTTTGTAAAAACATACTGATTATTTACCTCTGCTTCTTCTAAATAAGTTTTTTTTACTGACTGGCAAGCTAAACAATGGCAAATGAACACACGAAAAGTGACAACACACACTGTGGATGCAAGAAAGTAATCCAAGGTAGAACTGGAAAGTACAAACAAAGGAGAGGAAGACAGAAGCAGGGAGGAGCAAGCTTACTTTGCACTTTATGCACAGAGCCAGGTGCTGGGATGCTTGTACCTGATGGACGTGGAGTTGGCATACCAGAAGGTTTGCCAATCTTAGAGGGGGCTTTTAGCCCTGATGGTCGAGGTAAACTCATCTGCAATAGGAAACATATAATTCTGATTACTTTCCATATGCTTAACTGTGAATTTAAAACGAACAAAGACCTCTTGAAGTATTTTCAAGAATTAAGGTACAATTTCACATTCTGTCTGTATTAAATTATAGTTTGAAAGGATTCCAGTCAAAAAACAAAACAAATAAGTAAATAAATTGTGCTGTGTAAAGCATTTATGCAATACCTCACTCTTTACTCATGTAGTTAGCTTATTTTTAACTACTGGGGAGAGCACTGCATAATCACAATGAAAATCTCAACCAATTTCAAAGCCAGACCTGAATGACACACAACATGGAAAAAATATTGCTAAATCAAAATTATTTACTGAATTGCAGAAATTTATTCTAATCAGTTTGAGATTTATTTGAAGAAAAGTTATCATATGATTGTGAAATGATCAACATCCATATTTTTTCAGAATTAAAACCAACATAAATAAGTAATAGATAAGAAAAATCTGCAGCAATTTCTTTTCAATCAATCTATGACATCACCAGAATGTTTGAAATCAGTCACTTCCAAAAACACAAGTAAAATTGATATCGTTCCACAAACTTACACCATTAATACACCACTTAAGATATTGTTTTGAACATTTCAAATCCAGCAATGTCTTGTTAAATACCTAAATTTGAAAATGTCAAGATTTTAATAATATCTTAATCTGATTTTTTAAAAGACATAGTATCATAATTATTAATTGATTATATAATTACAGTACATCATACATACAATGTACATCATCAACAAATATATAGCAAAGTGTTTTGTACATTTTCATAAAATTATTTCGTGAATTAAATAAAATCAAGAATTATGAGCATATTGTTATAATATATTGCAATATTACCTCTTTTCAATTTTTTTCACTCCATCATTTTGAAAATGTCATCAAGAAGATGTCTGGTTTTGGCAAGATTTCTTGTGGTAGCAGCTACCTCTGGTCTGGTAGATCAATTTTAACCATCAATAAGCAGGTTTAAATCTAATTCCACCTCACACACTTAGCACTTTTAGATGTTATAGGTATATCCAGGTCAGTGGAGAAAAGGCTTTGTCTCCCAGTAATGTTTTTCAGTTTAAATCATAATACTGCAAAGAAATAAAAAAAAAAATGTAACATAAACTTCTTGAGATTATCCAGAATGTAATTAATATCTCAGAAATGACACAAAATAAACAAAAAATACATTTCAACTATTGTTTCTGCAAATAATCTATCTTATAACAGTCATTCTAGCTGACACTGAAGGATACATTCATTTCTATTACCTGGTACAACTATCCTTTAACTAGATACCTTTCAGCAAATAGTCTGTCGTCCTATTGTACAATGTAAATGTACCTGAAGTCTATCCAACTTTAAAAATTTTGCTTTTGGAAGGTAACCTGTTAATTTTTAGACGGTACAACTTTATATGACTTATGATCTGTCATAATATAATGCAAATTTAAACGATACTGAGTAAACATTATATCATTAACACATACAGTCACAATTAGAGGTGTAAAATTCCCTGTGGTATATAAACAATTGGCCTGGCCATGATTTTTGGTCATTTATTAAATGAACAAGTGAATCAATTATATATAATTATACTACCGTAATCAGTGTCACAGGTCAGAGTTGCTTGTAGGTATAATGGTTAGAGACAATGAGGTGTTAATGTTAACATTTTTATCATATGATATCAGACAGCAATGCAATAGAAAAAGTGTGAGCAAAAGTGAACAGTGTCTAATGCATTGAACATGTACATGAAACCCACTTACATTGAAAGATATTGAATATTGTGTATATTCAATTCAGTGATTTTTCAGACTTAAACATTTGAGCCCTGGTTTCATGCTTTTCCTGTGGAACTCAATGAAATTTGGGGAACCAACACTGCCACATTATATATATTTTTTATAATTGTACTCATAAAAATTATGTTCTGGACTCACCACAAAAAAAATCACACAAAAAATTACTGATTCATGTAACTATTGTTTGATGTCTTGCTTTTGCAAGTTTTTGTGTTGTCTTGTTGACAAAGAGGTAGATCACCTTGAAAATTTGCCAAAGTATTTTATCCTCCACTGTCAGTAGTTTCTCTGTTGTATGCATATATACAAATATACATATAATGTTACTTATATATTGCAATATGTAAGTGTATTTTAGAAAGTATTTCAATGTTTTGCAAGCAGCATTAATTATACATAATCTTGATATGGTTTTCTACAGAGCAATACTGTGTAATTCTACATAATATACATTATACAGATCACGAGTAATGACATATACATGATTGATCACCATTGTAGCATAACCACAATGTTTTTTAACTTGAGATAAAAGTGGGACCTTTTAATTCATATAGAGAAATCAAATGAAGAGTTTAACAAAGCATATTGACAAAGGGTTATCAAGTATCTAAATTTACACAAGAAAATAAAAAATACAAAGAATTTATAATTAATAGACACAGCTAGTGTTTTAACTATCTGAATTTTACAAAAGACCGTGTCTACTTGAATTGTAAAAATATAGTAAAATTTTCTTTAAAATTTGTTAAAGATATTCCTGTTTTTTCATCACGTCATGAAAATAGCATAGATTTAGTCAGAAGAAACAAAAGAAATCAATAACAGGTATTAAAATTTGCGTAAAAACATGCCATGTGTATCCCCGAACCAATTGACAATTAGACCTACCTTGCATATTTACATGTTGTTATAACACATGTAATGAGCGTCAATGATGACTGTTAGTATCCCATGAAGTGATATTGTAATTATACCTGGTAGTTAAATAGCAAGTGCTATAAATAACTAACAGTATACTTTGAACAAGGATCTTAGGAAACAAATTCTGACTGCATGAAAATGAATACTTGGAATTTTCAAATATAGAAAACGCAAAAAAAAAAAAAAAAAAAAAAAGAATTTATATCTTCAATTGTCAAAGCAACTCAGAAATGTATTTTATTACTTTTTATTATTACAAAGAACATATTGATTAAATACTTCATTTGTGAAATGAAAAATTCATCTGGACATAATGGGAAAGGGAATGATTATTAACATTAAAATGGAGTTATGTAGGAATGTCGCTATGAAATTGAACAGCACTTGATTTTTATGAGAGTGTAAAAATGGTATCATTCTGTGTCTTTAATCAAGGTATATTTGACTATATTAAAGCAGTTTTGTTTACACTTTTGTTAATTAATCTAAATGCAATATCCATGGTATACAAACCACAATAAAACCGATTGGTCAAAAGGAATTTGGATACTAGGTGATAACAATTATCTTCTTAATATACTATGGCCTATATATCTATACTATGTGAACTTTGTAATACCGGTGTGTAACACAATAATATCTCAATGCACTGCTGCATCGCAATAGGACAGCCTGCTAACTATGTAATGGCAGCACAGCTGATATACTCAGACTGCACGTAAACATACATGTGCAATGAAACAAAGAGCTAGAAGGATGAATCATTCTACACTGTTTAGGTGCAATTAAGCCAAAGAGTATGACATAAGGAATGATAGAAGCTGAGTATATATGTATTTGTGCATGAGTGACTAGCAATGGGGTAGTGCTAACAGCTCTGGTGCTGTTGCATTGTAACATCCTCAGTAACATATACACTGTAAACCTTCATATGGCTTAAAATGAGCTTGACTCATCTAAAACACATGTACCACTACTCCACAAATGACTGCGTGAAATATTTATTTTTTGGGGCAGAGCTTCCTAGCATCTGTTGTGGGGTTAATTAATAAACAGCGAAGGAGACGTGTTCTCAATGAATGGCATGCTTTCTCCAGTCGCTAGCATCACATAGCTCCTGGTAGCCGTTGGATAGCCGGAGGCACCACAAGGGAAATTCAGGATAAAGGATGAACTTGACAGCTCTGGGGACAATAATAGTACTGCCATGAATAATACACTGTTGTAGATACACTTACGTGATATCGTTGTACGTACATAAGTAATGTAAGTTAGGATCGGAATGCTCAGACGACAGGTCAAGCTGACGTCATGAGTTCACAACTGTCACTTCACTCTTAACATTTGTTTACTTTCTAGTGTAGTAATGATTAAAATAAAACCATTTACAGTTGGACCAAAATAAATTTGGCTGAATATGTATACAAATCATAGTCTAATATTTGCGTCATGTTAATCTAACACCACAGGAACATTACTCATTGACCTCTCTCGATGAACACCTCCGAGGCCGTTTCCTCATCCGACCCCACATCTGTAAAAGTTTTTCGTTGTCTCGTCCCGTTTGAGTCACTGATGACTTCTGAATTAGAATTCAAATGAAACATAGGGTTTCGAGTTGTCAACTGCATAGAATAGAGGTGTTCGGTCTACTCACCTACGAATTATTTCGCTCTTGGTCCTACCTTTACCCTGCTACCGAATTTTTCACACGAATCATGGCTGCAAGAGATGAGTTCGTCGTTGCGCATGCGATCAAGTAGTTTCCGGTGTAAACAAAAAAGTCTTTCCGCTGGGTCCAACTGTTGGATATATGTTTCTAGATAGGTAACTAAATAATAAAACTGCTTTCTTAGTCTATTTTTTGTGATCGACTCATGACAGACTGTCTGGAAACAATCCTCGTTTGTTAGACTAATTGTCAACACTAACCCTGTTATTGCTGATGACTCACCTGTTTAATAGCGTAGTTATGTCATGTATTAAAACTACTGCCATGAGAAAATAATCAAGTTGGTGGAAAAATGGAATAAGGGATATAAAGTAATACATTGAAGATGTCGATAAAATGTACAAAGTTTTCTTCGTTTTTATTCTCTCTCAGATTTATGGACGTTACCAACGTTACAACTACTGCATGTATGTGCATTAATTTGATTTTTCATGGCCATGCTACCAAACAGAATAAACTCCGATGTTGGATGGATATAAGAATAATTCTGATTAACTTGTCTTCTCCGACATCATAGGGGTGGTATTTTATTAACCCGATTTTACCGACACGCCAGTATATCGATCTTGGCCACACCATAGCTGTTGGGACGAGTTAAATATTCTACGAGTTACTTCCCCTGCATCACTCACTGTCGCGTTAGTAAATACAAAACCAGCAAAACACTAGGTAACATAGGTACCATAAATGCCTTATGAAAAGAGTCAGACTTGACTTCAAAGAAGTATAAGAACTCGTATATAGCTATATAATTGTCATACATGTTTCAGTATTTCCTCAACCATATTGCCTTCCATCATGTTAGCCCTCACATTTTGTCTCCTTACATTGCTAACGGACGAAGTCCATGAACTGAATTATTTCAGTTTTATGGTATGTAACTTTAAGAATATTCTATCTTAATGTATCAAACTTTTGCTTTCATTGAAAATCTTAAGATCATGGTCAATAGACATAGGTATGTTACATGAAATACATAGATTCTCGGCGATGAAGAGAATGATTTGAATAAGTGATGTGATTATATATGCAAGGTCAACTTACTAATTGTAAAATAGGCGAAAACATAGAAAAGGGAAAGAAATGAAAAGAAAAAAAAATAAAATTTGCTTCAGATTTTTTTTTCGTAAATGTAATTTAGATTTATGATTTATTTTTTCCCTTACGTCACAATTTATCACCCGATGTCATCAATTATTGATGTGTTTATTGACTTAAGTTATTACATGGTTTTAAACATGGAATCTTTCGTCTAGAACTTCTCAAGTATTTTGACGTTTCTATCTTCTTATTAGTTACAATAGATTTAAATTATTTGAAAAGAGTTCCCAACATTGTAAACCTGTTAACAGCATAACTGAGTACTTGATTCAGTTGTATATAACAAATACAACACGGGCTTTATCACCGCTGTTAAAAGCATTCGGTTTTACAGCATACGAGAAATGCTGGGAAAGATAGGTCGGATAAAGCAAAGCGTGAAAGTAGATAGTGTGAGAAGGGGTGTGGGACAGAAAATAAGTATAAACTTTATTTATTTTACAACAATTGCGAAATAGGTTATTTCAGCTTATACTAATCACTCATGTTGGCCCGGATGTAAGCGTGCGAGGGGTTTTGCCGTGGAAGGCAACCGGGATACACGGGGAAAACCCTCGTGACCCCCTACCTTTTCACGACCGTTCCAGGATACAATCCCGGACGGCTAAGTGAAAGGCGAGCGCGTTACCTCTGCGCCACATGACCACCCTGAGGCAGAAACATCAATGGCACCATCTGTTCTGATTAAGTGGAACGAGGATAATGCTGAAGACATGGAAAGAACGTTACACAACAATGTCCAAAACTTATTTACAAAAAAAGTTCGCAGTAATGTTGATCCTAGTGAAGATAGCATAAATAGTACCGTTACCGAATTCCATGTACATTTAGCAATAATTCCAGTAACGTAAAAAAAAATGCATTAGTCAAAGAGGATAAATCATGGTTTAATATCACATGTAAGAGATTGTATAGAGATCATAAATATGCTGTATATACTTTTAATTAATTATTAACTGTGATTTGAATGAGCTTGATTTCTTGAATCTTTTCAAAACGTTGGCCGTAACTATTCCAAATATGAATGATGATGTTAACGAGTTTATGCAAGATCATGAAGATTAAGTTCCAAATGTATTAATTGACGGGTTGGACGTTGATATAACAGAGTGTGAAATATTAAATGCAATTAACAAATTAGATACGAATAAGGCGTGTGGTCCAGATGGTATTTGAATGAGTTTTTAATCAAATGTAAGACGGTTTTAATGCTTTGCTTTATCACTTTATTCAAAAGTTTACTTAGATATGAACATTTTCCAGAATGTTGTCCCTGTTTTCAAAAATGAGGACGCTGATGATGTAAATGACTACAATGGAATTACTATTGTTAGTTGTCTTCAAAACCTTTCCACATCAGTGCTCAATGATAGATTGATGATCTTTGACTTAAAATATAGTAAAATAACTGGTACTCAATTTGACTTCAAACATTCTGCTATTAACGCTAAATTTGCATTACACGCAATAATTAACCGTACTTTGAGAAATAAGAAAAGACTGTACTGTTGTTTTGTTGGTTATACTACGGCGTTTAATTTGAAATCACCAGGATCTATGGTTTAAGTTAATAAGGGAAGATATTGAAGGAAAATTGTTAAAGCTAATAAGGTCGCTGTATAGTAGTGTTAAATGTTTTGTTAAGCAAAATGTTTCATTATCTAATTATTTTGATTGTGAAAATGGATTGCTCCCTAGGGAAATTCTGTCACCATTATTGCTTTCTTTGTACGTAAATGATTGTGAAATGAAATTTTGATTGACAACTGGTTGAAATCCTTACTCTAAACTTGTTCCTATTAATGTACGCAGATGACATGGTAACATTCTCGGAGATTTCAGAAGGCTTACAGGATATGCTAAATTCTTTAGAAACACATAAAAAAAATAGATAGATAATTAATAAAAATAAAAATGGGACTTAACTTGCAATACGTTTCGAAACGGTGGCAGTTTGAGAAATGACGAGAACGACTGCCAATTAGAAATTATAAACTAATTTAACCTGTTGTGCATGGAACTTAATTCTAATGGAACTTCCAGAAATATTCAATAAAAATCAGTCTTTGATACACACGTGAATAGCATTCTAAGTTATGGATCCAAAATATGGGGTTTTCATACATCATACGATGAGTCTATTGGGATCTAGCGACACCAATGTCATGCAAAGTGAGCAGTACACACCACACTATACCGAACTTCTATCGGTGGATCCTGTTGGTCTGTCGGACTGGGAAAACGGACAAATGTCCAGAACTTTTTACGATAATAATGGAACACTTGATGATAGTCAGTGTGATGCATACGTGCCTGTGCGTGAACAGTCAAGCGATGTAATAAGGTATGAGGCCATTCTTCGCGAAAACAGGGAAATGCCTAAAGATTTGTTAATTGACAATATCCGGAACCTAACTAATGATAGTGTCCCTGACCTTGAAATGCTCAGATATGAACTTTTCAAACACGCTAGCGCTAGGGATGACTTTCCCGTCAAAGAGGGACAGCTACGGAAAAGACTCAAAGCTCGTAAATCGGGTGCTATGGCGTTAGAACAAAAACTAGCACGTGACTGTTTCATTTTATTTCGGGCAGGTGAAGGAGAATTTTCTGAGGATCTTATGGAGGTAGTGCCTGTAAAACATAAGCGTGCGGAAAGTGTAAAATCTAGACCGAGACCGGAAGTATCTGGTGTTGAAGTTTTAAAGGAAGCTGTCGCTATCATCAGAAGAGAACTGATGGAATTGAGAAAGCAAAGTAAAGATGAACAGGAAAAACAGAAATTAAGAAACATTCTTAAAGAAAAGGGAGAAGCAAAAGACAGAGCAAAAAAGTACCAAACAGAATTAAAAACACTTAGGAATACAATTCAAGAAACAGCAAAGGAAATAGATGATCGACGTCAATCTTTAACATCACTAAAGGTATGCAATGATGAGATTATTGCAAAAAAAAAAAAAAATGAAAAAATGGCAAAGGAAATCAATAAGTTGAGAGAAGAAGGTGCTACACTGTCTAAATATGCAAAGAACGTGGACATAAATGTGTCGTATGTGCAAAACGATCTCAAGAAATGTGAGAATTCACTTGGAAAAAAGATGAGCAATCTGAGTACTGAAGTCTCTCAAATACGGGATAAAATAAGTGACTGCGTACAAATAGCGTCAAGATTCGACGATGAAAAGTTAAATGGAATAGTCAGTCTCAAGAAGTCTGTTAAGTTGGTAACTGAAAGAGCAAAGTGTGGTGAACAACAGGTTGATAAACTTAACTACGACGTGGGACAGTGCCAAGCTTCAGTTGTAAATCTACGACAGGAATTAAATGAAGTAACAGTTAAAGAAAGAGATTTTCACAAGACGTTCGAAAGGATAGTAAAACAGGAAAAAATGATATGACAAAAACACAAGCGTCAGGTTTAGCCCAAGACGTAAATTTCGACTCTACGGCGGACAGGAGACAGACCACAGAACAGGCTCTTCAATGCAGGAATCGGTTTGAGATTCTGAGTACAGATAGTGCAGGTAATACAAGTAGGTATGAACGGACAGGAAATAACGACAGAACGGTCAAAGTCACAGTGTAATAAACAAATAAAGGGTCACTTCCCCTCGTCTGTCTGCAATACGACTCGGAAAAATAGGCATAGCATGTCTGGGAAATTGGTCGGTTATAAGACACAAACCCGTCGTGAAATTAGCCGCTTTTATGTTTATGGTATAAACAGGAACATAGCTTCCGAGTCAGCTATGCGTGACTTTCTACAGAAAGCGGGGGTGCGAGTCACCTTTTTAAGATATTTTGAACATAGATGGAAGACCACAGCCTCAGCGCAGTTGAATATTGTATTTGAGGATGCCGACATAATCAATGCCAGCCATTTTTGGCCTGATGACATTGGCATGAGACCGTGGGTTCCGCGAGCGGTGTTCCTTGATGAACACAAGCATGACTAGATTAAGCACCATGTGCTGGAACATTGAAGGCCTTATTTTGTTTTGTAGTATACATGCCAGCGTCATCGAGAGCATTTGATGTATTCAGTAATAATGTTGAGATGCCAGAATGTCTTTACTCAGTTTATTCTGAGAGAGGTAAAGTTTTATTTCTTGGTGATATGAATGTGAAAATCAAAGGGCCTCGTATGCGAATTTGTAGAAAACATTCGTTCTGTATGTTTTCAAGAGTTTTTAAACAGGTCTAATTTAATGTCGGTGAATGTTCAAAGGAAGTGTTCTGGTCCATCCTATACATTCTGTCCCCAAACTGGAAATCATACACTGATAGACCATGTAATAATTGAATCGAGTATGTTCGACCTAGTAAACAAGGTTTGTATATTAGAAGAAACGGAGTAAAACTTGTCGGAACATCTACCTGTAATATGTTCATTGAGCATTCCAACACAAGTGTTTCAGAGTAATCAAGCAGGAAATATGAGATTCAATTGGAAAAAAAGCTATGTCTGATGGTCTGTTACAAAAATATAAATACTCACTGCATGTTAAGTTGTGCGAAATACGTACTTGTGATAATAAATTGATGGAATAGAGAGATATAGTAACGATATTGTTTCAGCATTAATAAGTGCGTCCAAAGAATGTTTACATATGAAAAAGTTTAACAAGTATTTGAAGCCCTATTGGAATGAGCAGCTTTCGTTGTTTCATGACGCAATGATTAAAGTGAGGACGGTGTGGGTAAGTCATGGGAAACCACGTGACGTACACGGAGACAGCTACCGTAAGTACAAACAGGCAAAAGCTGACTTCAGAAGAAGTCTTAAAAAAGCATTTAATAATTACATGTCAAAGCAGTTTTTAGAGATTGAAAAATCAGAGGAGATTAACAAAAAATGTTTTGGCAACTATTTAAAAATTAAGCATTAAGGAAACAGTATGCTCAAACAGAACTGAAATACGATGGAGTCACCTATCGTAACCCCAGTGATATAGTTGATAAGTGGGCGGACCATTTTGAAAACATATTTGCTGACAAATCAGACAATTGCTTTAACAATAAGTTCCAAAGCGAGATTTTGAAATGTGTTGATAACATTGAACTTAACATCTCGAAGGAGAATGACCCTTATCTGGATGAACCTTTTACAGAGCGTGAGGTAAGATATATTTGTTGCAAATTAAGATTAAATAAAGCAGGAGGGGACGATTGTACGTTTTATGAGCATTTTAAATATGGAAATAGCTCGCTATATAGCCATCTGTGTAAACTGTATAATTCTGTTATCAAAATTCAGCATATTCCAGTTGATTGGAAGAAGGGTGTTATAATAACTTTGTATAAGGGCAACGGTAAACCGAAGGATGACCCAAACAGTTATCGGGAGGGGGTGGGGGGGGGGTGGCACTTTTACCAGTAATTTATAAAACCTTTGAAATGATTTTATCTAAGAGGTTTAACCCTGTCCTCAACTCTAGTAGATTTCCTAATATACAACAATCAGCATATCAGAAAGGGTTATGTAGTCTTTTAATCTTCAAGAATTTGGATAACGAAGAGGTTCGGCGAGGACGTTATGTTACAGTGGCTGGACGAAGGCGTACTTGTGGGTCACTGACTAAAGGGAACCATGGTCAAGCCGCTACATCCCTGTTTGTGTAGAAGAGCACGCCCAACTTCTCACAGGAGGAACAATTAGAAAAGATAATAGGGTACGTTTTTTAGGTGACAAGGCGCTTTGTGGTTCCCAGAGATGCCCCCTTACGAACAAGAGCAATATATCTTGTGTAATTTGTTTGAAATAAATAATTGAAGAGTATTCAATATTTTGTTTCTTTATTTATAAAGGAAACAATTCTTCATCATCTTATCTAATTCAATTTTCTTAGAAATCTTTATTGATAAAACAGGTAGATGAGATGTTGACATTCATATTACAGTATATACATTCCAAATCCTATAGATACACCAGGAAGAAAATTCCGTATTTGTCATGTTTCGTTCCATTTTCGTTAGAGAACGATATCGCGAGTTTTTAGTTCCATTTTGACAAGTTTTAAAGGTAAATGGAGAAGAGAGTATCAAACGGAGGCAGCCATTTTGTTGCGCCATTTTTCGATTCATGGTATATAATACTGTTGACGTAAACACAAAAAATATTCTATGGGCATAATTAATAGATAGCATACGGAATGTGCTTTAAGTACATGATATATTATGTATGATAAAGGGAAATAAGATGCTGGTTGATGAAGACAACGTAGATGTTTTACGGTAGTCGTCAGAAGAAGATATGCATTTATATATAAAACAAGCAAAAAAGAGCATAATGTATATTTTTATGCATGTATAATATTTCACTTCGTTATATTTTAGCTAGCTATGAATTGTACTTCAGATAAACAAGCGAACAGCGTATTTCCGTACAGATTTTATCCTAGATATTTCGTGTATGCCAAATTATCAAGCATGCAGCTGTTTGTTCCTGATTTGTAGGAATCTACGAAAAGGAATACGAGTAAGGGGTTATGATTTGAGTTGAGTTTAACCGCCCGTTATCATGAACGCTGGACAAAAAAATAATAAGTTTAAGTATTCTTATATATCTGAAAATTTAAGCACAACGTCAAGTACATCTGCGTTGCAGTTACGCAGTTTTCGGTATATCATATGTGTTACAAAAAGGTAAAGGCATTTGTCAATAATTCGTATCGTGGACCTCAATGAATGAGGATATTGAGAAAAGGAACGGAAATTTCATCTTGATATAAATCGTGTATTTCACAACATGAATATTTCTATAACTACTAGAAAGGTTCGATAACCAGAGGAAGAAGGTACTAGATACAGTACATGGTTTAGAGATGTTTTATGGACTTTAATATACTAAATTGTAACTGAAAAATATTGAATCTGAAGGATTGGCATATTTTGATTGGCTGAAGACGTATAGTCCAGCTGTTTTATTATTATTATCTAAGCTTTGATAGGAATGTGTTTTAGTTTCATGCTAGTGTGAAAAACATGATTTGTAAAATGGTACTTTCATGATACGTTTGCAAATAGGTTTTTCTTTTATAGCAGCTGGAAACTAAAAACATTCCTATCAAAGCTTATAACTAATTTCTCAGTTGGGTTTCAAAAACAAAACAAACACATCATGTATAGATTTGATATTGTCATGAAAAATGATTTCATAACAAATCACTACGCAGCTAATTCGTTCTAATTTCACTCATTCAAAATTCATTCATTTAGTGGGCCTGTCACATTTTAAACGGAAATTTAAAAAAAAACCTATCATATAACATATTTTCCCCCTGATAAATCCGTTATTTATTCGTTGTTTATTGTTTGTGTACATGTACATTGTCAGATATTTGGATATTTTATGACGTGGTAGTCAGTTTTTGGTTTACATTTACTGTGGAAAGAGATATTCCATTCATATAAAAAGGAAGTTCCAACAGAAACGCCGCGAGGTGGCGTGTTGCCATTGACTCCTCCAATAATTATTAAGTGGGCGGAGTTAGATGTTTTCTGGAAAAGAAAACGTCGACGAATCTACAAGCTGCATATTGCGTACAAACAACGAAAAATGAATGATTTCTTATATATCTAATCAAATCTTCTGTCGTTTTAAAGAAACGAAGTGCCAGAGCAACTTAACCAAAATTTGCATTTCAAATACATATTAATCTTTAATATATGCGGGTCACGGTGTCAGTGAGAGATAGCCATATGGTGTACAGAAGGCACTTTCTTATCGTCCGACTTAGTTTTAGTTTTCAGGTAACCTCTTTAGATAATTTTTTCACCATATCATCTGCAAAATGGTTTTGGCCGTCATCGTGGCACTGTCCATGTTGTTAGCATATGTTACTTGTAATGAAAACATCGAGAAGAGGATTCTTCTGAGCGACCCCGCCTACTTGCAACAACAATTAGCCCACCTTCAAGGAGAATTACAGACCTTACAGGCAAAAGTAGAGGCACAGACGAGTGAAATATCCTCACTAAAACAGGGAAACAGTTGTAAGTTGCTGTAATATTATTCGATATTATGTTAACAATGTACAACAGAATGTATCATATCGATACCTTAAAACGCAAACTTTAAAAAATCGACTAAATTATATCATTTCAACAATATCAATTTTCTTGTTTTGTTCATTGCGTCGACAATTATGAAATCTAAATTTTTCCTTTTTATTTTCTTAGGAAACTTGTCAATAGTATAAGTTCACTCTAATACCGAATAAATATGAAATCAAATTATACTTTTCCCAAATCAGAGGGTTTCCTGGTAATTTGTAATGGAAAAATCACATATAGTACAAATAAATAGGTCATATGACCGTGGGATACCATATGATAACTATGAGAGCAATACAACGTTATAGTTTTAAAAGTATTATACAGTGTGTATATATTTTATAGCCTGATATTCAAAGATCAATGCATCCTATTACATCAGTACCGACAACGTGGAAATGAAGTATGCAAGATGCATGGTGTATTCATTAATTACAAATATGTAACAAGTAATTAGTGAGTGTATTTAATTGATTATTGATACAGGAACTTAGACTGGGCTTCCATACATACCGAAGAGTGATTAGAAATAATTTAAAAAATATAGCCTTTAATACATTTTACTGACAACAAATAAACGGTCTTAAACATAACCTGATTTTCATGTATTTTTTTTCTTCTTTGTTTTATTCTTGAGATATTTACTAAATTTATTTGTGAGACTGTTTTTCTTTTCTCTTTCATTTGAACTTGTGCCCAATCCTCTTGTCACTGCTTTGGCTAATAAACCTTAAACCAACAAGATACACGAATATATATATTACAATGAATTAAAGGGAAATAACTCTATATACTATACTTTCCTTAGGTGTTTACCGGTAAAACATACGGATATCTTTAAATGGAATTCATGGAGAGCAGTAGAGCATAGTTGTTTATCCCAATCAGAAACGTTTAAATTGCGGGTATTACATACGCCCATGCTAAAGTTTTCTTACAAGAAAATCAGTGAATACTGCTATTAGTACAAAACAATGTACTAGTGTTACACTTCTAACCATTATTTCGTGTTGATGGTGATGTCATGATCTCAGTCATGACGTTCAAACTTTGTTCTCTGTATGTGACATAGGAATAAACAGGAATGATATTAGATTGGAAATTTAAACAGCACCATTCACATAAGCAGGCCAGTACGTGGCGGTGACGCGACTTCAGCGGCACTGACCAAAACGTATTTCATATTTATAATAACTGAAATTCATTTAAAACAAAATACTCCAGAAGACAGCATCGGAACTGAAATCACTTATTCAAAGGTTGATTAATAAAATTAATTCTATTTATTGATTTTTTGCATAACAGTACATCATAAAAAATTAAATTACGAGCGGATACTGATGTGCAAAGTGACCAAATAGTCTTAACGAATTAAAAACATGATAGGTGAATGAATGAATGAATGGGTTTTATTTTTAAATACAAAGGTATAATACATGAAGATTTATTTAAACGCTTTCGAAAACGCAAACACAAATATCAACAATATTTCGTTGGACATTTATGTGAAAACTTCATTAGAACTAATTAATGCATTTTGTATTCTTTACAGTTAGAGGCGGGTCCATATTTGTCCGCTGGGGACGAACAGATTGCCCTGCCAACCTTACCGAACTTGTGTATTCTGGTATGTATGATATCGAATTTTAACCAAGAATTTGCTAAATATTTCACCTCCTTAATCATGTCAAGTTGATTCTTACCGTTATGTATTAACTGAGGTCTGAAATGAAAAATAATCAACGGAAATATCTATTTTTCATTTTGATAATTACAAAAAAAAAAGAACTTAAAATATCGAAAAGAATTGGATGTATTGTCGACGAATCTTAAATACTGGTGTTTAAAAAAAAAACTCTCATCAACACTGATTTAACCACTTTGGTCTTATTGCCCTCGTCTTAATAGAGTTCAAAGGTCAAATAATTTGTGTATAGATATAGAACATTAAACAATAAAGCAAACACACAATTGGTAGAAACAAGAATGTTATAGGTACATCATGTAACAGTAAGGTTAAGACGTAAAGTGATCCTTGATAACGTCACTTTAGTATGATAACATTAACAGTGATTGTATAAAGGGCACAGAAGAGAATGATATGTTTCTATATCAATTTTCAATTGATAATGTAGAGCCAAATACATAATTCATCTGTTGTATATAAATGTATCCTCTTTCTAAGACACCTCAGTAATGTTAATAATTAATCTGTACCATATACCTGTTTCTTCTTTCTAGGACACGTCAGTGATGTTGATAATTATCTGCCACGTGAAAAAAACCGATTATAGTTGAGAAATCTTGTATAGTGGGAAGTAGTGTGGATTTAAGAAGAGAAAACTTGTTTCCTTTCCCTAAGACACGTCAGTAAATGCTAATAATTAATCTGCAGTACATACCTGTTCCCTCTTTCTAAGACACGTCAGTAAATGCTAATAATCAATCTGCAGTACATACCTGTTCCCTCTTTCTAAGACACGTCAGTAAATGCTAACAATTAATCTGCTTAGGGCATAAAATTTTAAAATTGTCGAAAGAAATGTTAGAATTTAGATCATCATGTGAACAAGCCCTTGATATAAAAACATTTTGTATTGAACATAAGTCAAGAAAAGGACATGTTTGCGTCCATGGATATGTCTTTTTTCTTTCAGAATATTTTATTGTCATGGTGGTATTGACAGTAGGAATTGGGCAACAGGCAGAGCCTATGAAAGCCCTCTCCTTAAATGATATGTCTCTTGAAACACCAACCGTCAAACTTAGAGAATGCATTGGCAACCACATACTCGATAATTCTTACAATGATTTTACAAAAGATAAACTTTTAAATTGCACTTTTAAGTATAACTTTAGAGATTAATACAATTGAGTCAAACAATGAATTGAACTGCATCATACAGTTGTTATATATATATACTTCACAACCATATACATGACGGTGTTTCGGTAGTTTGAAATGGGTTATGCTAATAGAATATTTGTATAGAGAAAAGGTTTTCATACGAAGATGTGCAAGATTGATATTCAGTTTTTGGAAATTCCTTAAAATTAAATTTTCATTAATTACACTTATCGACTGTACTATAAATGTTAGTAAGAGGTCTGGATATATATTCGTGTCGGTTGAACATAGCTGGATCAAGGCTATCAGTTGATAATGAATAGTTACATGTGAATGATTTGTCTTGTATTGTGTTTTTATATATCTCATGTTTATGTAAAATATTTCACGTTTTATGCTAGCGTGTGGTTCGGTTAAAAAGACCTTATATAGACTGATGTTTAAACCTTTCTCCGTCTATATGGGTACATCTGTGTCAGTATTTTGTTAAATGATGCCCTGATGTCTATAAGCTTTTCTATTCATTAAGCGTTGTGTGAAAAAAAAATCATCATCATCATCAGTATCAGAAGATTATCATCGGCAATATTAGTTACCTGTTACAGTTACATGTAAACCTAGCTATGAACGATGACAGATTCGGTGACATTTAATATACAGTAATATATAGATACTAATTACCGGTTAAGTTGTTAATCACCAATTAAATATCTATGATATGAATTTTTATGTTAATGAGAGTATCTACTAGAAATAACTTATCTGAGTAGATCTTGACTAAAACAGATGGACAGACCACATGGGAACACCGAACAAGGCTTACCTGCCAAAATATATGTTATTGTAAGTCCAATTCATGTCGTCTGTTTTCTTCCATTGCCAAATTGATCAATTGTGCGTTTGAAATAGTTAATGTTGTAAAGTTTCTAAATTATCATCCTCAAAAGACTTTCTAAACATAAGAGTTAATTTCGATTGTCTATTATTGTCTATTGCTTTGCCTATCAATTCATAGTTCATTAAATCAAATTTCATCTGAACACGAAAAACTGAATTTCGTTTTCACTTACATCACATAAATCTCTCTTTTTCAAAAAATAAAACAAAAGCTGTTTCACCTCCAATAGTTATGCTCCTATACTGTGCACACAAAGTAAGGAATCAGTTTTTAAAGATATTTTGTGTATCAAAAGGCAGAGGCATTTGGAACATGAAATTTAAGAATGCAGTAAAATAATACGAAAACATCACCATGGTTATGGTAAAATGAAGCATTACACTATTTTCTTATTCATTATTATAATTTTTGTTTTATTTTCATGATTTCATGTTATACGAATTCACCTTTTTTTCATTTTTATAAGAAATGTTATATATCTTTCCTCGTCCGCTGAAAGGCTGAAAGGCCATAATAGTGGACGTAAAATCCGTTAAATAAACTTACTTGATCTTTGAATACATTTTCCCTGTTTGATATGTGTACTAATTCCCCAGCCTTATTCGACTTACACACATTCTCTATTTTCCCTTCTACCGACCTATATTTACCCATCTCTCTTTACTCACCTTACATTCTCTTTTGAGTTAACGATTTCACATTTTGTAATTGTCTTTCACATTCTGTTATAATTAACCAAATGATCAGTTTATGACTTCATTTAGATTGGCTTAAAGACACTACGTCAAATTGCTAGTCTGAACTGCTTTTCTGAGGCTATCTGTAACCGTTTCTTATTCTTTATTCATCTTAACTCTTCACACTTGGCTTTCGGTATGATCTACTTCTCTGGGTTCTTTCTTAAATTCTATTCTTTATTAATCTTAACTGTTCACATTTGGCTTTTGGTATGTAGGACACGGATTCAAATGGAAATGGAAAATCGTACCATGATATGTTTTACTTCGCATGAAAACAATACAAATTTCAAATTTCTGAGCGTTAAAAAATCCGTTAAATAATAAATAGATAAATAATAAGTCATTCAGCTTTCTTTGTTATAGTCATTGATATTTTTAGTAAAATATTTCAGCGACATTCCGGTTTCTTGGTCAATAAAAAGCTTGCTCCTTTGCTCCTTTCATGTTCTTATGTGTGAAATATCATATCATAAACAAATTATCAACCTTATTTACAAAAAAAAATAAAGTTAATTGACAAGAAAATAGCCAAATGTTTCGTTTTGCCATGGTAATGTGAAGCCTCCCGCCCCACCCTATATTTCTTCACCTTTTTTATTTCTTTTGTCTAATCTTATTGAGTATTTAGGAACATAATTAAGTAACTGATAAAAAATTAGTGAAGAAACAGCGATTGAAAACAAACAACAAAGTATAAAGCAGTTTCACTTTACCATGGGGGACAGGGGAGGGTGTGTGTGTGTGTGTGTGTGTGTGTGTGTGTGTGTGTGTGTGTGTGTGTGTGTGTGTGTGTGTGTGTGTGTGTGATTTCACCACAATGGTGGTTCACTTTACCATTATACTACACCGGGCCTTATTCCGGAAATCAGAAAACAAACACGTTCTTATCATGATTGATTATAATTCGTTTCAAAACATTAATGTATATGATTGTTATTTGAACTATTTAAGACCTTAATTGTAAATATATTTGAATTTTGAAGCTTGGTTATTAAAATTCCAAGCAACTGGTCGACAGTTCTCATTACGCTTGCTATAAAAACTTACATAACCCTTCACTTTCCATGATTTTCCCCGTGCAATTTGTTCCCGTGACTTTTCTCTTTTTTTTTCTCTAGGTTATGCGGGCGGTTCTTGGTATGCTCACAGTGGAGCAGCCGCTGACCAACTTTGTCTACCTCCGGATCCAGAATGGTTAAACACAACAGTTGTACCAGACGATTACACAGGGAGGCTGTACGGTGCGGAGTACGATTCTAATAACGATCATGCATTCTTTGGATCAAAATCACACGACGAAGAGATTCCCTGTGCTGTCTGTAGATCTACCTCTTTTGTCTCCTCTGTGATGATACCGGCGAGGACATCATGTTACAGTGGCTGGACGAAGGCGTACAGTGGGTCATTGGCATCAGGCTACTATGGTTATGCCGCTGCTACCGAGTATGTCTGTGTAGATGAACACGCACAACCTCTTGCAGGAGGAGCAGATAGAGATGATAACGGTGTGCTATTTCTTGGTGTCAAGGCGTTTTGTGGTTCTCTGAGATGTCCCCCGTACGAGCAAGATAAATATATATCTTGTGTAGTTTGTTTGAAATAAATAATTCAAGATATATCTATGCTTCCGTTTTTGAAAAGGGAATCAACTTTACATTTCTATGTTTTATTTGAAAGTTGTACATGGTCTATTGACATTAATGATGTATAAGCACTAATTTGAGTTACATTCCTAATTACATGGATATGTTTAAATCCTATATATTTGACTAGTTGAGTTCTATTTGCGTTCAAGTTTTGTTAGTCGATTTTACTGAAATTTAATATCGCTTGATATTTCTTTTCATTTCCAGTGGCCAAAGTCATTGTGACAATGACCGACATGTTTTTTTTTTTCCATTTTTGAACACTTGATTCGATATTCAAGGACCTGTTCACAATACCACTAATAAACTCGAAACACAAGGATTCCGGAGATACAGGTTTAGTGTTGACAATATTTCATTCAGTAATTTAACATTGTACTTTAGCTAGTAGTGAATAGTACAAAAGAAAAACCACCTAAATCATATTTTCTCATACATTCTTATATGAAAAAAGGTAAAAACTTAAAAGGTACTTCATAATTACCGAAACAGAGAAGGATTTGGACCGAAACAGGGGATCAATACAATATAATGAACTTATGCATACAATCAGTATACTGTATATTTGTTAACGTTGGAGCTATGCCGCGTTCATAAAAATCTAGAGTTAAATTTCAGTATTAATTGATTAATAGATTTTTAGACTGTCTGCGTCTATATGTTTGATTTAAGGTTTTCCGCCACCGTAACTCTTCCTTTTTCTAGGCGTTGTCTCGCAGACAAACATCAATGTTCTGGTGACGTAAGGGGGGGGGGGTTGCCACAAAGCATCAAAACGATACAATGCATCATCACCACCCTGTATCCGTCTGTCCGGAAGTCCGTAATATCGTACCGTAAATTTCGAGTTGTCTTAGTAGAAAGTGGCCGGGCCTAATCATGCCTTATCATGGCAATGGTGTAGATGGTGTTCGCCTCGTCTTACCAGTTGATTCTTGGCTTTTTAGATGAAAGGAGCAAGGGGCGGGGTGGGGCTTACATAATGTCAATTGACTTTTTCGAATAATTTCGACGTCCATCGAATGCCCTAATAAAAGAAATATCTTACCTTAACTATATTGCCTTACTATTGAACGGCAACTTTTCTTTGAAAACCACAAAGGGGCCTTCATCGTGCGAGAATGGACAGATCTCGCACGACTCGCCCTTTGAAGTCCCGTTACCAGGACTGTTCATCTTGAATAATTTCCAAATATTCGACTGAATATTTTGACGCTTTAACTTATGTCCAGTTCTTTCTGACAACCATTCCACGTAGGCTGCATACATCTGTTCACAATTCTCACTTTTAATAGTTATACGTGACTTTTGCACGCGCGTGCTGATTTAGGGGATTTATAACAAGCTAAGGCTATGCAAGTTACGATGAAATAGAACATATTGTGATAGGATGAGACGAGCTAGGATAGACGGGACTGAAAAACACCATATGTGTAGATTGGTTGGGTTATGTAATAAGGCATGAGTGAAGAAATTTATTCTTATTGGTTATGTGGGGTGAAGAAATAAACAGAAATTGAACCAACTATTCTGTCATATACACTTAGCCATTAGTTAAAGGCTATCAACTTCAATAGGAACTTTCTAATCAAAACTTATTTCTTCTTTTGTAGAAATTGCAGCCTTTTGTGTTACCGTATGGCACCAAGTGATGCACACAATATAACCCATGTTAATTTGGGGTACCCATACTCTAACACACCATAAGTTTACTTTGCAGCGTTTGCACGTTTATCACTGGTAAATCATACACGTCTTCATACAGTATCTAAAAATGATGAAAATTTGTAATTGTGCAAGGTGGCCCGACATACAGGCAAGTAGCTGCACATTTAATGTCACAAATTCTGTTCATTGCTGCGTTTGAAACAAACCGGACATATTGATGAGAGTACCAAGTCTGGCAGACCTTGAAATTAAAAAGATGAATAAGACTTTTTATGTAGACAGATAACACGAGCAGCCAAATTCACCAAAGCCAACAGGCACAGAGTACAGCGAAACGTCAATGGTCGCGTTAGCTGGCGTACCGTCAACAGACATTTAAACAATAGGAAACTTCGCTCTCGTTGATCGGTAAAATGTCCTGTGTTGAATGTTATTGCACAAACAAGGAAGACAACAAATGGCATGTGATCACCGAACGTGGATTATTAGGTGTTGGCGGAGATACCACTGGTTTGATGAAATTAACATTTTTACCAATAATACGGCATACCATTCTAATAACATTCTTTGCACATCATAATTAAGTAGTGGCAGTTTTATTGTTTGGAGATGTCTTTCTCTAAACTGTCAGCTTCACTTGCATGCCTTTAATGGAACTTTAAATGGACAGAAGTATACTATATACTTCGACCTAAAGTTGCTGCATTTTAATATCTTTTCATGGGCAGATCGGTATATCCTTATGGATGATAATCCCAAACCACACAGAACCAGCCTACTGCCAAATACTTCATTGTGAAATATTAGATATTGTCCCAATGCTATCAGACATTAACCCAATTAAGCATGTGGGACTATCTCGGACAAAAATTCAATGCACGGGATTCAAAATGCCTAACAACGGGATAGTTAAGGGCTATTTAGGGGTGGCCGAGGATGCCGCAGAACATGCTTAGAAGCCAGGTCAATAGTAGAGATTTACCATATTGAAGCCATAGGTAGCTATAGTAATCGTAATACAGACAACACTAGGACAAGCAGTTTTTCGGGTAATCATTATTTGATTATATTTGGATTTAATGACCAGCTAGGGGTGCTTCTGACATATTAAGGAATAAATATTCAGTAATTTGGGGAATTTATACCCTTTAAATTCATCATTATTGATAGTTATTGATATGTGTAATGAATATGTTTGAGTGTGCAATCATGAGTGTGTTTCTTCAGCAATAATACGGACCAGATCAAAATTGCAGTTTGACTACTGAAACTGTCGGATATGGATAACCAAACCACATCAAATGATAGTTTACATGATTACCTCCTCGCGCAAGTCATCGATTTATTGATGAAGCTGTGTGTTTGAACCATTGACTCGGTCGTGTTTGATAGTTCTGTAGACAGAACATTGGAGCCTGTATTCCATTTTGATACTCGCAGTGGATCCAGATGTTTTAAAGTCAATCAGTGCCAGGGCTACTTTCTGCTGTAGCCGAGGATTCGAAGTTGTCTCCTATAGAGAACTTATAACTTGTGCATGTGTATTACATGTTATATATATTCATTTACAAATATTTGTTAATAAAATACATTTTTGTTTTAACCTCGCTTCTACAACGTTACATTCTTTAAAGATAAAGATGGATACAACATGCACCAAAGCAAAGTTTGTGGTATTTTTATATTTCAAGGATATAATTCTAATCTCGACCACTTGATCTCTTTATAAAAAAAATCCAGAGATCGTCGAGAGAAACATATGAATATTATTTGTAAACACGTATGGGAAGGGACGCAACCCTATCTAAAAATACCATTTAGGCATTATATCAGGTGCCTTTGGCTGAACTTGTAAAATAGATATTTCATATGGCGAATAATGCACTACAGTGCTGTTGATTCTTGGCGAACTCGCCTGTGATGCTGACAGCTTGGTTTGTGGTAAGTTCAAAGGTCAAATTGGATTGGTTTGGCTCGAGTTTGGAAATTACCATTGATTTTCCTCAGTCGCCTCCTAGGTTTTAAAAATCAAGGCCCTTATCATTACACTGAGTGAAAAGATATGAAAAAAAACTGAGAACATAATGAAAGTGTTCATTTGAAAGCATGGAATTCTAAGGAAAGTCAGGATCGATAGATGATTAAACGGACATTTAAACAATAAAATGCTACCAGATGGAGTAACAGTTAATCATTTATATTTCCGTTCTCAAATATTTATAAAACAATCAAAACGAAACGAAAACCAGTTAATATGCCGTTTAAATTTCCCGCTCAGCCAACATCTGACGTCACCAAAGTCCAAATTCGAGAACAGCCGTAATGTTAGAGTTTCTCGTGTCATCATAAATAGCAATTGTTTGAAATAGTATAGTCACACAAATAACTTGATTGATATAAAAATTGAAACTCTTACATTTGTTTTAAAGATAATTACATTATTTTCGATGTATATTTCGTTCGTTTGAAATAAAATTGCAAATCGATATTTCATTTAAAAATGATGCGGCTTTCAGAGTTTTAACGAATTGATATGTCTTTTTTTCTTTCAGGAACTATTTATGTTCTCGTGTCGCGGAATAGGTTGAGGCGATTTTCAGAATAGAAGAAAACCACGGAAATTACAAATTCTACATTTGTAATTTGAACTGCAAGATCGACGTCTACTGTAGCAGACAAAGTTGATCAAGCTTGGTAATCAAGTATATTATGACGACAATAATGATTTTTGTGCTAAAATCACATGTTTGACAATAACTTTGGTCTGTTATTAATTTATAGCTTTGTAAGTAATGTTACTTTTTATTTGTGAAAGTCTTACTTACGTCCAACAACTTCATATATGTCAGTACATGTATATTGATACCAAAGTGAAAGTGCAGGTGGTTAGTTTTGTTTACCTAGGAGACATCTAGTGTACATTTACAGTATACAGTCTCATATTCTACAATTTGGTGAAATGCAAAAGCAATACAGAATGTAAATATTCCATTTATATCTACTAGGATAACTTTTTAGTGGACGTCTCAACTTGTTGTATACCTTGGTCTCATTTGAGAACGTGATATAACTTACATGGATTGACCAAATTTTACATGGCTGATGTTGTGGATGAAGCAGAAGACGCTTACTCTTCCAGAACATTCAGGAGACTCCGTGTAAATTTTCCCGTTTGTTTTAGTTTATTGTCTATCAAATAAACAAAAACGTGACATGCAGGTTCAGCAAACTGTAGGAACTAATCGTCTACCAGCTGTGTCTACCAGCTGTGTCTACCACCTGCATTCTAAAAAATTGTACAAAAGACACGCAAGTGAATAGCAAAATTTAATGCGAATTTAGAATTAAAATGCGTCATACAGTTGTTGCACTAGCCCAATATTTCAATAAATTGCGTTTTTTAAGTATGTTTAAAGAACACCAATCTCCAATATCAGCGGTGCAGGTCTTACAATTTAACAAAAAATAACTAGAAAGCCGATCGTTTGCCGTTTTTGCCGAACAGGGACCAAGCAGTCTCCTGCATATCGATATGTTGTGTTCTGACAAAGAAACGAATTGCCGCAACAAATTTACAATCACATTCTCACGATCATTGTCCGGTAGATACCGTAGATAGAATATTTTCCCCAAGACACATGCATATAAATCGGTAATGTAATGTAACGTAATGCTTCAATTCCATATTCCGATGTACATGAAAATGAACATGACTACATATATTACGGTGCCATTAAAAGTAAGACAAATATGCACATGGGAGAATTGCATGGTGCACAGCAGGAACGTTCCTATCTTGAAGCACGATGTCAGTTTTCTGATAACCTCTCCAGGTATTGTTGCCATTATTTCATTAACAGAAGGGTACCGTACACACACAAAATGGTTTTTGACCACGTAAGACTTAGTTTGGCTGTAATCGTCATCCTATTGTCAATCTACGCTGCTTGTGATGAACGTTTCCAGAAGAGGATTCTTTTGACTGATCCTAGCGATCTCCAACAACTGATAAACAACCTCCAGGGAGAAATACAGACCCTAAAGGCAAAGGTTGAGACACAAACAAGTGAAATAGCTTCCCTTAAACAGGCAAACAATGAAAAGCTAATGTAACATTTGTCGATATTGTATACTATATCGATACCTTAGAACTCAAAGTAGTAGCAAAGCAACCCAAAATCGGAATTCCCTTAAATCTAACCTTGCATCCAAATAATTTTGCTTCTTTATATTATAGACAATTATGCGATGCAAGATACATCAAAACCCACAAATATGTCAAATAATCCTTATTACAAATTGACGACTTCTTTGTCAATTGTAGAAGTATCATCACGTGACTGACTATATATGACCATGAAATACGAAATAGTATAAAATGAGAATGACTGTAATACAAGGTTATGGCTTTTTGAAAGTGTGATATCATTCTGGCAGATCGAAATTATTTGGAAGGTAAGAGAGTTGCTTACCTCACAAAAAAGGAGTGTTTGATTACTTTCTCAGATACCAGTATCAAACATTCTAATTATCATTTCATACTGATGGCAGTAAGTGGTGGTAAGGTTGTAACGGTTGTAAATGATTGAAAGCCACACGAAATAATCCTGACGAAAACATCGTCGTTTGCGCCTTGTATAGATTTCAGGACATCAAGGTTAAAGAAGAAGTAATTGTAATCTCGCTTCTGCCACCATGTTGACCGAGTCTGAATTAAGTAAACACGCAAATACAAGGTCACATGATGTTGCGGAATGGGTGTTATTTATACGGAGACGAACGATATTATAACAATTTAACACAGATAGTGCGTTCAGATTGTGGAAGCGGTATAAACGACCAATGACACCAACTTTAAATTAATTTAAAATTTATACACATTGGCGGCATTCATAACAGCAAGACATAAAACACTATGAAAACAGTGTTAGGCACGTAGAAATAACGTGACTCCAGAGCCACTTAACAAAAACATTATAACATCCCCAACAAAATAATCGTCGTTCATATTTTTAGGAACATAATTTCATTTCAACACAAAATATCAGACGATAACATTGGATCTATATCGGTTATTCAAAGGTTGATTTATAACGTTTGTTCGGTTTATGAATATTTTGGAAAGCGGTCATTTTTTAATAAAAGCTTTTAATCAATTATTTTTTACACAGAGAAATATGTCAGGAAATGTAAAGATAACGAAGAGATACAAATGTGTTTGTGTAAAATGACCATATACTCTTCCCAAAAGTACATTAACAATACACAGGAAAAGAAGAAAGAAACGGGAATAAATAAATAAAAAAAAAATAAGAGCAAGAACAGTAACGCGGAGAACTTCGAAAATTCAGACCATGATGATGAATATATCTGGTCAACCGCGACCAAGATCAAGAAAAAATAACAGATGGATATTCAGAACCCTTCGGACTAGATGATGACTATGAAGCTTAGCAAGGTACATTCGGGACTACCAGTTGCATTTTTAACGTAATGGTTCAATACATGAAGATTCATTTTAATTCTAACGATATTGAAGACGCAAATATTATTCATACGTCATATCTCATTTATTCAACTGATCAGGAATTATTACAACCACTTAGTAATCATTAATGCACTAGTTTTGTATTATTTACAGGTGGAGGTGGGTCCACATTTGTCCGTTGGGGACGAACAGATTGTCCCGCCCATGTGACCGAACTGGTGTATTCTGGTATGTATGGTATCGAATATTTACTTAGACATTACTAAATATTTCATCATCTTTTTCAATCTTTATTGTAAAGGAAAATATCCTTAAATATATTACTTGAGTTTTAACATTTATCTTTCAAAATAAACTCGTAGTTGAGTCTGTAGGATTTATTTTAAACGATGTGTAACTATTGGTGTTCGAATAAGTCCCAGTAAAACCAATTTCACATAGTGATCCCGTCATGACAGAGTAACAGTGACATGATAATTACATGTAGTTTGTGTATGTAACAAAAAAAAATACCAGCGCGGAAAAGATCTAAATGTTCAACACAAAATTGGTTATTAATATATACGTGTATTGTCTTTTCCAACACCAAATTTCAAAATAATTGCATAAAAATTGAAAATAAATTTTGGGTTTTCGTTATTTTTCCCTAAATATTTGAGTTTTTTCATGTTGACATGTTGATATTCAAAGGTTTGTTCCAAGTATCACGATTTTCGTGAAAGACGACGGCAACTATCCGCCAATCTCACAACACAGGCTTTTAAGAGGTGCACGTTGATGAAGAGTATATGGGTGTTTTACGTGATCTAGTTGGGAAATATTCTAATTTGGTTCCGTTGTTGTTTACCATGTTCTCATTTGAGAACATGACAGTACTTACTTGGATTGATTTATACTGCGGGTGTCGTCCATGAAGCAGAAGACGCGTACTCTTCTGGAACACCTGGACAGATTCAATTATGATTTTGTATACAAGTCGGTATTACCTTTGTTGTTTAGGAATGGCTTTTTTTCTAGGTTATGCGGGCGGTTCTTGGTATGCTCACTATGGAGCAGCCGCTGACCAACTTTGTCTACCTCCGGATCCAGAATGGTTAAACACAACAGTTGTACCAGACGATTACACAGGGAGGCTGTACGGTGCGGAGTACGAATCTCATACCGGTCATACATTATTCGGATCAAAATCACAAGACGAAGAGATTCCCTGTGCTGTCTGTAGATCTACTTCTTTTGTCTCCTCTGTGATGATACCGGCGAGGACGACATGTTACAGTGGCTGGACGAAGGCGTATGGTGGGTCTCTGGCATCTGGCTACTATGGTCATTACGCTGCTACGGAATACGTTTGTGTAGACGAGCATGCGCAGCCAGTCGCCGGAGGAGCAGATAGAGATGATGATGGTGTATTGTTTTTTGGAGTCAAGGCGTTTTGTGGTTCTCTAAGATGTCCTCCATACGAGCAAGACAAATATATCACTTGTGTAGTTTGCATGAAATGAATTAAAAAAAGAAGTTTAATGTATGTGTGTTTATTTTTTTTATAAAAGAAATTACTTGGATTATACGTTATCAGTTACATAATTCATTTTAATTCTCAGTCATTGTGTGTTCACGTATGTTTCATTCACTTTGATAATTTCAAATACACTTGGTCATCAGTTAGGCATCACCAATTTTAGAATGTAAATTTCACGGTTCCATTTTAATAAAAAGTAAACAAAAAACAAAATAAAAACAAAAACAAAAAACAAAAAACAACAACAAAAACAAATAAATAAACTTGTATCTCCTTTTTTGATAGAGTGTCGTATGCCACTATGTGATATTCCCAATGTAACGATTTAGATTTTTAGATTTTTTTTATTTGATAAAACACAATATTAAAATACATACAAACATGTAAAATAATAATTTTGTTGAACCAGGATAACACAGTAAAGTCCGAAGACTTATTTCCGCTGTGGTCCCTTTCCATAAAAAACGTTACAATACAACATAAAATACAGTGACCTTACATAATACAAAATGCACAAATATTATTGATATAAAATATATATTTTGTAAAGAACCTAAAACTATTTAAACTAAAAGTTTGGCAGGAATATCATTGTATCACAGAAAATGTATCCAATTATGAGGTATTTTGTAAAAAATCTCGAACAGCTTTTTTAAAACTTTGTTTCCCGCTAGACAAACGTATTTCCACGGGAAGAGAGTTCCAGGCCTTTACTCCGTTAAAATAAAACGTTTTTGAAATTTGACCTTTACAAGAAGGCACAACAAAATTCAGACAAGAATTCCTTGTACTATAATAGTGTTGGTCACAAACTTTTGTAAATCTGGACAAAAAGTAACTAGGACATGTTCCATGGAATACATTGTACATATGATTGAGACATAATTGTTTTGCTCTATTTTCCACGTTTAAGATATTTAACTGTGATAACACATTTTTATTTATACTATCTCTAGGACTAAGGTTACAAATAAAACGCACACACCTATTTTGTGCAACTTGCAGCTGTTGTTTCATTTTTTGGCTCAGACCGTGGTACCAGCCTGTACAACAATAATCAGAGTGACACAGAACAAGAGAATTACAAAGTGTTTTCCTAATACCCAATGGGAGATCTTTACATTGCCTATAAAGGAAGTGGAGTCTAGAATTAACTTTCTTTATTATGTTATCAACAATATGTTCACCTGTTAAGCACTTATCTATATCGATACCGAGATAGCCCACTCGATCTGATGTTTGAATAGGTTGGTCATTAATAGTTACTTCAAAAGAGTCTATTTTGCTTAGTTTTTGCTTTGTACCAAAAAGAATTACTTCTGTTTTTCCAAGGTGCAAAGACAATTTATTATTTACTAGCCAAGTGTGACAATTAGATAACTTCTCCGATAGTTTTGCCTTGATTTCATTAGGATTTTTGCTTGAAAATAGAATCGTGCTATCATCTGCGTATAAAAGTAATTTAGAATCTTTACTAATTGAAAGCTCCATGTCATTTACATAACAAAGAAACAGAAGGGGGCCAAGAATGCTCCCCTGGGGTACCCCACATGTTACTTTTTGAGATGAAGACATCGCATTTTTTATTGAGACAACTTGGTCTCTAGATGATAGATATGAAGAAAACCACGATGTACACTCGACCCCCATGGACTTTAGTTTCTCACATAGTATCTGGTGGTCCACAGTGTCAAAGGCCTTTTGTAAATCCAAAAATATCATGCCAGTATATAAGCCTTTTGACGATTGACACTTTAAGTAATCAAATAGATCTATCAGGGCCGTATCCCTGAACATACTTGGATATCCCATAAAAACACAAGTTTGCTCTGTCATCTAAAGCAACGTTAGTACTTGCATACTATATTTTATAAATGAAAATGAAAATTTAAAAAAAATACTGAAAGAGGACAACTTTTTGGAATGGTTCAGAGTAAGGATGATGACATATAGGCACGAAGTTCGTGTTTTTAATAACAGGATTTCTTTGTGTCAGGCATTGTGTTATTTCTCTAAAATCTACTATTTTTTGTATAGGTTAAATATAACAGCTAGAGAATGCTGTGAATATTGCATTTTCAAAGTCAAGGGATCAAAACTGAGCGACACATAGAAGTAAAATGTCAAATTTCTTCGAATCCGTTTTTTTTTTTTTTTTTTATTCAGCCAAGTTGAAACGCCCGATATATTTATCTGGGTGTCACATGCTGCCGAAGCATGTGCATTTAGGTTTAAGCTTTTAAGGAAACCCGACTTCCTTGAGAAAAAGAGACGTTGGAATCTGAACATCCCGTCTTTACTTATTTGGATGTCATCAAAGGTCACAGAAAGATAGTGTTTTTGCCATGGAACATTCTCCCTTAATAATCATATAACTGACTCATTCATTACTTGATGTAAACGAGTAATAGGGTTGCAATGTCAGATCAATGTCAAAGATTTTCTGCCAACCATCCTGTCCTAAAATTACAACAAGGGACCAAAGATGCTTATACTGTATGTAGTTTCTAGGAAAATCACCTTTTTCTTTGGTTTGTGTATGGAGGTACATTTACATCTACATTACTGTACAGGCTTTTTATGAGGAAAAAAACATAAAATGTTTTTGCAGGATAAAAATTTCATACTGAAAATATGCAACAAAGCCTGGTATCCCATGATTGATGCTTTCTATTACATCAGTACCGACAATATGTAAATGGAGTATGCTATATGCATCCGTATTCATTAATTGCAAATATGTAACAAGTAATTAGTGAGTGTAATTAGTTGATTATTGATACAGGATCTTACTTAGACTGGGCTTCCATACATTCCGAAAAGCGTCCAGAAATAAAAAAAAATGATAGCCTTTACTGCATTTTAAATGTTTGAAAAGAAGTCAGAAAAAATCAATACTTTCGATCTTGAGATGATAATCATTTTTGTAGTCCGGGGACAACATCCTGATCACCTGAAGTTACTGCCCTTCGTTACACTCCGACAGATAGTAAAAAAGGGAAACAGTGTAATGGGCCCAGGTTGAGGCTTTGAGATGCTTTTCCAATATTGAACATGCGTCGTTCTGACTGGTCAAATGATAGATACTTCATTAATGAAATTGTATGAGTGAAAGTCGTAGTTTTAAAATTTCCCTCTTTCGTCGCAACTCAAATCACATAAACGTCGTAAGGGCAACAGTATTGTTTGTGTCAACCAGTTCTAGCTCACTAAAATATTGCGTTTGTTAACGAAAAAAAAAATACAATTTCTTTTCCCAAACATTTTGACCTCGACATTTTCTAAAGGTCCATAAAATGTGATGACTTGAATAGCGTATTATATGAGACAGACCTTAATGTGCCTGGCTCCAAAACATGAAATTAGGCTTATCGCTGAATGAACAGGATTAGTCCAAATTGACATCAGTTCTTTTGAAAAATTAAAATCTCAATTGAAGGGAACTAAACATTCAGACACGTGGCCTTCTCCTGAAGTATACGACTTCTGCATCATTCTTCGCGCGCGTTGAAATGTTCAAGCGTTCTGTCTTCGTTCTGGCTATGAACTTAATTGTACAAGAAGCTTGTCTGTTTGCCGAAGAATATGGAATCTTGCGGCAATGCTGAGCGTTTGATAATATATTTCTCACTTTCTTCCTTTAATTAAGACTGATTAGAAGTTTGCCCGAGTTCAGGAATCGTTTCTAATGACGTCATCGTTTCATTTGATATGGGGAGTGTCGTCGATAAACAGAAGACTTTTGGAAACCTTGGCGTTAATCTCTTACACTCATCCTCCTCTCAGAATGGCAATAGTCATGTTTTTAAAATTTTTGTGTGGGTTTTTTTTTAATGTCTTGAGTTGAGAAAAGATAACTGCCCATATCCCTGCAACAATTCGTTTGAAAACAACATATCGAGTTTAAGAAATAAAAGAATGATAAGTATCAGGACATTATGTATAACAACTGATGTTAAGTATGCCATGCACTATTTTGATAAATAGACCAGTAAAAAAAGACAGGAGAAGTTATATTCTGTCACGATACAAGGAGTTATTTACAGTGCAAATAAGTGAAAAGGACCAACGTTTTCGTTCATGATGAACCGCCGTTCGGACCTTGTGATAAAGAAATGGCGCGTTCGTCCTTATCAGTTGTCAATGAACCACAACTATCTGTCATTCTATCACTAATTACCACATTCAACCTCAAATTAATTGATAAAATGGTAACTTTTACGTCAGAATAAAGTACTTTTCCCGCCACAAGTGATGTTATACATTGTCTGATTTCGGTAAAAAAAAATAGACTTACTACTATTCAAACATATTTAGTATATTCAGTATTTCGCACGTAGAAACATTTCATTGAGTACTTTGATCTAAGGATAAACAGTAATTTGCTCAACTTTTACCTCCTTCAAACGCTTAATATCCAGCCTTCACTTTGTAAACCTGGTAAAAACATCCCTAGAGATACAAAGACACGTGTGATGGAGGAGTATTATCTGTATTATTTAGTTGTTGGTGGGTGGACATGTCTTGGCTGGGGAAGGACTGACTGCCCTGCCAACCTGACAAAACTTGTGTGTTCTGGTATTTATAGACAGTACAGAAGACTTACAAGTAAACAACACCTTTAAATAAAAATTGAGAGTTAGATTCAGTAGAGCCAAACCATGACATAAACTTCATCATACATCTGTTTCCCCCTTCTAGGACTCGTAGGTGATGCTAAGGGCCCTAAATTTTGAAGCCTAGAAGGTGACCAAGGAAAATCCAAAGTGATTGAAAGAAAAATCAAATGCTAATAACACATGGTCTCTAATGTGTAAATGATGATGAACAAGAAATGAATTATGTTTATGTGAATAAATTATCATATATTTGTACAGAACTAATAAACTGAAAGGTTTACATTACAAGCCTAATGTTTCTTACATTATACTGGCATTTTAATCTAAAACATTTGGTAAATCATTTCAAGGGACACCATTAAACAATATAAATGGTATCATTTTCAATCTATCTTGAAGACAAGATATGCCAGGTTTGCATTACATGTACGTGTATATAGATTTGTATTTCCTGAGTAAAGATAAACTTCTATTAAATGCTTTTTCTCTTTCTAGGCTATGTTGGGGTACCCAAAGTAATTCATCTTTTTATCTAGGAAATTTTCTTCTCAATATTGTCCTTGCATATTTTCTACACAAATTGATATATATGTCACGCTAGATTGTATCTGAAATATGTCCAGAATGTTGATCTGTTCTGAAAATGGAAGGCATTTCTCATCGTCATTCAGTGTTTTGTCCTTTGACAACAATGAAGAAAGTATGTTAATTATTATGTGGTGTCAATAATTTATATATCTGAAGAAACAAGTCCATGAACATGACCTTCGGAATTTAACTGTAACAGGGCAAGTACCATATGCGCCCCACCCCCATCCCGCGCCCCATCCCCATCCCCCGCCCCCTTGAACCTTGAATTTAAGTCAAGTCCTTGTGCTCAAATAGTCAAAATACAAATGTACTGCATTTAAATTTAAACACATATCCATCCTAATTCATTGACATTGTTTGAGTTTTATATCAAGTCTCTACACCAAATTAAATCAATTGAATTTTTGACCAAATTAAGACTAGTGAAACCTAGTTATTTACTTCATCAGCAATTAGCATGTAACCATTAGTATTAAAAATATACACATATATACCAGTTCCACCAAAATCAGTACCCCAGTTCAATTTTTGACCAATCTGAGATTGTGGAGGTTTTTTCGCCAATCTTGAAATCGATCATACTTACCGGTATGTTGGTTATACCATGATACACTTCTATTACATACAGCACCAGATATTATCTAGATAATTACAGATCAATGATAAAAGTTCCGCCAATTAGAGGGCAGCGAATGGGGGCCATTTCATCACACCAAGAAACTGTGGTCATTTGTGTTTTTTTTTTTTTTTTTTGTCAAAATAGATCTACAAACAAAATTCCATCAAAATAGGACAATGATTAAAAATTTATACAATCAAAGTATCAAATGGCAATTGTGTCAAATCAGGGAACTTCAATTACAGACTTATTTGCCATCTTAAGTTTGACCAACTAAAGGGAAGTCAATGGTAAGCATTTTGTCAAATCAGCAAAGGGAAACAGATATTACTGTATTCGATCCAATAAGCGCCCAGGACGCTTACAAAAACATTCAGTGCTAAAAAATCTACTGTACGGTTTATGTCTTTATATAATCACTAGGTTTTTACATGCAATAAAACCATATTGGACCATCTTAGATACAAAAATGTTTTTACGTTTTTCTGGAGTACATCTCCTTATAAACAGACTTAAAACAATTCTTGATCGTGAATAAAAGGTAAGTGAATATAGACTTTTAGGTATCTGAAGGGTTGAGGGGGCGCTTATAGGGACATGGGCGCTTATTGGGTCGAATACTGTAGATGTTTGCTATGTGTTAGGTGACCGAACAATCACTAATGGTTATAAACTAATGTAGGCACTATGCACCAGTCTACTTTATTTTTTATAGTGCTTAAAAGTGTTTAAAATACTTTTTTTTCTTAATTAGATACGAATATTAAATCAATGATTTTGTATCTTCATTCACATAAAGCAAAAAATATCAAAGTGCTATGTCAACAGACCTGATACTATAACAGGAATATTGTAGTGTTTTATCATAAAAATCATTTTGTAAAGATAGGGAGATAACTTCAATAACATGGTAAATGTAATGTATATGTAAAATGTGCATAACGTTAGCTCCCATCTCATGTTTATAATTTTTACCAATTTAAGTTGGAGTGATTTTCATTGTGTTAGAGAGATAAATCTCATTACATTCTACGACCAAGTTTTTTTTTTTTTTTTGGTAAATAAATAAGTAATGTGAAGTCATGGTAAATATGTTATGATTGGTTACCTCGGTTTGGCGGTTCAGAACTTTGTACGGACAGTAGACTTGGACACTTTACAGTAAGACGAGAGAGAAAGCGGCGGCAATGAGAGGTAGGAAGTAATTTGTCTTTTCTGTCCTTTTCTTTGCTATTATCATCAATTATTCAAAATTTCATTTCACATTCGGCCATTATATGTCTCAATAAATTTGGTTTAGGGTGTTTTTGAGAAGTAAAAAATGTCAATTTTTTATCGACCAATGAAGGCACACAAAAGGCAAATGCATCCAGGTCACTCAAGACTGATGAACTAAAACTGGAAACATGAAGAAATAAAAAATAAATGAACACCCTACACATGAAAGCTAAATAACAAAAGAAAAAATAATACTTAAATCAGTGTTTTTTTATTTCTGAAACAGATCTTTACTGCAGTGAGAGCTTCATGTTATTAACTTGAAACATACAAATTTTCTCTCACTGAAGTTTCTCCATCAAAAATCTTATAGAAGAGAACATGAATGATGATATTTTTCCTTTAGAAAATATCTTTCTTTCTACTAGAAAGCTCAAAGTCTTTATTTCATAGGACTAACACATGAAACATGAATAGTACCTCATGTACAAGTTTCCCTGACTGGGTAACAACAAAAAAATGTTGATCAGTATTGACAATGTAAAAAACACATCATAAATATAGCATGATATATTCATTTCATACAGTTTATGTATAAAACAGTCAGCTGCTGAATCAAAACCTGCATTGTTACCATACCACAGTCATTGTTCTTTCAATAATGTAACATTAGCGAATCACGTCGAGTGAAACAAATATTATGTTCACAAATCACAGCGGTGAAGTGGTATAAAACTTTCGACATCCAGAAAGATACTGAAATGTACCATCAATGTGGAATTACAGAAATAATTTCTATTTTCACAGTTGAAAAATGTTCAACATCCTCCAATATCTTTTTTCTTCTTCCTATGAAATCTAGTTTCTGTAGGATCGAATCCCTGTTCCTTGGCCCCAAATACCGCCCATGCTGGGGTCTTAGCCATGTAGTCCTCAGCACTAAAAGTCTCTTGTCCATCACTTGACATAAAGGCCTGTACAAGTTTGTGGAACTTCTCATAATCTATCCATGTCCACCATTCTCCTTTCACTTTAAACTGTAACAGAAATTCCACGTTACTGACAATGATTAATATTTCCATGGATTTACAACAAAAAAAAAACATGTACTGCAAATGTACTTTATTGATTTTTTGGTCAATTTGTGCAACAACAAATTTGCATATCAACAATAATTACTATGTAATCAGAGTAAAGAAACTGTTATTAGTACAATCATAATTTTATTCAATACTTCTAGTGGAAAAAACGCTTAAATAAAATTACTGCTAAAACATGCATATTTACAGAAAAATTAAGAAATGATTTCCCTCATTTTAAAAGTTAAATTAACAAGAGGCCCATGGGCCTTAACGGTCATCTGACAAAAAGCAAGCCAAACCTAGAAAGTGGGTTGAGGTCATTCATTTGAACAAACTTGGTAGCCTCTCCTCCAAGCATCTTACAGGCCCAATATCAGCACTCATGGACTTTTGCTTGTTGAGAAGAAGTCGTTTGTATATTTTAACATATTTGACCCCTGTGACCTTGAAAGTGGGTTGAGGTCATTCATTTGAATAAACTTGGTAGCCTTTCCTCCAAGCATGCTACAGACCCAATATCGGCACTCATAGACTTTTGCTTATTGAGATGAAGTCCTTTGTATATTTTAACATATTTGACCCCTGTGACCTTGAAAGTGGGCCAAGGTCATTCATTTGAACAAACTTTGTAGGGCTCCATGCCAGCATGCTATGGGCCAAGTATTAGCCCCCTAGGCCTTCTAGTATTTGAGAAGAAGTTATTTAAAGATTTTGCCATATTTGACCCCTGCGACCTTGAAAGTTGTTCAAGGTCATTCATTTAAATAAACTTGGTAGCCTTTCCTCCCAGCATGCTACAGACCCAATATCGGCACTCATAGACTTTTGCTTATTGAGATGAAGTCCTTTGTATATTTTAACATATTTGACCCCTGTGACCTTGAAAGTGGGCCAAGGTCATTCATTTGAACAAACTTTGTAGGGCTCCATGCCAGCATGCTATGGGCCAAGTATTAGCCCCCTAGGCCTTCTAGTATTTGAGAAGTTATTTAAAGATTTTGACATATTTGACCCCTGTGACCTTTAAAGTGGGTCAAGGTCATTCATTTGAACAAACTTGGTAGTCCTTCATCCCAGCATGCTACAGGCCTTATTTTAGTTGCCTGGGCCTTTTGATTACTGAGAAGAAGTCCTTTGAAGATTTAAAGACATTTGACCCCTGTGACCTTGAATGAAGGTCAAGGTCATTCATTTGAACAAACTTGGTAGGGTTTCATCAAAGCAAGCTACAGGCTACATATTAGTTGCCTGGGCCCTCCAGTTATTGAGAAGAAGTTGTTTGAAGATTTTAAGACATTTGACCCCTGTGACCTTGAATGAAGGTCAAGGTCATTCTTTTTAACAAACTTGGTAGGGCTTCATCAAAGCAAGCTACAGGCCAAATATTAGTTGCCTGGGCCTTCCAATTATTGAGAAGAAGTCGTTTGAATGAAAAGTTTACGGACGGCGCACGGCGGACGACGACGGACGAAGCATGATGACTATAGGTCATCGGACCCTTCGGGTCAGATGACCTAACAATGGATCCTGCAGTTAGATGGACAGTCTATTTAAGCCCTTCTTGTTTTTGCATCAACATAGGAACTACTGGTTTTTCATTCATAAAAATAATCAAACTAGGAGATTTAATATGGCACCCATTGGAAGTGTTAATAGAAATCAACAAAACATTTCAAGAAAATTTCACAGAATAAGAAAGAAATTGCAAAAACATGACGAAATCTTGAGATTCCCAATCTCTGCAAGAAGAAGTAAATAGCTGAAATGATCAATTTTTACATAAACGCTTATTAATTATCAAAATTATGATACACATATATCTTTAAAATACTTACGTTTATTAATTATTTATCATCCTGGACATACACAAATATTGTTAATTACCTTTTTATGAGCCATAAGCAGACAATTCGAATGTTCATGTTCTGAAGCAATCTCGTAATCGTCAAGTTCTTCTTCAAGAAGCTTGACAAACCTGATAACCTCCTCATGCCAGGGTACATTCTCCATTGTCAGTGTGGAGGCCTTCGACTCTCCGCAGTAAGTCACACCCTGGAGAAATAGTCAATAAGAAATTCATCAGAAGAATAATGTGTGAATAACATTATTTTGGATATGGCATTACTTTAACAGGTTCTAACATACAAAATTTGATAATAGTTGGTGATGCAGAATGTGATATATATTCTTGTCAAGTTCACATATAGTAACAAAGGTAAATGGTTCTATCTCGTAATAGTTGGTGATGCAGAATGTGATATATATTCTTGTCAAGGTCACATATAGTAACAAAGGTAAATGGTTCTATCTCGTAATAGTTGGTGATGCAGAATGTGATATATATTCTTGTCAAGGTCACATACAGTAACAAAGGTAAATGGTTCTATCTCGTAATAGTTGGTGATGCAGAATGTGATATATATTGTCAAGGTCACATATAGTAACAAAGGTAAATGGTTCTATCTCGTAATAGTTGGTGATGCAGAATGTGATATATATTCTTGTCAAGTTCACATATAGTAACAAAGGTAAATGGTTCTATCTCGTAATAGTTGGTGATGCAGAATGTGATATATATTCTTGTCAAGGTCACATATAGTAACAAAGGTAAATGGTTCTATCTCGTAATAGTTGGTGATGCAGAATGTGATATATATTCTTGTCAAGGTCACATACAGTAACAAAGGTAAATGGTTCTATCTCGTAATAGTTGGTGATGCAGAATGTGATATATATTGTCAAGGTCACATATAGTAACAAAGGTAAATGGTTCTATCTCGTTAAGGATATTCTGCCGTCCTTAACGGTATGATTATCATCAACATGCTAGAAACTAGGCAATTAGCAGACCAACAGAGTTGTGAATATTCAATAAGTAAGGACAAAACGTCACTTAAAAGACATATCTTGATCTTTATTTATGTAGAATTTGTTGGTCTTCTTGATCTACTTGTACTGACCTTGACCTCTATGAAATCAGGTTTGCCCTTGGAAACAAGCTTGGCATAGTTTTCAATTTCCTCTGTATTCCATGCCTTAACAAGTGTTAGTCTGTAGACAGTTCTTTGTCGTTTCTCACCAAGGGCAACCAAGCTTTCCAGAAACCTATCCCAGAAGTCCCTAAATAGCGGCCTATCAATCTTCTTGAGACTTTCTTTGGTGCTGGCGTCGACACTAACATACAGCTGGGTGACTGGAGACATGTTCCTGTAACAGACACCTCAAGCCTTACAACAGATGCACATACTTTTTTAATATATAAAGTTTGAATTACCAAAGTCATAATTAAATCTTACTTATTCCTTTTAAATCAAACTACAACATGTATGAGAAATTATTATTTCATATGTTTGTAAATAATTTTAAGTCATTATTTCACAACAGTTACAATAACTTGCGTTTCACTTTGTCTAAATGATGGCTGTTATTTAGCATTCCATACACTGATATATGTACATGAAATATATAAGTGTACATCAGTGTTTTTTAAATAATATAATTTATTGAATAAAAAAACAAATATGTCCTTTTTCAATGTGAGGTTTTATGTGTAAATTGAGATTATTGAGTTTCAGTGTAGAAATGGGCTCTGGTAAAAAACAGAATTCAAAAAAAAAAAAAAAATAAAGAAATAAAATGGTGTTTCAAAAAAGTCCTGGGGGAATTCTAGCTTATATTGGGCATTAAGGCCATTCCTGCTACTAAGTCAGCCTATGTCTATTGGAGTACAGTAGAATTACAATGGTTTTGTTGAGAAGCAATATGCCAATCCCTTGACTTAGAACCAGAAAGAGTGTTGGTCCCCTCGGCTTACTGCAGGATATATACAATAATGAAAGTATATATATATTGAGAGAGGAACTTACTTGATGGCATCAGGGAACTGTGCATTAGTGACAAGGAAGGAAGAGATGCCTTTTTCGTGTAACATGTCCACAAATTTATTGATTTCTGGATACATAATGGGCTCCCCGACAAGGGAAAGAGCACAGTGTTTGATGTCGTGGCCTTCCTGTAACCTCTCCGGTAGGACACCCGGCACACCTGACCACAAAACAACACAACTTTCACATGTCATTCCAGCAATATTCTTCCGCTATCTTTTTTTATCCATTATTTTATATCATTGAACAAAATGTGGGTATTCATTGTACATGTATAGAATCTGTCATCAGCTTTTAGACTACAAACAGAAACTGTCATAATTTTTTAGACTACAAACTGAAATTATCATCAATTGTTTTTCATTCTCATTTACCTTTGAACTGTTTAATGAGATTTCTGTGGTTTTGGATTGCTCCCTCTATCACAGTTTCAGCACTGTCCATCTTCCATCTCCACTCTGTTCCCACAGGGTTTGTGTGATGCCTGTGTACCAAATAGGATTCATTATCAAACCCATCACTTACTGTTGAGGAAACTCAACTGATGCTGTTAAGGTTGTTGATTTAAATGGTATTTATTTTCATTGTTTTATTAACTTCATTCAATTTGAAATAATCATTGAATAACTCACATTAAATATTATTAATTACTCTAGTTGGTGTGAATGAACAGCACATAGAGACCCACTTCAGGAGATGCTACAGAATATGTGAAAACACAACTGCTCATAGCCTTTCATTACATATATCAAGGACTGTTTTCATTTATCAACTTGATCAGTTGGACCAGGGCTGTTTCTGTTTGAAATAAGGACAAGCCTCAAGGCCTACAGGTCCATTCAGATTTATATTTTAAATGTTACTATTAATCTCTTGATATAACCAGTTTTCCTGTAAATAGGAATGTGACCCTTGAAGAAAGTAGACTAATGATAAAAAAACATTCTGGTTAATCGCTTCCATAACAGATCAATAACTGATTGACTTACCTCCAACAGAAGACACATTTATTTGCACAGGCCAGACTGGGTGTGGTTTCCATGCATCGATGACTCTCAATACCGTAGAAGGTGTGTTTGTAACATCCCCCTCTTCCCCGTAACATTGACTGGAACAAGATAATTCAATACCAAGAGTAATATTTCAATTTGTATTTAACCCAGAGAAAACAGGATACCAACCACCTATTCAAATGCAAAGTTTGTAGCCTCATTTACGACCTTGTGACCTTTATTCCATACACTCGGATAGAAAACACACCTGTAATTAACATCTTAGTGAGATTTGCGTATAACACACTATTTAACCGAATCTTTACAGAGCTTCAAACAGAAGTTGGAGCAACATGTAAACAGTAGTTTATCCTGGGCAAATGTAATATCATTAACTAAACAATATAGGGATTTTTTTTTATCTAACAAACAATGAACTTTTAATATGCCTGATATACTACAGCAGTCAGGTAATGTAATATCTGTTGGCCATGGCTTATCTGCCCTTGGCAGTTGTTTAAGTTAACTACTTATCTACAATGTCAAAATAGAAAATGAACCCCAATTTTAGACCTTCAGAGGTAGCATCATATGTATTGGTTACCTGATGAAGCTTTACATCAGAGGTGAAACTTGTGGGCTAATAGATATCCCATTCATCGGTGACGCTTGGTGTGTGTTGTGATTGAACTCATTTGGATTAATTTTTAAATTTTATTTCAAAACCCTGCATACTTTCTGTATCTACATCCAACGCCCTGAGCCCCACTTATCAACCAACTCACTCTGAACTGGCACTGGTTCTACATTTTTTTGTTAATTTTTTTTTTGTAAAGTCAGAGCTAGTGATAAGAGATAATATATTGTTACCTTGGTCCAGCGACACAGTTTCACACCCGAATGACTGCCAATCAATCGGTACCCTTGTTTTTCCAATGCTTTTCTGAGCGCTGGAGTGACCATCTCTTTAGGTTCACCACTTCCTTTGGCAAGGTCTTCTCTTTTCCTTCGCACCTAGATAAAATACCATAATAAGTATCTTAATTAGTTGTAAGGGATAGAAAATAAAGGTTATCTTCATTATAGTGACCACATAAAACGTTACCTGAATATTCGTAAGGATCATCTCTTTTGATAAAACAATATTTCATAAATGATAAAGCATCATGACGGAGTAACAGGAAGAATTTCACGATTTTACTGTATAAAGACAGGGGAAGATTAATTTCAAGGTTTTACTGTATAACGACAGGGAAGGTTAATTTCAAGGTTTTTACTGTATAACGACAGGGAAGGTTAATTTCAAGGTTTTACTGTATAAAGACAGGGGGAGCTTAATTTCAAGGTTTTACTGTATAACGACAGGGAAGGTTAATTTCAAGGTTTTTACTGTATAAAGACGGGGGCAGGGGGTGGGGGGGGGGGGCTTAATTTCAAAGTTTTACTGTATAAAGATATGGGGCTTAATTTCAAAGTTTTACTGTATAAAGACAGAGAGGGGGGAGGGGGGGGGAGGTTGGGCACTTAATTTCAAAGTTTTACTGTATAAAGACAGAGAGGGGGGGAGGGGGTTGGGCACTTAATTTCAAAGTTTTGAAGAGTCCCAATACTCAAAAATAAAAGAGAGGTTTTAAAATTTGAGAGGGTCCCACAAGAAAAGTAGGCGTTCAGGACTCCAATATCTGTGTCTTAAAAATCATTGGTCCTTCTGTAGACTTAAGTGGTTAAGGTAGTAGTGAATTGTGTCTTTGTAAAGAACCTTGAACATTGACCAGTCATTTGGAATACCTTTGCTTTTTTCATATTTTTCATGACTTTTCCCAAGTCCTCCACATCCACAACACCATTGCTCTTTTGTAGTGACATGTCACTGCCATCTTCATTTCCCTCCTCCTCGTCATCTTCATCTTCTTCCTCAGACGTTGTCTCATACAACTCCTAAAATAACAATGTCTAAAACACTGTGACAGGAAGAAACAAATGCACAGACCCTACTGGAAATTGACCACAAAACCTCATTATTCTCTACAGGTGTCAACCCGTAGAAGCTTGACTTACTCTTCGGGCTCTATAGGGTTGGATGTGGCCCCTATTCCCAATGGGATGTGTTTCTTAATATGGCCAAATTCCAAATATACATAGTTTTCAATAGAGTTTCCTTCCTCATTCAACAATTTCTTGTAAAAATCCAGATAAAAGGCCTTTCCCAAATGAGTGAAAAAAATAAGTCTTCTTTTTTTAGTTTGTTTGTTCTGGTTTTGCCTTTAGTTTCAACAAATTTAAGTTTGGATTATGATTATGTTGACAAGTTGGTATTTTCTTGTTGTGTTTGAACTCTAAATATAGTCACCCAAATCAATGAAGCTAAGTGGTCACTAATGGCTGACTTAATCTAAATAGATGTTTCAAAACTTTTTAAAACTACCACAGTATTTTCATAACTATAAAGACATTAAAACATACAACACCATTGTAAACTCTATCACTGACCTCTTCACTGCTACAGGCCTCCCCAGAGTTCTTCCGCTTGCACTTTCCACCACATTTACTGTCTCCATCTGAACATTTCTCAGTTTGCTTCTGTTGAACATTTTTCTTATTAAATGGTAAGTTTTTCAGTGACTTCATCTTTCTCCAGAATTCAGCTCGCCACGCATCAAAATCGGCTTCTATTCCTGAAAATTAAACATTAATGGCTTCCTCTTATAAAGTTTAATTTCAAGAAAGTATGTTACATTTCATTACTGATATCCTTTTAAAAAAATGAAGGGATTTGTGAATGGTCTGTACATTTAACTATATTAATATCCTACCTCCATGTTTACTATCAGCGACATTCTCGTCTCCGACACCAACATTCACAATTCTGTTCCCAGACAACTGGTGTAGTAAGCTGTCAACTTTCTTCCCTACCTGTGGTAACAAAAACACAAAATAAATGCTGTAACTGGTGCTGTGGGTAAACAAGATCAAGAAAGAAAAACAAACACATCTGACTGTTGATCAATTTTTGAAAAGTAACGACAGTAATGAACAACATATCAAACATAAAGAATTCCAAAAACATCTGTTTTGGGTGTTTTTCTTATATTCCAAATAATATGAGATATTTTGATAAACAGAATCTTACACTCCTGTCCATAGCATTATATTGAATATATCAAGCTTGTGCAATAGCTTGTTACAAAAATAATATAGAGACTTGAAGCTTGTGTGATATAAAATCAGTGAATTATTTTTCATGAATTGAATATACATAAAGGCCACTGGGATGTAATATATATATATATATATATATATAACATATTGTGCATCAGGTTTAGATAATAAAATGATGTCACTCTCTCACAGATTACATTGTGATGTAACAATGTCAACCATAGACATAGAGCCGACATGACTTATTGTTTGATGTTGAAATGATCATTTTCTTCAAAGCCTGTGGAACCAAATGTGTGGTAAAAATGACCCTAAATTTATTTCCACGCGATAGGTGTTAAATTGAAACTCATGTTGAAATGAATCAGGGCCTTAAAGACCGTTTCCTAGTTTCCATAGTGATAAAGGCATTTAGGCCACCTGCTAGACCAGGAATTTTCCCCTAGCAAGTCCATATCCTCCTACAGTAACACCTCTAAAGTGCTTCCATCCTGGATAGCACCAGTGATTCATGTAAGCAATAACCTTGTTTCACAATTGTTATAAAATGCATTGTATATATATAGATCATGTTTTTAATCTTCAATTTCATTTTCTTAAATCTTCACGTTCATTGCGTATCACCGTAACATGTTACATGAAGGAAACTCCTTAACATCTTACTTAGGAACAAGAGTCAGTCTGAAGGGTTTAGTCTTTAAGGGTGGGATTGTTTATCTATATTCATCATTATTCTTATCAATAGCACCAGGCTATAATATGGCTTTCTGTTTTATGGTTCCTTTAAGCGAAGTCTTTCACAGTGTTTCCAAACGTATTAAGTGCTACTTCATATAATAATCACAACAAAATAAAGGTACTGTTTATAAATTTCTTTGACAAATACGCATTGTTTACTTTTTTCGAAATGTTTCAAGTACATTGTATTATTTTTCAATATCTAAATACAATGCAGATTGAAAAGTCCTCAGTTTCCAAGTCTGATTAAATATATTGTCATTAACTCATTCAATCTCACTGTACTACATATAGGTTAAAATGATAAAGAATAAAATTTCTAACACTAAACATTTACATCATCATCAATGATCAACAGCATTAACATACTATTGTACAACTTACCACACAGAAGTTATCCTTGTAAAGTGAGTTTCCTAATCCAAAAACAGCATAACTGAGTTCCTTCAGTAATGTTTTCTGTACACGGAAATCAGAAGAAGTATCTTCCAGCCATTTAAGGAACCAAGCACTGCCCTCTGGTGGCTGACCATCAGTGTAAGTGGAGATAATCACAACAAGATAACAGTCCTCTGCCTGAAAATAAAATAACTGACTAAGAAAGCTAGTAAAAAAAGATTGTTCTCCATTTTATTTGAATAGAATCTGTCGGAAAATAAACAAAAAAAGGTTAAGAACTTGATAATATCTGTAGCTTTTGTACATGCAAGTGCAGGTAGTGTGGATTACGAGTCACCAAACTTCTCAAAAAGATGCATTTTTTGCAAAAGATAAACATGGGTATCCTGTGAGGAATCATCAACTGACATGATTCAGTATTCAGGGTCATAATCTCTCAGGTCTATAAAGTGTTGTGATGTATGTCTTACCTCTTCTGCCAAGTTATCCTCGGGGTCGTAATCTTTCAGATCCTGTATCTCGGATGTGAAGCCTTTACGTTCAGCATCTTTGGCTAAAAGCCCAGCAAAAGCCTTTAACCAAAAATCTTTAAGTGTTCATAATGTTAAACTTTTCAGCATCTTCAATACTTGTTTATATAGGACTCACTGTGTATTTAGCCTGTTTTTTCTCCATTTTAATGACTTTGATCTTAGTCTCTAGAATTACCATTCTTCAAAGAGATGTTTCAAAACAACAATCTGTGGAAACTACAATTTTACATATCTATAAATCTGTTCAATTCAGCACAGGGGACATTCAAATTGGCTCCAATACTGCCAGAGTTTATCATGATTCATCATATGATACAACCTGTTTATTTATACAAAAGATCCCAGAATTGGAATATTAGAGCTCACCATTGTAACTAACTCAAAAGACATGTACTAGATATTTACGTTTGTATCTTTCTACTCTTCATTTGGTCTGTTGGATTGAATCCAGCACACATGTGACTGTGCTTGTCATTATAAATTCAAAATGGAATTATGAAATTACCTTTGACCAATTTGAATAAAACTTTGTGTTTTAGAAACAGTTTTTTTGCGGGATGTTATGAATACAGCCAATCTCAACATCAAACCTCACAATCAAACATGTACAACTAAGGACCAAAGGCAACTTATATATGAATCATAGCATTTGCAAAAGATTGATCAAAAATAGCAACAACAACCATCATTTAAAAAATATATATATATATGCATATATATCAAGTGAGAAATCTCTGCCATTTTGTTTTTTTCCCATAAGTCTCTACATCAAAATCAAACATGAAAATTAATCACGTCTGTGTTCTGAATGAGGACAAACTTTATTTTCTGCGATGCGATCATATCATACTGTTCTAGGAAATGGACAAACTCTTCTTCTAGGAAATGGACAAACTTTTCCTCAATCAATTAAAATTCATGACTTTTGATGATGTTTTAACAATGCTTGTACCATTTCCTTTAATTCAACTATTTTACCTTTGATTTTCCTGTCTGTGTTCCAAACAAGACCTTCAGTTTCTTTTGCCTTGTTTGCGTTGCATCAGATTTACTTGGCTCAACTTTTTCATCCGCAGTCTCTGGTGGCAGACTGTATCCCTTCTAAAATACCACACAGAATAACTGACATCAATAATATTCAACTTAGCCTTAGGTAAACATGAGATACACAAATATTACCTGCTGCATTAGTGCTTCTATGTAGTATATATCATGAGGAGGGAAATTTGGCTGTAAAGCTCTAAAACAGTATTAACACAAGTGAAGCTGATGCCAAAGTCAATGTTGCTATAGTCTTGGTTATAAATAATTGGACTCCAGTTTAGTTGGAAATATTTGGTGGGGATTTAATTTTGTTACTTGCAGTCATTAAAGTAGCATGAAATTCAATACCCAGAAAATATTTCCACTGTTTAACAAATTCTCAGGAAACAAAAAACCATAAAATGCCATGTTTTTCACTGCTTAAGAGGTGTTCCATGAAAATGAATCTCTAACAGATTCAACGACGAAATATTAGCCTGGCAAAATTAAACAACTATGCAGTACTATACAGCATCCTTTACTGAACATTGCTGTGTAGCTTCCAATGTTCCTGTTCCGGACATTCTTATTCACTCGAGTTCCTCTAGGATTCAAACATATATCATTCTATAAGTGTTATGTCTCTTGATTCAATGTTCTGACATATACCAGCAATCAGTAAACATGACTAGAATGTCCATGGACATTCAGGATAAGTTGACCAATGATTTCTGAAAATTTCAGAAGCTGAATCACAAACCTAAATGATCTATAAACAAAGAGCTATTTTTGGGAGTCATAAACATCAGTATCAATGGTCTTCAATTTTGAATCCAGAGAAATCTATTGGCTTCAACTTGCTATCTGATTCCATTAAACTATGATCTCTTGACTCTATCAACCTTTTGACGAAACTTCTTCATGATTAAATGTACCTTTGGGTTAAGTCCTTTCCTGCCAGTGTGAAGAAGCCATACTAAACAGCCAGTGGCTAAAGCTACCGTCCACACCGGTAGCTGAATGTATTCTGACACAGTAGCTGTCAAAATTTTCTCCAACATACTGGTTTATTAGAGATAACTTTATTTACTATCGTCAGGATACTTTACTCTGAAACACACAACATAGATAATTAAGGTACCATTGTGCCAAAAGTGCTACACAATCTGATCAGCAAAATGTTTTTTCTAATTAAATTCAATTTCATTTAATACCTGTTTTGACAGATAAATTTCCTATTTCATTTTGTATACTGGTATGCAGTCTTTTCAACTTCCATCTGACATGACATTTGAATGATTTTTTTAATGATATTGGATGGAATTACATATTCTAGTGCTAATTTATTTTTACAATATAAAGAAACATTGTTCATGACCATGAAATTTAGTAATAAGTCAAGGAAATGCATAAATTTTCTGTCAGAAAGTATTCCCTCAAAACAATACCATACCAAGCTGTTCTAATCAGATTTTGTGAATTTGTAGCTGACATAAAGAAGTTTATTCCTCAAATTATGATTTGAGTGATTAGTTAATGAACTGCTAGTCCCAACAGCCGAGACTATTAGATTAAAGTAAAGACTAGTAAATTATCAATATGATCCTAATATTTTGTCCTTAAAAATCTTTTGAATGCTAATAGATGATACCAAATAAAACTGCCTAGCTTTGTGAAAATAGCAAGTATACCCTTTTCAATTATTTTCCTGAGAAAAAGTATTTTGATAAAGTGAAAAAATACAGGTTACACAGCATGTGATTTCACTCGGAAAGAAAGATGTATGACTAACTTTGACAATATTGTACCTAAAGCAGAAGTGTATATTTTTCATCAGAGTTGTTGATTTCATGGTTTGCTGATCAAAACAGAAATCTTAATAGGTAAAGCCGGTTTTCAGGAGTAAGTCTCAGTATATTCTAATCATTTCAAACACAAAATCAGATAAGTATTGCAGAAACTTTTACATCTTCGTTTCCTCTGATGATTGGTTTTCAGTAGGTTTAGGAATGTTGCACTGTATAAGATATACAACACATACTACGTGCAATTCACTAGAACTAGTTGCTGTTGTGTCAACCATCCGTGGATTTCAGAGAGTGCAATGGAACACCACACACCCTTATCTCAGATGACAAAATATGTCTTAAATCTGGCACATTTACACACAATAAAGTCGATAAACTACTTATAAATGTGTATATTCAGAGCTGACAAAACTAAAGGCGAAAGCAGCAACATTACTCTTGATAATGAACAACCCTATCGCTACCTTAGATAATTTTAACATTGTCTGTTAAGTGTGGGGGAGACAAGAGAGACATATCTTATGACGGTGTAACAAGTATCGAATTAATTATTTCGAGTTTTATATCGTTTTTCACGATTCAGTTTTCGTTGTTTGTAAAGTGAAGAGCGGACAAGAGAGACATATCTTATGACGGTGTAACAAGCATCGAATTAATCATTTAGAGTTTTATATCGGTTTATACGATTTGGTTTACCTTTATAATGTAAATTCTATATCATTTTGAGAGCATAACATCGCATACTCCACGGACGATGCTTCTTGTCGCTATATTACAAAAGTTCGCCTTGTCCACATGCAACTTCCGGTGAAAATAAGAACATGACAGAAAAACCAGTATTAAAATCCGGATATTACAAATATTATTATTACTATTTTTATTTAACGTATTTTTAAACTCTCGTGATTGATGAGTATTTATATTTTCATCTTTCGTCACTTATGCTGGTAAAGCCTATACATTAATGACAATGAGAGTCATGATCACGAGCTAATTATAAAGTTTATTCACACTTTCGTTACAAGAGCTCGTTTGACAGAGACTTTTTTACTTTCTTTTTTGACTTGTGGGCAAAAGGTAGACTTAGCAGGAAGTAGAAATAAATTCTTAATTATTGGAAATTATAAAAGGCACTCTTTGGTTTGGAAAAAACATGAAGGACTAAAAGTAAGTACCTAAAACTTCCTCAGCGTCTAAGCGAGAAGGATAATTATAATACGCTATTCCATTTGCCTCGTCTGTCAATATACCAAACCCCGTTACCTGTAACCAGGGACGTATATATATATGTCTCTGCCTGTAATAAATGAGTGTAATTATTAACCAGCTGGAACGTAAAATACGAGAAAATAAGAAACTACCAATATCTCTTTGTAATGTTATAATGAAGAAATTCGAATTAAATAGACTTTTTGTGTTTATAAACCATTTTCTCCAAAAGAACATCGAAATAAGCAATAGTAGAAAGCTTGATAATTTTTTAATTGATTGCGGTGAGTTTGTTGATAAATATTTTTTGTAAACTTTTCATATCCATAAAACAAAACATGCGTGTTTGAGCTATTTACAGCTTAAGTAGCGCCTTATATTGTATACCACTTTTAGTCCAAAATATTAGGAAAACAATCAATAAATAAATGCCATTAAAAAGCTGAGTTAATTTCCAATTACTCATATAATCTTTGTGATGAGTCACTTTAATCTATTAGTATTATTTTTGAGAGATTCAATCCTCACTGGCCAACAAAATGGCACTGGTTAGACTGGTCACTACAAAGTCCACACTTGATTTATGAGCATGGGTATATTAGGGCAGATACCAACTGTGATGGAGAAGAGGCTTTGGTGATCTCACTCTCAGTGAACAATCAAAAAAGCTAAATCCACTGGGTCTAGTTTCTTATCCCTCTTTATTATATGTCCTTGTATTAACTGATTAAGTCATGTCAAATCTCTACCATGATTTTGCTGTTATTGTAAAAAAAAATATTTTATTTTCATTTCACTCCAATTAATTTCCATTTTATTTTCAGTTTCATTTTTTTCCTATTTCATTCATATTAAATCTTTTTTTTAACATTATAGGTTTCTTCTTTTCCATATTAGTGGTCCCCCTAACCTCCCCTCCCCTACCCCCAGTATTATAGCGCACATCAGGATATCAACATAATATTCATAGGATCAAGGAAGTCAATTAAAGGTTAGATGTTAATTCAAATGTCAAATTCATTATATACTGATTTCAGATAGAGCACCATGCTTTCCATCATTGAACCTTTTTACCTTTCACTTTGATTTAAATATAACATGAACAAATTTCAAATATTGATTAACTTTTTGACATTTCATAACCTATTTATTGATCTTTAATGTAAATGGCTGACCTCTTCGATCTCTGACTTTTTGTGATTTACATATTTTTCTTTAGCATAACTTTACATTGTTTTAGGTATGTAAATGAACAGTAGAGTATTTTGATTTATAAGTATCAATGGCCAGTTTAACCCTTGACGACCAGCATTATATATAGTGACATTTTGCTTAATTTATATTTTGGTGAGTTGTGTGACTAAACCCAACACAAACTATTGCCTGCAGTATAATTTGTGACCTTATATACATACTGATCTGATATTTATCGTCAGAGATGTACATGTATATGCCTTATATATTCAAACAAACGCCTCCTTCATTATTAACCCCCTCCCTTTATTTTAGATACTTTTTCTTGTATGCCATCGAGGGCAATGACATTTTTATATAATTTTACAATTTTGTTTTGAAATTAGAAATACTGTGTAGTACAACTTAATAATGATATGTTGATGACCTAGATATTGACCATAGGATATATACTTTCATTATTGACGTTGTTATAAATAATTGATATCAATTTCAAACTCAATTTCTGATAATTGTTCAACATATATTAGTTTCAGTTTTACGAAAGGTTTAAAGAATCAAGAAATGACAATTTTTAATTTTGGTGATCCTCATATGAGCTTCAATAAAAAATATGTGTAAATTTTCATAAATCACTTCTATGAAGTAGAATAGAATTTAAGATCATAATTTCAGAAATCCATGTAAAACTTGAAGTCATCTCCACTCTATATCTATGATAAAAATTACATCATGGTAATGTAACCTGTGAGATGTGACATTGTTTTCTTATCTGTCATGACCTTACAATAGGTGATTTACAATGTATTGTAGTATTGAGTTCAAATGTAAAAATATTTGATGAGTAATTTCAGGGATGTATGATAGAATTGTATGTCCCTGATAATATGTACTCACAGAATAATACACCGAACTGATATGTATACAATTGGTATAAACCCACACACTAATGTGAAAATTCATTGTTTGTTCATTTCAAAATTTTATCATGATTGTGTTGTATGAAGTTTTATCTTCTTTTGTATTTTGAACTTTCAATGAATACTGAGATAACTTGGTACACTATCAGAACAATATCAACTATTAACAGTTATTAACAGTACAACATGACAATCACTGCTTTCACTTGTTTCAATCTGTAGTGGCAACTGGGGGATCACCAGATCCAAGTCGTCATGGAGACGACAAAATAGGGAAAAAAACTTCATTGGCTATTTCTGGTTCGGTAGTCACCTCTCCCTCTGAAGTTTGGTACGAGAGATCATCTGGCACTAGTTCTGGTCAACAACCATCAATGGCATCACAATCCTACATTCAAAGACTTCAACCATTGTCTGAGGAATTCCCACTAAAAGTGTTTCTGATGAAACTTGCAAAGGAAATTGATGAAGATGAATTAAAGGAAATGAAATTTATGATGAAAGGTACAGATGATTCATTTTATTATTTGCCTTGTTTGGTAAAGTTATATAATACAAAAATATGATTATTACAGTAGGAAATTTGACTAGAGATCATAAAAAGTAAAAAGTGATGTTTGCAAGGGTAAAGATAAAGTATTTTTTATCTAATTAAGTCATTGAAATTTAGAGTTGGTAGATTGATACTTGTATAGTTCATTTCAATAATTCTGTTTAGAAAAAATTGCATTTATGAAAAATTCACAGAATTTTTAAAAAGAGATTAAAAAAAATGATTTTTTTATTATGATTTGGTGAAAACATTAGTACAGGTATGCAACAATTTAATGCTGATTTTTGGAACTGATGTCAGAACTTTCCTTCTAGGTGAGATGGGAATGGGGAAGAGAACAATTTCTGAAATAAAGACTGTTAAAGAGTTCTTTATCCATCTGATGGAAATCAACTTTGTGGACAAGTACAATTTGTTACAGCTTCAAAGCTTACTCTGGCACATTGAAAGGAAGGACTTGCATAGCCAGCTTGTAACCTTTGCAAGGGACTATCGGACACGCCCACTGCACTTCTTCATACCGAAGTCTGAGCCAAGTGAGTGTGATGTTTCTGTATTATCTGGCTGAATATAGTTGATCATTTCCCAATGTAATCAAAGATAAATGCATTATCTCTGTCTGTACCCAAAGTAAATACACTGTTGCCTTGATCTGTACCCCAAGTAACTACACTGTTGCCTTGATCTGTGCCCCAAGTAGCTAAATGGATGCCTTAATCTGTACCCAAAGTAACTACATTGTTGCCTTAATCTGTACCCCAAGTAACTACACTGTTGCCTTTATCTGTACCCCAAGTAACTACAATGTTGCCTTGATCTGTACCCAAAGTAACTACAATGTTGCCTTGATCTGTACCCAAAGTAACTACACTGTTGCCTTGATCTGTACCCAAAGTAACTACACTGTTGCTTGATCTGTACCCAAAGTAACTACACTGTTGCTTGATCTGTACCCCAAGTAACTACAATGTTGCCTTGATCTGTACCCAAAGTAACTACACTGTTGCTTGATCTGTACCCAAAGTAACTACACTGTTGCTTGATCTGTACCCAAAGTAACTACACTGTTGCCTTGATCTGTACCCAAAGTAACTACACTGTTGCTTGATCTGTACCCAAAGTAACTAAATGGATGCCTTGATCTGTACCCCAAGTAGCTAAATGGATGCCTTGATCTGTACCCCAAATAAATACATTGTTGCTTTGATCTGTACCCCAAGTAACTACACTGTTGCTTGATCTGTACCCCAAGTAACTACACTGTTGCTTGATCTGTACCCTAAGTAACTACAATGTTGCCTTGATCTGTACCCAAAGTAACTACACTGTTGCTTGATCTGTACCCAAAGTAACTACACTGTTGCCTTGATCTGTACCCAAAGTAACTACACTGTTGCTTGATCTGTACCCAAAGTAACTAAATGGATGCCTTGATCTGTACCCCAAGTAGCTAAATGGATGCCTTGATCTGTACCCCAAATAAATACATTGTTGCCTTGATCTGTACCCCAAGTAACTACACTGTTGCTTGATCTGTACCCCAAGTAACTACACTGTTGCCTTGATATGTACCCCAAGTAACTACACTGTTGCCTTGATCTGTACCCCAAGTAACTACACTGTTGCTTGATCTGTACCCCAAGTAACTACACTGTTGCCTTGATATGTACCCCAAGTAACTACACTGTTGCCTTGATCTGTACCCCAAGTAAATACACTGTTGCCTTAATCTGTACCCCAAGTAACTACACTGTTGCTTTGATCTGCACCCAAAGTAACTACACTGTTGCCTTGATCTGTACCCCAAGTAACTACAATGTTGCCTTGATCTGTACCCAAAGTAACTACACTGTTGCTTGATCTGTACCCAAAGTAACTACACTGTTGCTTGATCTGTACCCAAAGTAACTACACTGTTGCCTTGATCTGTACCCAAAGTAACTACACTGTTGCCTTGATCTGTACCCCAAGTAACTACAATGTTGCCTTGATCTGTACCCAAAGTAACTACACTGTTGCCTTAATCTGTACCCCAAGTAACTACACTGTTGCCTTGATCTGTACCCAAAGTAACTACACTGTTGCCTTTATCTGTACCCCAAGTAAATACACTGTTGCCTTAATCTGTACCCAAAGTAACTACAATGTTGCCTTGATCTGTACCCAAAGTAACTACACTGTTGCTTGATGTGTACCCAAAGTAACTACACTGTTGCTTGAACTGTACCCAAAGTAACTACACTGTTGCCTTGATCTGTACCCAAAGTAACTACACTGTTGCTTGATCTGTACCCAACGTAACTAAATGGATGCCTTGATCTGTACCCCAAGTAGCTAAATGGATGCCTTGATCTGTACCCCAAGTAAATACATTGTTGCCTTGATCTGTACCCCATGTAACTACAATGTTGCCTTGATCTGTACCCCAAGTAACTACACTGTTGCCTTGATCTGTACCCAAAGTAACTACACTGTTGCCTTTATCTGTACCCCAAGTAAATACACTGTTGCCTTAATCTGTACCCAAAGTAACTACAATGTTGCCTTTATCTGTACCCCAAGTAACTACACTGTTGCTTTGATCTGTACCCAAAGTAACTACACTGTTGCCTTGATCTGTACCCCAAGTAACTACAATGTTGCCTTGATCTGTACCCAAAGTAACTACACTGTTGCTTGATCTGTACCCAAAGTAACTACACTGTTGCCTTGATCTGTACCCAAAGTAACTACACTGTTGCTTGATCTGTACCCAAAGTAACTAAATGGATGCCTTGATCTGTACCCCAAGTAGCTAAATGGATGCCTTGATCTGTACCCCAAGTAAATACATTGTTGCCTTTATCTGTACCCCAAGTAACTACACTGTTGCTTGATCTGTACCCCAAGTAACTACAATGTTGCTTTGATCTGTACCCAAAGTAACTACAATGTTGCCTTGATCTGTACCCCAAGTAAATACACTGTTGCCTTAATCTGTACCCAATGTAACTACAATGTTGCCTTAGTAACTACAATGTTGCCTTAATCTGTACCCAGAGTATCTAAATGGATGCCTTGATATGTACCCCAAGTAACTAAATGGATGCCTTGATCTGCACCCCAAGTAAATACACTGTTGCCTTGATATGTACCCCAAGTAACCAAATGGATGCCTTGATCTGTACCCCAAGTAGCTAAATGGATGCCTTGATCTGTACCCCAAGTAACTAAATGGATGCCTTGATCTGTACCCAGAGTATCTAAATGGATGCCTTGATATGTACCCCAAGTAACTAAATGGATGCCTTGATCTGTACCCAGAGTATCTAAATGGATGCCTTGATATGTACCCCAAGTAACTAAATGGATGCCTTGATCTGCGCCCCAAGTAAATACACTGTTGCCTTGATATGTACCCCAAGTAACCAAATGGATGCCTTGATCTGTACCCCAAGTAGCTAAATGGATGCCTTGATCTGTACCCCAAGTAACTAAATGGATGCCTTGATCTGTACCTCAAGTAACTACACTGTTGCCTTGATATGTACCCAAAGTAAATAAATGGATGGCTTGATCCGTACCCAGAGTATCTAAATGGATGCCTTGATATGTACCCCAAGTAACTAAATGGATGCCTTGATCTGTACCCCAAGTAACTAAATGGATGCCTTGATCTGTACCCCAAGTAGCTAAATGGATGCGTTGATCTTTACCCCAAGTAACTAAATGGATGCCTTGATCTGTACCCCAAGTAAGTACAGGGCTAACTTGATTTATACCCTAAGTAAGTACAGGGCTAACTTGATTTGTTCCCAAAGTAAGTACAGGGCTAACTTGATTTGTTCCCAAAGTAAGTACAGGGCTAACTTGATTTGTTCCCAAAGTAAGTACAGGGCTAACTTGATTTGTTCCCAAAGTAAGTACAGGGCACTGGGTTGTGTTGATCATTACCCCAAATAACTTTTATAAGAACATAATTATCTTGATTCTTTACCTGGATTATTTCTCAAGGATTATCTGAATCATTCCAACTCAGTACATTAATTGCTTATGTATACGTCTACCTGAAGTTTAAGAAAATGTTTGTGTCCCTACTCAGTTTTAATTTCATTAAACACCTAGTTTGTATTGGCATTATAGAAAAGGTTAGACATGGTTGATTAAATGTATATATTCATTATCATATCATTATATTTATGATGAAAATGTAAACATTGTCTATTAAGAGCATGATTAAAACAGAAATAACTTTCCATTGATGTCTGATTTAATTGCCACTGTTCAATTATCCACTATCAACATAATTTATATACAGGAAATGGTTACGTGTATGCTCACTTCCATATTGGGGGAGAACTGGAAACTACATCTGTACCGCACCTGGAAAAACTAAGGCAAACCATTGCTGACTATCTGTGTGTTCCTGCTAAATTCATTTTCATCAAAGGCATCGAGCCACTGCATAGTTTGATTGTGACTCTGATGGTGCCGGAGTCAGCTGTATTTGCCCTGTTTGAACTGTCAGACATTGAGAAGTCTACCCTTCAGAGCCTCAGAATTAACTCATTTAGAGTGGGTAGAAAACGTGTGATACTTTCAGGTAATTTTCGTTTCAGAGGCTTTTCCAGATTTTTTATAGAAAGAAATGCTGTACAGAATCGAAATTCCTGTAATATCGACGGTGTTAACACAACATTGGAAATAAACATCTGTAATTCCAAAACAACATCTGTAATTCCTGGAATTTTTTCACTACAATGAAGAGTGGACTAAAATTAAAATTTTTATCGAGTTTGGAGTTAAAGATGAAATTATTTATTTATTTTTTATTTTTATGATTTAAAGGTGATTTTAACTTTTGGCAAAAATGAACTCTTTTATGCAAAGATAGAAAAAGTTTAAACAAATTATTTTCCAGAATTGAGTAATATTCTTCAATCTCTTTTGAGAATTTTGTGTCTATGGAGCACAAGTGTTAAACTGAGAAAACCCATTATAAGCAGTGTTTACATATTAGAACAGTTATTTGATGCAAGTGAAGTGATTTACCTTTCTCTAATTGTCTCATATCTTATTCCAGAGTTAAAATTTGAAAAGGCAGCCACGCTAAGTGAAGAAGAAGAAATAAACCGAATTTTAAAGAAGGAAGAGTTCCTGACATCAGAATTAGATAAAAGCCAGGCAAGACTAGTAGAACGAAGTAAAGCCCTCTCTTCCTCACAGGAAGAATTGGCAAAAGTGAAGGTCACATCTGATCAGCTGAAAATGGCCAATGACCGAGCTATGATGATTTTAGCCACTCTTGTATATCAAGATTTAATCGTTAATTCTAGCACTACAGATTCGCTGTGTAGGCTAAGTATCATTGCCTATTTCAAATTCTGTCTTAGACAGTTCCGTTCACGATTCCCGGAGGCTGCAAAACATGTTGGAGATTTACTAGAAGCAAATGCTTTGGTTGTGCGAAGAACAGAGAGAGACTCTCACAGGAATTATGTAGAACGTTTACAGATTCATCAACTAGCTTTAGAACATCGTTGTCAAACTGTACAGCCTACTTACACTCTCTGTGACCATCTGTTCCAACAAGCATCTGCATCTGTTAGACAGCAGTATACTAATCCCAGAAATCAACAGCAAACAACTCGACCATCATCGTTTACTCCAGAATCCCAACATATACCATCTTCTTCCAGAAGGAAACTTTTTGATCGAAGGGCAGAAAAAAAATCAGGTATAGTGAATTTTTTCTTAAATTTCCAATTTGCAAGAAGCTAACTTCATTTTGTTTTCTCACCTTATTTTGTATATGATCATTTTTGTTATCCAATCACAACAATGACAATTATAAAACATTGATTCCAGTTTTTGGAATTATTCATGACCATCATCAAATACTTGTAGGATTTGAGTACTTCAAAGTTTCCAAACTGTAGAACTTTATCAAAGAATAGGTGGAGTGGCTGTGGGTCAGCAATCTTTTCTTTTTGAAAATAATTATTTTAATAGAATATTGATTAAATTTAATTTTCCAGATAAAATATAAATCGTTCATTTTTGTTTTGTTTTTTGTTTTTTTTTTTTTTTTTTTTGCAAATCCTTAAGAAAAAATGAAAGTGTCAGAGTTTCTTTCTTTCATTATTGTAGAAAGTGAGAAAAAACCACATCCTTACAAAAGTGTCCTGAAGGAAATCTCCCTGAAACTCACAGATGCTCAAAGGGAAAAACTTCTTGGCAACATACGCTTCAACAAGGTTGAAGAAAAGGAAGTTGTCAAAAGACCAGAGAAATTTTTACAACTATTATTTGAAAATGAAATGGGTGAAATTCCTGCAGATCCATGTAAGTAATTCTAGTTCAACATAAAATAATAATAGTACACTGTATAAAAGTATGACTAGCTATTTTTATATTTAACCATTATTATGTAAACTGGTAAGTAATTTCTAGTGTGTACCATTAGTATGAGACTGTAACTGGTAAGTAATTTCTAGTGTGTACCATAAGTATGAGACTGTAACTGGTAAGTAATTTCTAGTGTGTACCATTAGTATGAGACTGTAACTGGTAAGTAATTTCTAGTGTGTACCATTAGTATGAGACTGTAACTGGTAAGTAATTTCTAGTGTGTACCATTAGTATGAGACCGTAACTGGTAAGTAATTTCTAGTGTGCACCATTAGTATGAGACTGAAACTAGTAAATAAGTTCTAGTGTGTACCATTAGTATGAGACCGTAACTGGTAAGTAATTTCTAGTGTGTACCATTAGTATGAGACTGTAACTGGTAAGTAATTTCTAGTGTGTACCATTAGTATGAGACGTTCTAGTGTGCACCATTAGTATGAGACTGAAACTGGTAAGTAATTTCTAGTGTGTACCATTAGTATGAGACTGTAACTGGTAAGTAATTTCTAGTGTGTACCATTAGTATGAGACTGAAACTAGTAAATAAGTTCTAGTGTGTACCATTAGTATGAGACCGTAACTGGTAAGTAATTTCTAGTGTGTACCATTAGTATGAGACCGAAACTGGTAAGTAATTTCTAGTGTGTACCATTAGTATGAGACCGTAACTGGTAAGTAATTTCTAGTGTGTACCATTAGTATGAGACTGTAACTGGTAAGTAATTTCTAGTGTGCACCATAAGTATGAGACTGTAACTGGTAAGTAATTTCTAGTGTGTACCATTAGTATGAGACCGAAACTGGTAAGTAATTTCTAGTGTGCACCATTAGTATGAGACTGAAACTGGTAAGTAATTTCTAGTGTGCACCAATAGTATGAGACTGTAACTGGTAAGTAATTTCTAGTGTGTACCATTAGTATGAGACCGAAACTGGTAAGTAATTTCTAGTGTGTACCATTAGTATGAGACTGTAACTGGTAAGTAATTTCTAGTGTGTACCATTAGTATGAGACTGTAACTGGTAAGTAATTTCTAGTGTGTACCATTAGTATGAGACCGTAACTGGTAAGTAATTTCTAGTGTGTACCATTAGTATGAGACTGTAACTGGTAAGTAATTTCTAGTGTGCACCATTAGTATGAGACTGTAACTGGTAAGTAATTTCTAGTGTGTACCATTAGTATGAGATTGAAACTGGTAAGTAATTTCTAGTGTGTACCATTAGTATGAGACTGTAACTGGTAAGTAATTTCTAGTGTGTACCATTAGTATGAGACCATAACTGGTAAGTAATTTCTAGTGTGTACCATTAGTATGAGACTGTAACTGGTAAGTAATTTCTAGTGTGTACCATTAGTATGAGACCGTAACTGGTAAGTAATTTCTAGTGTGTACCATTAGTATGAGACTGTAACTGGTAAGTAATTTCTAGTGTGTACCATTAGTATGAGACCGAAACTGGTAAGTAATTTCTAGTGTGCACCATTAGTATGAGACCGAAACTGGTAAGTAATTTCTAGTGTGCACCATTAGTATACGACTGTAACTGGTAAGTAATTTCTAGTGTGTACCATTAGTATGAGACCGAAACTGGTAAGTAATTTCTAGTGTGCACCATTAGTATGAGACTGTAACTGGTAAGTAATTTCTAGTGTGTACCATTAGTATGAGACTGTAACTGGTAAGTAATTTCTAGTGTGCACCATTAGTATGAGACTGTAACTGGTAAGTAATTTCTAGTGTGTACCATTAGTATGAGACTGTAACTGGTAAGTAATTTCTAGTGTGTACCATTAGTATGAGACTGTAACTGGTAAGTAATTTCTAGTGTGTACCATTAGTATGAGACCATAACTGGTAAGTAATTTCTAGTGTGTACCATTAGTATGAGACCGTAACTGGTAAGTAATTTCTAGTGTGTACCATTAGTATGAGACTGAAACTGGTAAGTAATTTCTAGTGTGTACCATTAGTATGAGACTGTAACTGGTAAGTAATTTCTAGTGTGCACCATAAGTATGAGACTGTAACTGGTAAGTAATTTCTAGTGTGTACCATTAGTATGAGACTGAAACTGGTAAGTAATTTCTAGTGTGTACCATTAGTATGAGACCGTAACTGGTAAGTAATTTCTAGTGTGCACCATAAGTATGTGGATGTAACTGCAAGTATAGCAAAAATTATAACAAAATTGATTCAAAGCCCAGCATAGTAGAATGACGTATTTCTTCACATGAAAATGTGTCTTCTTTAAAAAATGAATTTTAATCAGTCTCCTTAAGCAGCATTACAGTAGCTAGTGTTTACAGAAGAGAGTTTACAAATATTTTGCATCATTGTTTTTCAGGCCACCAACACCATGCCAATAAAAATAACTTTTTATATCATTGTCAATGATTATTCTGAGTTTTAAAGAGTTGTTCTTATAAAGAGACCACACATAGCTCAATATTATTCCCCATACATATGAACATCAAAACTTTAGCCTTGGTGTAACTACGGAGGTTTACATACATGCTAAAGTCATCATTTATACTGTCTGTATCAACAGACAAATGTATAAAATGTAGAGGGTAGGGATGTGTGTTATTAATTTCATCCATGTTTTATGTTGTTTTGATTTACAACAGGTGAACACGTCCTGAAAAAACTCAAAATTATAGGAAATAAAGATTTAGATTTATCTGCTCACAAACTTTTATCGAAACAGCAAAAAGACTTGAAGCAAGAGGCAGAAAGCTCAACTAGCAGCTCAGGCCACCAAAAACCTTCAAACACTTTTGCTAAATCATTCTACAAATCTACAACTCCTACCAGACAGCTCCAGCCATCCTTTACTACTGACCAATCACCAGCTGTTACCAATCCAATGGAACTAAGGGGACAGAGGTATGGTGAACCAGACGTTCATGGTGTGCATAGAAGTGCCAGTGAATCAGTTTTACAACAACATGACTTACATTGTAGCACACAGGAGAAGTTGGACAAACTTTTGTCAGATGTTGAGTCACTTAAATCAATGATACAGCCAATGTATCGTTCCCCTGTAGGTGTAAGACCATTAAAGTTTCCGTCTCCGACAGAGCTCGGGAGCAACATGTTACAAGTTATGTATCAATCCCCTGTGGATGCACAGCAGTTACTGTTTCCCATGGCCTTTTCCCCTCCAACAGATCTGGGGAGCAGTGCATATCAGTTTTAAATTATCTTAACTGACTTCCTGCGATGAGTTACAGAATTTGTGACAGGTAACATTACACTGGTAAATTTAAGTTAGCTGGCTACAGCTGGTAAGCTGGTAACTTTTCGTTACTCCTAATTCCGGGAATAAACATTTTCAGTACCATGTACAAAATGCAGGAGATATTTAAGTAGGGTGTAACAATGGATGAAGTTTTAGCGAAAACCAAATTGATCAACAGCAAACTACAACCAAAAAACTTTAAAAAAAACTCCTGTATGAATCCAAGTTTTGTTCTAATCATACACATATCATGTAAATTGTAACAAAATGTTGAGATCAAAAGTGTGGAAAATTTCAATATATATAGTGGAAGGAGAAGCCCAGTACTTCAGAGGAACAAAATTCATTGTGAACAGGAATATATGTCATGTCAGCCATGCCCCGATTGTGAAGAATATTATTTCAGGGAAACGAACAACACTACAGACAGGCATATGAGTTCACAAACAGCACATACAGTTTCCAGAGTACAGAAAAATTCAACTATGTGAACGTTTAGACATTTGCAGAAAGAAGACATTTAAAATTTTCCCGTTTGATGAAATCAATCTATTCAGAGAATTCAATTGGAAGAAGAGAAAAGGAAATGTATTTTATAAAACTTTTAAACCTTAACTAAACAGTATTGTTTAAAAGTTTAACAGACTGCCTGATGATGTCCCATTCAATTATGATGTCACAATCATTATTGTTGTGATGTGATAGATAATGTATCTAGGCAATTTATGAAAACTGAAATATGATCGCGCTTATGCTTAATTTGATGTGTAGTTTGAAATTATTTTGATATATTTCACAGGACACTGTGAATTCAACTTTTATATTTGAATAACATATTCCATAAAATCTGATATGAAATGAAAGCAATTTTGATCCTGTATTAAACATCATTGTGATATTTCAATTATTTACAAGAATTTTTATATCTTTATACACATATCTATCTGTCATTATATATAATACATACTGTATATGTACACAAGATCAGCTATTTCATTATCTTATTGTATTTGTTGGTAATATATTACTAAGTTATCAATTTCTGAGTGATAAATACTGAAATTATGTGATAGTTTGATTCAGCCAAGCTGATTACATTTATAAACCATCAAGAACAAAATTCTTATATGTTGTGTACAAACATGTCAAGGTGTGCCAAGCTGTGTTTGACTGCCTCACATGTCTTGTAAAATTCTGTTCATCTGGAAAAATATCCTGATGTTTTAAACAAAGAAGGAAATTTTGTTTTGTCTGGTAAGCCTTTAAAAAGTTATACACACACCGACAGGTGTTGTATCTTATGGCAAATTTTTTATCATTCCTATATCAAGCAATTTCCTATCTTGTGATGTTGCCAGTCATTTTCCTCCGACATTGGCACCAGATGAAAATTGCACAATTTTTTACATACTGTAGTAAAAATGGGTTGTCTATCAAGACAAGAAATTTCAAGTCGTGACGTTTTTCATTTTTTCACACCAATAGCAAATATAAGCCATTTTGGAATAAGCGTAAGACTTAAGTTTAACACTTTTGTCAGTATACTTCATTTTTCGTTTTTATTTTTGTGCTTATTCCAGAATACCTGAAAAATTTACGCTACACTTTCTGTTAAAAATAAAATTTGTGACTTCTAACTAAGTACACCAGTAGTCTATACTCTGAGCTTGTGTATTGACATCTTAAAATCTTCTGTATTAAAATATTGTCCTATTTGAATCAGTCTAGGTTTTAAAACTACATTATAAAGCAGTTGTTGTGAACAATTTTTAACACAGAATTGTATGTGTAACTGTATTGTGTAACAATACAGCCAAATCCTCAAATTTGTTCTGAAACTTTTTTTCTGATTTTTAAGAAATTAAGAAGATGGATTTTAATTATGTAGTGTGTAACATACAGAGATTGTCATATTTAGTGGGGACTCAGAAACACCCTTATGAAGACCACAACATAATAATGTATGTCCGTCACATCCTGTCCCAACATTTCCTGATACGTCTTATTGTCATATCTAGAGAATCTCTCTAACAGATTTGTTTTTTATTAACTTTTAGTATCGTCAAGTTCTACACTTGGTCACTTATTTCACTTCCTTGTTGATATCAGGGTTTGCACCAAGTGTTTTCCAAATGGGGTCCTTTTCAGATTAAATGGGGTTCTTTAGTATAGTTTGAATGGGGTTTCTGAAAATAAGTGGGGTTAGTCTTATTTGCTATGTTTCAATTCAATGGCTTGAATGTAAGAATGCAGAAAAAACAATAGAATTTCCAGAAACTTCTGATAAATTACAGAATTAGTTATCACAGTATTTTACAGTACTATTTTATTCTTTCTTCTCGTGTTTACTTATTTTCAGAGAGAGAGAATAAAACCATAGTAACACTTCTACATGTTGTGACACACTGCTGTTGTCCTTTTATTGACTTAAGCAGGAGAAAGAATTGTCAGATATTTCTAATGTCTTATTTGTGATAATATATATGGATATGTTTTTACCAGTACACTCATAATGATCAATAAGTTGTATCCCAGTGAATATGAAGTCACTAACTTTATAACATCATACTCTTTTGTATTATCTATGACTTTTTATTGGAGCTTGTACTGTAATACCCACACTTATCCAATGATAAGCGCATGCCTGGTAATAAGCCCACTTATATATCTGTTTATTGAAATTACAAATTACTGCTATTTCACTGTCCTGTAATAAACCTACTCACTAAGATGTAATGTGTCTCTTCTGGGCTTAATGTCCTGAATAAGTCGACTCTGTTACTTTAGGCAAGACATGATGTGTTGCCCCTGCCCCCATTTCTATTGGACATGTTTTGTTTACCCAGGCTTATTCACCAGAAGTAAGCACACACAATACTTTAAGTAAGAGATATTTGGTTGTCTCCCTTCGCACTTAGGCTTATTCTCTCATAATAAGTCAACTGATTACTTTAAGTAATAGGTAACATGTTGGTCCCCATGGGCTTATTGCCATGTTACAAGCCCACTCCCTTACTTTGAGTAAGAAGAAATGTGTTGGTCCCTAGGGCTCCTTGCCATGTTACAAGCCCACTCCCTTACTTTGAGTAAGAAGAAATGTGTTGGTCCCTAGGGCTTGTTGCCATGTTACAAGCCCACTCCCTTACTTTGAGTAAAAAAGAAATGTGTTGTTTCCTAGGGCTTGTTGCCATGTTACAAACCCACTACCTTACTTTGAGTAAAAAAGAAATGTGTTGTTCCCTATTGCTTGTTGCCATGTTACAAGCCCACTGCCTTACTTTGAGTAAGAAGAAATGTGTTGGTCCCTAGGGCTTGTTGCTATGTTACACGCCCACTCCCTTACTTTGAGTAAGAAGAAATGTGTTGTTCCCTAGGGCTCCTTGCCATGTTACAAGCCCACTCCCTTATTTTGAGTAAGAAGAAATGTGTTGTTCCCTAGGGCTTGTTGCCATGTTACAAGCCCACTCCCTTACTTTGAGTAAGAAGAAATGTGTTGGTCCCTAGGGCTTGTTGCTATGTTACAAGCCCACTCCCTTACTTTGAGTAAGAAGAAATGTGTTGGTCCCTAGGGCTTGTTGCTATGTTACACGCCCACTGCCTTACTTTGAGTAAGAAGAAATGTGTTGTTCCTAAGGGCTCCTTGCCATGTTACAAGCCCACTCCCTTATTTTGAGTAAGAAGAAATGTGTTGTTCCCTAGGGCTTGTTGCCATGTTACAAGCCCACTACCTTACTTTGAGTAATAAGTAATGTGTTGGTGCCTTGGGCTTGTTGCCATGATACAAGCCCACTGCCTTACTTTGAGTAAGAAGAAATGTGTTGGTCCCTAGGGCTTGTTGCTATGTTACACGCCCACTCCCTTACTTTGAGTAAGAAGAAATGTGTTGTTCCCTAGGGCTTGTTGCCATGTTACAAGCCCACTTCCTTACTTTGAGTAAGAAGAAATGTGTTGGTCCCTAGGGCTTGTTGCCATGTTACAAGCACACTACCTTACTTTGAGTAAGAAGAAATGTGATGTTCCCTAGGGCTTGTTGCCATGTTACAAGCCCACTGCCTTACTTTGAGTAAGAAGAAATGTGTTGGTCCCTAGGGCTTGTTGCCATGTTACAAGCCCACTACCTTACTTTGAGTAAGAAGAAATGTGTTGTTCCCTAGGGCTTGTTGCCATGTTACAAGCCCACTACCTTACTTTGAGTAAGAAGAAATGTGTTGTTCCCTAGGGCTTGTTGCCATGTTACAAGCCCACTACCTTACTTTGAGTAAGAAGAAATGTGTTGGTCCCTAGGGCTTGTTGCCATGTTACAAGCCCACTACCTTACTTTGAGTAAGAAGAAATGTGTTGGTCCCTAGGGCTCCTTGCCATGTTACACGCCCACTCCCTTACTTTGAGTAAGAAGAAATGTGTTGTTCCCTAGGGCTTGTTGCCATGTTACAAGCCCCCTCCCTTACTTTGAGTAAGAAGAAATGTGTTGGTCCCTAGGGCTTGTTGCCATGTTACAAGCCCACTACCTTACTTTGAGTAAGAAGAAATGTGTTGTTCCCTAGGGCTTGTTGCCATGTTACAAGCCCACTGCCTTACTTTGAGTTAGAAGAAATGTGTTGGTCCCTAGGGCTTGTTGCCATGTTACAAGCCCACTACCTTACTTTGAGTAATAAGTAATGTGTTGGTGCCTTGGGCTTGTTGCCATGTTACAAGCCCACTCCCTTACTTTGAGTAAGAAGAAATGTGTTGGTGCCTTGGGCTTGTTGCCTTGTTACAAGCCCACTCCCTTACTTTGAGTAATAGGTAATGTGTTGGTGCCTTGGGCTTGTTGCCTTGTTACAAGCCCACTCCCTTACTTTGAGTAAGAAGAAATGTGTTGGTGCCTTGGGCTTGTTGCCTTGTTACAAGCCCACTCCCTTACTTTGAGTAATAGGTAATGTGTTGGTGCCTTGGGCTTGTTGCCTTGTTACAAGCCCACTCCCTTACTTTGAGTAAGAAGAAATGTGTTGGTCCCTAGGGCTTGTTGCCTTGTTACAAGCCCACTCCCTTACTTTGAGTAAGAAGAAATGTGTTGGTCCCTAGGGCTTGTTGCCTTGTTACAAGCCCACTCCCTTACTTTGAGTAATAAGTAATGTGTTGTTCCCCTGGGCTTATTGTATACTTAAATGAGATGAAACGACTTGTTTCTGATTGGAATTTTCTGTTTTCTGTTAAACTACACAAAATGAATGAAATTGATATAAGATATTGTAGTATTATAACCTTTATAATACAGGACATTGCACCGCCAGAGAAAGTGTCACAATAATTGGAAAACTAGGTCAAGAATGACGTGAAAGTGAAAATAAATTTTTATTGTGTCGCCTGCAGAGCAGGCGGACACTTAGGGATCACCTGTCTGTCGTCACTCATCGGCAGCGTCTGTACAAAAGTTTTCAGGACTTTTTTGGTTATGCTTTGAATTATCAATATGAAATTTAGTATATGGCTTCTTGTTGGAAGGGTAGAGATTAAGTTCGATTTCCGGCTGTCTGTGACCCTTCTTGGTAGAGTAATGCCCCTTTGAACTTAGAAAATTCTCTTGGAATATTGTTTTCCAGACTTTTTCGGGTTATGCTTTGAGTTATAGAAATGAAATTTGGTATATGGCTTCTTGTTGGAAGGGTACAAATTAGTTTTGACATCCAGTTCGATTTCTGGGTGACCATGACACTTTTTGCAGGTGACACATACAGTTCCGAATGAATGGTTACTTTCGATTTTCTAATTTAAAGTATAACAAACAAAATGACTATTAAACATTTATCTTTGCCATCTTTGATTTCACTCAAGAACTATTTGATGAATCATTCATCAATTTCATTTGAAAGTTGCTCTTTGTTAAAGTTATGCATGTTTAATTTCAAGACTGATCAGAAAAGCAAAATGGCTGACAGAAAATCACATTTGATTTTGGAAGCTGAAGGTAAAATGTTGTTTTTGAGAGGTATTTAGTGGATCTTTCACAAATTTAATTTACATGTTCTCCATTTTTCCTTGTTATTCATTGATTTTAGCATCTATTTAACAGAGAATTGAAGGAAAAGATCAAAATTATAAAGAATAATTGAAGATCATATGATGTTGGGGAACTATACCTCTTGGAGATGCGTTATTTATCCGTTGCCAATAATTAAATTAATGATAATAATGGAGATAATTATATGCCTTATAAGAAGAAATGTATTGTTTTGAGAAAGTTTCTTTATTAATTGTACTTGTCTTAATTGGAATAGGGGTTAGATAGATCCTAGATTGAATGACAATATCAGTTTATGATTGCAGTAACCACAACTGACCTACGGGTGTATAGGCCAGTTATCTGTCTAATGAATTCAATCAATGTAAATAAAGTAGTGTGATCCGTAATTGATGGACGTTTGTTTTTGATATTTCAACATCAGATGATGGTCTGTTCAAATCGCACTTCATCCATAGTCTAGCTTCTGTCTCACTGTTCTTTCTCCCATCCTTAAATAATGTTATTATTTCTATAGCAATTCTAAATGCTAGATCCTTCCCAAATATCATGTTTAGATGTATAGACTTGGTCCCTAGTTGTGCATTGTCGATTCTTGGGACTAAATAGAATAAATCCAACTAGCAGACAGAAGGACTTTTTTAATTTTTTGTCTGTTAGAGTTTGTTGTTCATATTTCTTGAGAAGAATTTAATGTATCATTCTCAAATTCTATATGTAGGTCACCCTTACTCCCTACTTGTGCATCATTATCATTTTGGAACTGATCCGAAAACAAATTGCAGATAGGTAGCCATATTAGATTTTGAATATTATAGTTTACAATGGATATTTCTTAAAAAATGCTCGATGAATCATTCTCAGATTTCATATGTAGATTCCTCTTGGTTGATTGATTGATTGATTGATAAGAAAAAATGGCCGACCAGCAGCCATCTTAGTTTGTTGTTAGTTATAGTATGTTTTCATATTCTTCCACAGTTCAGAATAGATTATTCTCAAATTTCTGATGTACATATAGGCTGCCATTGGTCCTTAGTTGATGCATTCTTGATTAAGGACTGGTCAACCTATCAGCATGTTTAGATTAAGTTTGTGATTATGGTTCCTTCTGTTTGTCTATTTGATGGAATATTATCAAATTCGATATAATTAAGAGAAAATAAGAGGAAAGTTAGGTAAACATCAATCCAAATCTGCATTCTATTGAATTTTTTCTTACATCAGTCTGGGGTTCATCAAACCAATTTATTTGTCATTCATATCAATAACTTTCCAGACAATACAAAATCTAAACCATTTTGACTTGTAGATGATACCAAAAGATTTAGAGATATAAAAGGTAGCAAAGATTATAGATCACTTCAACAAAAAAATGGCCAAATTGCAAATATGGTCTGTTAATTGGCTGTAAAAGAGTTCATCCTCAGAAATGTGAAGTATCATATACATGCCATATAAGGGACAGCAGCAAATGTACTACATGAAAAAGGAAGGAGGAAGGAAAAATCTAGAAAATAAAAGAACAGGACAGGAGTGTTTGGGAGTGGGATAAAGATTGGGTATTTGGCAGCAGGATACAGAAGAAGTGTTAGGGAGCAGGATTCATAAAGGGTGTTTGGGAGCTGTATACTGAAGGGATGTTTGGGAGAGGGATACTGAAGAAGTGTTTGGGTGTGAGATACTAAAGAAGTTTTTCATAGCGTGATGCTGAAGGTGTGTTGCAGAGCGGGATACTGAATGGGTGTTTGGGAGCGGGATACAGAAGGAGAATTTGGGAGCTATATACTAAAGGGTGTTTGGGAGCGGGATGCTGAAGGTGTGTTGAGGAGCGGGATACTGAATGGGTGTTTGGGAGCGGGATACAGAAGGAGAGTTTGGGAGCAATATACTAAAGGGTGTTTGGGAGCGGGATGCTGAAGGTGTGTTGAGGAGCGGGATACTGAATGGGTGTTTGGGAGCGGGATACAGAAGGAGAGTTTGGGAGCAGAATGCAGAAAGGGTGTTTTGGGGCAGGATACAGAAGGAGAGTTTGGGAGCGGAATGCAGAACGGGTGTTTTGTGGCAGGATACAGAAGGAGAGTTTGGGAGCGGAATGCAGAAAGGGTGTTTTGGGGCAGGATACAGAAGGAGAGTTTGGGAGCAGAATGCAGAAACGGTGTTTTGGGGCAGGATACAGAAGGAGAGTTTGGAAGAGGAATGCAGAAAGGGTGTTTGGGAGCGGGATACTAAGGGGTGTTTTTGGGCAGGATACTGAAGGGGTGTTTGGGAGCGGAATGCAGAAAGGGTGTTTGGGAACAGGATACTGAAAGGGTGTTTGGGAGCAGGATACTGAATGGGTGTTTGGGAGTGGGATACAGAAGGGGTGTTTGGAAGCAGGTTACTGAAAGGTGTGTTTGGGAGCGGGATACTAAGGGGTGTTTTTGGGCAGGATACTGAAGGGGTGTTTGGGAGCGGGATACTGAAGAGGTGTTTTGGGGCAGGATACTAAAGGGGTGTTTGGTAGCGGGATACTGAAGGAATGTTTGGGAGCGGGATACTGAATGGGTGTTTGGGAGCGGGATACAGAAGGGGCTATGGCGTAGACGAGATGAGCCAAACTGGAGCCCAGACAATAGCAAGCAGTGATTGATTACCACTGCTGACCCGCCAACCAGAGGGCGTCGTGGAATAGGGGTCGAAACGGCCGATGATGGTTGGAATCCACCTGACGATGCTGACAACAGAAGGCTCCAGAGCTCCATGTCATCAGTGCCTAACCGCAGTAGCGGTTGGGTTACCATTAGCAGAGAAATATGTAAGTTCACAATACCTGAGACTGAGAGGTGTTAGTAGAAATGAATTTAAAACTATGGACAACCAACATGACAGAAACAAAATGTAACTTCGAGCTTGATACATCAACTATAAGAAACGAACAAGTACGGAAAATCAGGAAAAATTGCAAGCATAATATTCAGATATAATCTTTTATCTTTATGTTTTTATATAGCCAACATAATTAATCTTGATACGCAATGGAAAATAAGAGGAATACAACTATTTTGCCAGTCCATAATGATAATGAATGATACTTTCTTAATTAATAACTAAATCATAATCCAAACTCAGATTCAATAACATGTACCAAGGTACTTGGAATATAAGGCCATGTGTTTCGAAAGAGTGAGCGTCCTCTGCTTCATCAACGACAACCGCCATGTAAACCTTTATCAATCCGAGTAGTAATGTAACGTTCTCAAAACAGAACAAGGTATGCAACAAAGCCATCAGGCACACTAACGAACATCTAACATGCCCAGCTTCATATAGCACAAAGACCTGGTCTTATTCTCCTTATATATTCTAGGTCTTTTTTGTTCATATTTCGCCGTAGTTTCATTGATTTTAAGTTCAAATAAACATCAACATGTTTTTGTTATTTTTCTTTTTCAATTTTTTGATGTTATGTGATATTCGATATTCATTGATGACAATGGATATCAGAATTTGTCTATTGGAGAAAAAAAAATGTCGAAAAAAGGAGACAACTCTAGGTTAGCTCAGAGTTGTAGAATTTGACCAAATTTGGCCTTAAGGGTTCCGTATCCATTTCTATTTTTTATACATCTCATTTCTTCATCAACTCTATGAATTGTTCATCTAATCGAAGGGCAAGAAACATTTTAAAATCAATCTGTTTCATCACTAATTTAGATTTTGATATCCAAGTCCATCATTTCAGGAATTGTAACAACGACTGATTGTATATTTTTCATTCTCTGGCCGATAAAAAGACACGTGATTATGCATGATTTTAACGATCTAGTTTATCATGTAAAAGTATCGTAAATTGATACAGGATAATAGAAATATTTTTAGAAATAATTTTGTACAATGATTCCAATTAATTCGTGACAAAGTTTATGTTTTCTGTCATGAATAAATTAGAAAACACCAGCTAAATCATTGAAATTAATATTCCCTGTAACGAAGTATTCACTTGTTACTTGGTATTGTAAATAAAAATCAATATTTATTTATTCGTGTATTTATTGTAAAGCTTTTAAAAAAATCAATATGAAATTAATATTGTAAAGGTGATCATAACTTGTTACTAGACAGTAATTGTCTGTAAACGTGACATCTCTGGATATAAGATAATCTGAAAGAATATGGACAAAATCTGTTTCTGTAATGGGATGGATACCAGTTAAAATTGGCGACTGATATCCATAAGATATCTCCAAAACATGGAAACGCGGACTGACAAGAAAATGATCTACATACAATTATTCACCGTAAAAGACAAACCATTGCTAACATGAATATTTTCTGTAAAGGTATTGTAAACTGATACCAAATAACAAATATAGAAAGTGTAATGCTGCAACTGGGTTTCCACCCCAATATCTGACTCTTGTTGTTATTTATAAAATCAATAACACCGATGTTCTGCTTTATAAGCATCAAATATAGAAACATACTTTCAGTGTCCTCCACACGAACCAGCAACAAAGACAAGTGATTAACAACCTACACAAAATCATACACGGCGCTATTTCCGTTATAAAGAAGATCTCCCCATCCTTTTATCCCGAGACAACAAACATACACACGAGAATACACACCAAAAGCACGCTAGTAAACCCCAGGCTCGAAAACACTCTGTCTTCCCATAACAATCTTAGTTTTCAACGCTTTTTTTTTTTACATTTGACACATTCCTCACACCACATCAACTGCTTCTTTTAAAGTAAGACCTATTCTTACGATACTAGTCTCTCCTGTCTCTATTCTAGCACTATCTAAACATATCCTCCAAGTCATGTCGGTTTGTCTCAGAAGAACGAACCAGCCACATGTTTAATTCATCGTTAGACTTTACTGTATCTAACTCTAAATTTGTATTAAATGGTGCTGTTTACTTGTGTATTTGTTATATAATATTTGTCATGTAGATAATGATGTACATGTAGATCGACATCAAGAAGAAGAAAAAGCTTAAACGATGAGTAACAGCAGAAAATAATAAGATTTTCTACAAATTGATATTAGAACATAGACACCAGAAAATCAAGATACGTAATGTTTTGTCTACATCTGAAATTTAAACGGATACTAGAAAATTCTAAGAAAACAATTTTCGCCGTTTATCGAAATCGTAAGTGACTCAATCAAATCAATGTGTAACTTTTTTACCTAAAACGTAAATTGATATTAGAACTATCTCTGTATATAACCTTTTCGGCACCTGAAACATCATTATTAGAAATATCATTATGTATAATCTTTTTCTTCGCCTGTAATGTAAATTGATTTAAAAATCTATATTTAAAAATTTTCTATTCCTGAAATGTAAGTTAATACAAAAAACACTATTTAACTTTTTCGGCAAAATTTTCTAGAAAATATTTTTTTTCTATACCCGATATGTAAATTGATACTAGAAAATCTTCTACAGAATAAACACTGTGTAATAGAATATTTAATTACTACGAGATATTCTTAATGTTATTTTAAGTGAAGCCATAATAATTGATAGTGCGTTAGATGTATAAGCTGTACATTTTATCTTTATATCAATCATAATTTATGATATTATTCATAATTTAATTTAACACAGTCAAATAATAAGGTACTTATGCACTAACCATATACCCTATTTGATATATTGTTTCGGTCAGCACGGTCGCCATGCTACAGTACCAATAGCAATGATTAGACGAGCTTTAAATTATTTGAATCAAATTAAATGAAAATCGTAAGAAAATAACGATGTTGATACCTCCGAGTCATAATTTGGAAATTTGAATTAAAAAAAGATGACTCCTATGTTCTGTATCAATAGCCTTTCTAGGTCGTGAAATTTTGTAACTTTTAATCTTTAACTTATCGAAAGGCTTTTAGTCACACAGTTTAGTGCTTTCATGTAATCCTGTTTCCTTCTAGTTATCAAACGATTGTCAATTTACGGAGCCCGTTAACTGACATGCTCCATACTTATTTTATTTCGTTTTTTCGAAATAATAATTCATTTTTCCAAATATTATTTCGAAAAAACGAAATAATATTTCGATCGAAAAAACGAAATATTATCTCGAAAAAACGAATTATTATTTCGAAAAAACGAAATAATATTTCGAAAAAACGAATTAATATTTCGAAAAAACGAAATAAAATATTATTTCGAAAAAACGAAATAATATTTCGAAAAAACGAATTAATATTTCGAAAAAACAAAATAATATTTCGTTTAAACGAATTATTATTTCGAAAAAACATTTCGAAAAAACGAAATAAAATAAGTATGGAGCATGCCAGTTAACGGGCTCCGTATTAACGGGCTCCTTATCAATTGGATCAGCGTTCACATTTTTTCGATATTCCGTATGCTATTTGCCTAATTTGATTCGAAATTTTTAGTTCGGTATCATTATACGAAAGAGAAATATGTCAGGTTACAAATTTCAACGCAATTTTGATGTAACTATTAATACATCATTTGTGTTGTACGAAGAGTTTAGATAGAATCAAAACACTACAATTCCACTGCTTTTGCTAACTCCTGCAGATAACCAACGCACTCCGTCGCCTTCTTCGGATCGTTGTGTAATCTCATCAGAGCTTCCGGTTCCATAGAACGTTTCTGCAGCCCTTGGGTGAATCTGACCTGTTGATTCACTGGGCGGCCTTGGCGAATCGCTGCCTCGTGTTGATCACATTCTTTTTGAACATCATCTATTATCTTAAAAACCCTTGCTTCTAGAGTCCGGTCATCTAATAGGTGTATTGTCTCCAGAATGAAGTCAACTGAAAATAAATCTTCAACTTGAAAGCAGTTCTCGCCAGATGGCACGAAATTTTGTCCAATTTAATATTAAGTCGAATGAATTCAAATACTTACATTTAGAAAAGGTTCACTATTGTTAAGATTGCGAGAAATTGATTTCCCATGAATATTGTTTACTTGTATTACAATCAATTTCAAAAGACACACACACACACACCCTCACAAACATACACACACACACACACTCACACACACACACTCACACACTCACACACACACACACACACACACACACACACACACACACACACACACACACACACACACATATATATATATATATATATACACACACTTAATATTGTTAAATTGTCTTACGAAATTTATCTAATTATGGCGCTTCTGCACCTCCCCGTCTAGATTTCGGCTTTTCTTTTTATCACTTTGGATTTTCTTGGTCGCCTCCTAGGCTTGAAAATGCAGGCGCTTAGCATCACTGACGAGTCCTAGAAGGACGAAACAGCTGTATGATACAGTTTAATTTATTGTTTGACTCTACTGTATCTCACTCTAACTTATTAAAATGTGCTGTTCCCTTGTATGTTTTTTTGTAGAATCGATACTCACATATCGTGTCTTGGCGTGACTGCATTTTGTAAAGTTTCATAAGAAAATCATTTGCGTGCTGCAAGGATTTTCGTCGCCTTTTTCCAAGTTGTAAAAGACGAAAGATGCTTTGCCTTTGTTCTTTACCGAGCATCTTTGATATTCGTTCCGTTGCTTTTGTTACTGAAATACAGAAACGTATTCTTTTCTTGTTAAAAAACAGTTGAAGGGAAAATGATATTTGTATTTATTACTAAGTCGTCCATTGGATGTCTAATTATCAATTTGTATTTGATAATAATACTAATAATTGGCTCTATTTATTCTTGATAACATATTGAGCAATATGCTCGCCTTACAAATGGTCAAGAAGATGATATACAATATTTACCAATACAATTACAAAAAGCATATCACAGGCAAGTAACATTTCTGACATCGTTTGGTAAAGGATTCCATGTAACAGCTCGTTGGTAATTAAAAGAATTCTAAAAATATTTTTGCGAGATGGCAAGTAAAAAAACATTTGAAGAGGAAGATATTGCTGATCTACATCAGACAAATTAATGAAGCAATTCAAACTTTGTGGAGTTTATTATTGAGCACCTTGCTCATCAATACATCTTGACTGTATAAACATCGTTTACAAAAAAGGCAATTAATTTAGGCGCTTAAACATATCACATGAATGTGTAAAGAAATCATAGTTTGAAAAAAGTCTTGCTGCTCTCTTCTGTTCTAGTTTTACAACATCCTTTTTGGCACTGTTGCCTCAGACAGTGGAGCAGTAATCAAAGTGTGGGTTTATAAAACAATTATAAAACGTCATACACGATCACTGACTTATAAATTGTCTCAACTTTTTCACCTGAATAATTGACATATCTTTTTACAAATATTGACACAGAGATGGTCCCAGGAGAGACAGCTATCGCCACTTCAAGTAGGTCTTCATTATTTACATTTCAATACTTACATCACCAATAACAACAGATAAATCATCCGGTAACCTACATTTTCTCTGTGAAGTAGTTACAATCATTTCTTTGTTTGTTTTTTTTTTCTGTTTTTTTTTAAACACATTTTGTTGACTTAAAACCATTTTGATATAAACTTGGCACCATCATTAAGGTTAAGGTTCACAATGTCCAGTGACTTTGCAATGCTCTGTGCTGCAGTATCGTCTGCATATATATACAAATTGTTGTAACTGAAAGGTGTTGATAACTTGTGTTCACATTTGTACAATCTTCCAGATTATAGGTACTAATTGAATAATGATAAAATTATGAAAATTATTGGAATTTGAGATTTTTGATCTCCCCATCAAATTGTGAAATTTCTTTCGATCAATTTTGACTTTCCCCTGCCACTTTTAGATTTCAAAAATATACTTTTATCATCAATAACGAGTCCTTAAAGAAGGGACGAAGCAACTATATATATTATTATTTGCTAATTCTACATTTATATTGAAAGGTACCATTCATTTTCATCTTTTTTACAATCTGTTGGTAGTATTATAAACACCTACCTGCTCTGGTTTCATATAACGTGTTGGTGTGTACTGGTGCTGTAGTCCGTCGTACTTCAGCTGTTGGAACGCTGAAACCGATTTCTATCGTTTCTGTCATCTGCTGCACGACCGCCCCGCCCATTTTCAGATGGGAGTTGTGATGTACTCCTTGAACATTAGCCATCATCACATTCCGTAGCATTTCGAGCTCGTTCCTTCCGAAAGCAATCATCAGATTCAGACTTTTTTCACGTTGTTTCCAAATTTCCCTCTCAGTTTTGCAAGCCACTAACTCTTTTGCCTCTAATAGTATCTCAATGGTATCCATTTCCCCTGGAAACTTTTCCTGGAACTGTTGAAGGCAGTGTTTGAAGTACACAAAGGCGCTCTTGCTTACCAAAGAGTCGACGAGACGGGTAACTGGGCGATGGTTGTGCAAGAGTGTCAGACAGGCCATCATAGCTTGGTCTTTGCTTCTTTGCATATATTTTTCATTTTCCTTTGCTATTCGAAGTTCTTCTGTGCGCTCCACGAGACAGGATTGTGCTTTATCTATCTGTAATTTAAGCTTCTCGTTTTCTTGAAAGAGTTTAGCAACTTCTTTCTTCTCGGAAATTGCAGTAGACCTCTGTTCTTCTCCTGTAAACATTTAATTGCAAACCTAGATCTTGAAACATAAACAAATACCGTTTATTTGTCTTTCTCCGCTGATGCTTTAGGAGATAGAGAGAGATTAATCAAGCACATAGCGTCAACGCTTAGATTGAAGTTTGTATATGTATGATTAATATTTTGCTGAAATAGAGGAGCATATCTCCATAAGTTTTAAGTGTTATTCGTGCGCGTAATGGTAAATATGTTTAACATATACTGCCAACGATTAAAAGAAAACTTTTAAGATTTTTCTACTCGTGAATTTTCTGTTTGTTTCGCTTACCGACGATTGATATAGTGTCATCATCTAACAAGATATAATCAACTTTCATTGCTAAAAAGATGTTTTTGTCCATGTCTGTTAAAGTATGGAGAACATTGACAGCTGCTGCAGGGACCATGAATGTGAGTATGCTGCTGTTTGAAGGACTGTGACCAGCAAGAATGACTTCCGTTTGTTTAACACACAACAATGCAGCCACATGTCCTCGGAGATTTTCCATCTGTTGCCTGTTGTCTTCAGAACCTCGAACATGGAATTTCACGTACCTGTATCCGTTTGCTTAAAAGGTAATAATACGTTATTTTGTAATTTCATTTATTTCAAGTGTAATTTGCAATGCAAATAAGTATGAATGTGACACCTAACAACACAAATGGATTTTCCTTTTTGCATGCTGATGTTACGTTCTCACGAAGTAAATGAAATAAGACTCGGTCAGTATGGTCATATACAAATTCTGTTACTACATTTTTCACAATGTACCGTTATGTTGGAAATGTTGGCCAATGCAAACTATTGCTTTCCAGATAAGATTAAATTTCTTTAAGACAATATTCTTCTTGGTGACATTGAATACGTCTTCCTCATGAATGTTTAAACATCATGTAAAATTTGTCCAGTAAATAGTTTATAATTCAACGAAAAGCTTTAGTTGTAGCAAATTGTCAAACATGTGATATTACTACCTGGTTTTTCTTTTGGTGTAAAGAAATGCAATGGCTCTTTTCGGCATTCCTGTGCGTATAAAACCATTTCCTGGTGAAGATCTCTCCTGCCAATATGCCAAAGCATAGCTTGTAACAGAAGAAGGTTGTTGCTGTTTAGGAATGTCATATCTCTGAGCAACTGGAAAAACGACGCTGCTGTTTTTGCTTTGTTTAACGCCGATCTGCCCAAATCACCTTCTGAAAATGAAGCACAAGCCATTTTCAATTAAAATTGTCATATGCAACATAAAACACAGGTAATACACACTAAAATATGAAATTGTCATGCGAGTACATTACGGTCTTTTAACTACACACACTATGAATCTTTTGATAAATAAGATTAAATAGCCATAGACAGATTTATGACAATCTACATGCTATTACTGTACATCAAAATTATATTTAGATAAGCATTGTATAAAGGGGATGGTTTCCTGTTAAATATCAGAGGGCTGAAGTTTAAATATTACGAATTTAACAAAATACTTAAAAACCAACGGACACACCTGCACAAAAATTTTTCATTCTGGCAATTTCCTCGTCACTGATTGATTGGCTGATTTTATCTAGAAACACGTTGAATTTCCACACAGGTGTGATCATACGTTCATCCTCAGTGTTTTCGTCATGATCGTAAGATATTTCCTTGGTTTCCATAGCTTGTTTTCAAAATATAGATTAGACAAGACAATATTTATTTGCATTAAATTACATCAATTCTTCTTATTTCAAAACATGGTTTTCAAACGTATTCGTGTCTTTCCGCAATTATTTCTTCTTAATGATCAAATTAATTTTCATGATTAATCTTTATCATACACGGATATTCATAAATGGAAAATTCGACTTAGAGATATATCTATTTTGTAATGTAGTTGGGTATAAATATATATATATGACGTGTGTGTTTGTGTGTTTACAAGCTCGATATATTTCAAGTCTGTGTGCAGTAAGCTGAGTGCATAATATCTATGTTAAATGTGAAATATTCTTCTTTATCGTATGTGTGGTATGAAAGAAATTAATGTACGAATAAGTTTGTTTGTCGGAATGAGAGCCATCTTGTATCATGTGAGGACAAAATTTGCAATGTTTATATTTTAGTGTTTTGACTTAAATTCTTTTCATCAGGGAAAAGATTTTCAGTAATTACCTTGATGGTACAAAACACATGTTTTCAAAACTTGTCAAACCTCTCTACAATGTCAATTCTAGATATTATTATTCCATTTTGAAAGATTGAAATTTTTTTTCTGAAAGTCATATAAATGAGTGTTTCAATGAATCAATACATTTTTAATAGTATACATACATAAAACATATAATAACAAAGGTTAATCCTGAAAACATCTTTAATATTTGGTTAAAGGTGTGAGAAGCATGGTCAATAATGAGGAAAGATTCTAATGATGAGTTTGGTCCGCGACATTTGCCTTACCAGCACACGGCACGTTTTAATAACTTGGATTAGTGTCACGGTTCAGAGTATACACGTTCCTGACGTTCTTTTGTTTTCATTCTATATCGAAAATTATAATTTTCGCCGAATCATAGATTAAATATATACAAATGTATTTCTTTTTATCCATTTATTCCACTTAAGACGCCTTACTTCACTGGTGAGTCCTGGAAAGACGCAACATCTTATTAAGAAAAAAATCAATTCTCACGCCGAAAAACAAACAAATGGCAAATCATTTCTTTCCATGAGAGACCCATTTGGAACGATAAGGTCTTCAATTAAAGAACTATAATTACATGACGCAACCAGAAGAATACGTCATCATTCTTATTTAGACTTACTTAATTGATTGATGATTAATTGATTGATTGATTAAAGTTTTCTCGTTAAATAAAATAAATATATGTCATTTGAAGTCGAGAGAAAAACCAAATTCAGACTAAAACTTTCAATTTACAATACAAAGTCCAAAAAAGAATGGCAAAAACAGACATCAGCTTTGTAGTCTGAAGCATCTGCAGACAAGGTCATTTCGATGGAGTTTTGTTCGTAACAGTATTGTTAGCGTAAATATAGTTAATTTCTTATACACAATCGATTTGGTAACTAGTCATCAAAGTGCGTATAATCATACAACGACAGCTGTACGTGTTTTTAATAGCTACATTTAAATGGATTAAACGGTTGTAACGGCGGAGTTTCACAGAGAACAGATATCGAGTTACAATGGTCAAAGTTTACAGTGTAGTGAAGATTTCCTATGCCGTCATCGAAAGGCAAAACAAAAAGACCAGAAACACACGTTACCTACATAGATAGTGTGCGCTATTGATTTCTGTGATATTTCAATATCATCACAAAGCAGGTATTAGTTACTCAAAATAATATCTGTTTTACCTTGGAATGATTTGCTTTTTACTTGATATAACGGAATTTATTTACTTGATGAGTTTCTTCCAGAAAATATTTGAATAGTCTTAACCGGATATTGGGTACACATTACATAATTGATCAGAGGATATAATGTATGTTTGGTTAGGATATGATACTATGATATATGGTTTCATGAAAACTATACCGTAACACACCTTACTTCAGAAAGGTGTGGCTTTACTGAAAGGATCGTTTAACAGAACTATGTTTAGGTAAAGTTTGAAATCTAAATATCCATTTTTGAGTTTTACAATCATGATCACGAAAACACAAATTTATTACTGGATACCTTACCATGTTATCTTTCTGATGTCTGTGTTTTAGATCCAACACTTTACATCCGTGTTTAAATGATACGTTTCAAGATGGCGACGGCTTAAATGCGCATGACAATTCATTTTCCGTGTCAAATAACCATATATGTTACGTCATAAGTGCATATACTTACCATAAGATCTAAAATTAAACAAATCCCTACACACGAAAGATATGAAAATATACCCTGTTTATATTCCCCGTATCTCCGAAGCTCTTTATTCCACAAGCAATTGTGAAGTTTAAAGTTTAACAAAATAGTTAACATCTATTCAGCCATGTCCTGGCGCCTTTTGCATCTAGCTGGTTTTAGTTGAAATCATATCATCCTTTTGAAACTGATGCTTAGTGCATCATGAATGAATGTTGCCATATTATTCGCTTCATCAACTTCAGTAAGCTTTTTCAACAGAACAGTTGTATCTCACAAATGTAAAACTTTTGAATAATATCGAAAGTGGTCATACATGAAGAATATACGAAATTATGTTAATTGTCTTAAAGTAAGATCAAATTCAAAAGTAGTTTTTAGTCTTGAAATTAAAAAAGTTTGATTACACTATAAAACGACAAATAAATGGTACGGTCGATGAAAGCATTGAATAACACATTAAATTTATCTTTATGTGTCCTGTCTGTAAGATTAACTCGACGATATAACTTAGATAGGGCAGACAACGTATGGTTTTATTGTTATCCTTTCAGTAAATACATAAAAAAAATATCTGAAATATACATTTGACTCACAAATGAAAGATTTCAACAAAAAAAGAAACATCTATATTTGGCACTATGAACACTGTGGTTATTTGATACACAGTTTACCATACATGAAGTCAATATTATACAGAATGTTATTAATTAAATCAAATATAAATATTCAAAAAAACAATTAAATCCTATTATGACAAAAACATGGTTATAAATGTAAACGAATATTTGTTCATTTTCACTTTCACAATGATTCTGAGAATCTGCGTCATCACGTTCACGTGACATGATCCTATTGTTTGCAAAGCTAATGCTCTTTATTGATTTAGTGACATTTAAACGCAAGCAACGATCAAATCGTCAGAAACACATTTACTATGTAAAATATGTCATTTCGTCGTATCGGAAATCTCGTATTATGTAATAGTTACCTGCATAAGATTATATGACTTGTAAATTTTCATCTAATTTTGTCTACTTAAAATATATTTAAGTTTATGAAGGACACTAACCTATTTTGATACATTTTTACATATGCTATCAATATGAATGGACCAAGTCGTTATTTATTTTAGTTTAAATTTTCGAATGCAATAGAGTTCCTGGAGAATTTCTATGGTAGTCAGATCGCATGACCACGTAAATTCGGAAGGTCATAGAGTTCATGTAAAGATTTCTTCTAAGTAAGAAAAAGGTTAATGTGTGTAGTGATCATGTAGCTTATAAAAACTGTATACCATATATGTATCTTATGCTATAATGAATAACGATTTAGTTAAGTGAATATGAAACAACTAAAATCAAATATGAAAATATATCTTCTTTTAACATTTTTCTTCTCTCTCATGCTACCCAATGGTGATCGGTCTGTTTGTTTGATTACAAGATTAGATTAGATTGGTTTTAGTTCATTAATACTTCATTTTTCTACATCGAAATGACACATATCTTTATAATAATAAATAATAATATATCTAATAATAAAAACACTCCCATATCCATTTTGTGTTCTTACCTTCAGGAAGAATGTAACGCCCCTAATGATCGAATCCCAGTTACAGTTGGTTATCTTACAGTTGTTTAGGGAAAAGTCCACTCTAAACAGTCATATCAGAGTTTCATATGGACCATAATCCAAAAGCAGATTTAAGTTACAACTAAAAGAAATAACTTAAATCTGTTTTTGAGATCCAACTATGGAATTCCGCGTTTGATTTGACACTTTTCAAGATGGCGTTCTCTTGCACTATGTTGTGTGGCAGTTACCAATAGTATTTGTAGTGCGACGCGCATGCGCATTAAACATGTCGTAATACACAAATAAGTACAAATAAGATCTGGATTTCTCTTCATCTAGAAGCGTCTTCTTCCTTCGAGTATTTTTACTGCAAGTTGTCGTAGAGTATATTTATATCACACACGGGAAGGCCTTCAAAATATATCTTTAAAATATTCTTTGACGATCTGTCGAAAACCCTGAAGTGATATAAATGAAAGTAAATAATTTACGACGTGAGAAGTAAATTTCAGTGATGTAGAAAAGCGAATGGCAAACCAATTAATAATTTGGTCATTTGATTGTATATTAAAATTGAATTATAAAGTAATACATGTAATGATGACTCAACTTCATACCTTTACTTTCACTTTGTATTCAGGAAAGAGCTGCTGTTAAAAAAGGAGGGAAACGAAATTTTGCTTCCATTTTCAGTGATTATAATGAAAATCACTAATATAAATAATTGATACAAAATGACACCATACATTACTTTACAAACAATACAGTTGTCGCTAATGGCGTTGTTTGGTTTTCTTTTATTCCTGCACTGCATTGATGGTTTTACTGAAACTATGTAAAATCCATGCTGCTTGTGTCGTATAGATAACGTACAAAACAGAGCTTTGATTCATCATTCATATCTTAAACAGCAGAATTTAGCGCAAGGAAACTGTCAGCTGGAGCTTTGTTAATTTAGAAGAAATAGAATTTCACCCAATCGTGAATTAATGTTACAGGGAAATATTTTAATGATTTTGATAATTACAGTCAAATGATAAACTAAACACCATCATACAGCTGTTACGTTCTTCAGGATCTCTTCTGTGAAGCAGCGAACCTTATTGAAACTGAAGACTGGAGAAAATACAAAATAGTCTAATGAAATGTCAAAATTCAGGTCAGGAGTGTGTGTGTGTGTGTGTGTGTGTGTGTGTGTGTGTGTGTGTGTGTGTGTGTGTGTGTGTGTGTGTGTGTGTGTGTGTGTGTGTGTGTGTGTGTTGGGGGGGTTAGTCCCTTTGTTCAATAAACTGCATTATTTTCAATATTAAATTAATTTAAGTACTTGTATATAGTTTGAACTCCTCCACAATTCAAATGTAGAAATCAAAACATAAACAAAAATTGAAAGGACTTTAACATAATACAAGAAAACAAGTCGGTTCATGAACTATCTCTCACTATACGCTCACCTGGTAATTTTTTTTGTTGAACCTATGATGAAATTCAGATTATGTTCATGTAACAATATTTCAAGGATTGTACAAAAGATACTCTAGTGAATAGTACCTTTTAATACTTTAGACATCAGAAATTAATTATCATTAAACTACATCAAATCGCTTTTTCGTCCTTCTTGGATATTTTTAAAAGACTTCCAGTAAAAGTGTATATTCTGATTCGTGCTACTATTATGAATTAGAATGAAGCAACGGTAAATCTAAATGGAATGAACGAAAGAAAAATAAATTTACATGATTATCGTATATTTTGCCTCTTAAATAATTACTGATAAATATTTTTATAGCTTTATGATGGACAGAAAACGATACATCAATTATATCGCGTAAACGATTAAAAAATGCCAGAAATTGGTAACCTACAGTGGTTGACTATACAGCTGATCGTGTAGTATTGCAGATGAAAATTATGAGAAAGTTTACGGTTGTATGTTTTTGCGATATGAATCTGCACGTGGTTAATGCCTGTTGGTTCCGTTGTTATATAACTTGTTCTCATTTGGGAACGTGACATTACTTGCTTGGATTGACCAAGGTTTACATGGCGGGTGTCGTTGATGAAGCAGAAGACGCTTATTTCCTTGTACTTTTTCAGGGGTCTCTGTTTAAATCTTTCATTTGTTCATAGTTTGCCATGATTTTATTGTATTTGAGTTTGTGTATGCCTTGTCTACTTGAGGAAACTGGAGTACTTGAGGAAAATCGCATGCATCCATTTTTGGCAATGTGATTCGATCATGCATTGCTTTTGATAGGAGAATCAAGTTGCGTTGTCTAACAATTACTAAAACTGTTATACTGCCTATAACAAAAACAGACTGCAGAGTTTATTAAAAAGATCATTAAAATATATTTACGTTCTCTGCTGCATTAGTTTATATGTCATTAGGACATCAAATAGCAGTATACTGGACTACTGGGATTTACTACGATAGGCGAGATTAGGTCTGTGTTAGAGTACACCTACGTGTCTCCCAGGTAAACGATGATTAACTCCGTTCACTTTCGGTAACAATGTCCTGATATTTCATAAGTTGAGACTATATTAAGAGAGTTTAACAGGTACATCTCTAAAAAGTTATATCTGAACAATGAATATATTTGCACATGTAATTTACCACAAAATCCTTATTAGTGCCATGATATGCGGGGTTATCAAATTTTTCAATGTCGTCTGCTAGTCGTTGATCTGACCGTCCACACATGGTATCCGTTACACACGGATTTTCTGCACTAAAAGTAGCATACATTAACGATCGTCTGTCAGCACACTCTTACTGATAACAAGGATTGGAACTCAATCGGCGTAGTGAAAATATCCAATTCCGAGAAAGTTGTGTTGGTCACTAAATCGTTCGAGATGTCCCGTTAGGAGTGGTCGAAATCGACAGATAAATAATTATTCAGTAATTTGGAATATGATTCAATATGATTCCTTAAAACTGTCGCCAGACTTCAGTAGATATCCTTAATTAGTTAATCAGACATTGGTTGGATCACGTAAGAAAAATAACCCACAAGTTAAATAGGTCAATGATTACACTTAACACTGCATATAAGCTGAATTGCGTTCATGTCATGTAAAGGTATTTTCAAAGCTAATTTATACAGATTCACTGTCTGAATTCGCTGCCATATGCGTGTCCGACTTATTCAAAACTGACATTCTAACATTGTTTGATGAAGTCTGACGGCGATACTTAAATGCAGATATTTCAGACGAAACACTGCCACCGTGAATCGTCGGCACTGTACATTGGACCGGATATAGTTATAACTGATGCGGTGAGAAGAAAATATGACGGAAACACCAGGTAAGAAAATCCCCATTATTACTTGCCAAGCTTTCTGTAATTTAACAGACAACACGTAAAAACCAAATTTGTGCATGTAAACAATGATATCATAAAACGTGTACCTGGCAGCTCTGAACAGAGAAGAAGTCACCTTTAAAGCCAATTTAAATTTTACCGACACTACTTTCCCTGAGGGAAAGTTGCCTTAGTACCCGTTGTCATTGTGGTAAGCGCTAGGTATGGTTGAATTCAATTACTCTGTGATGTATATGTGTAAGTCGTATGGGTGTTACAGGATTACATAATGGTATATCTAAGGGAGACAACCTAACTACAAATGTATAATCCCCTACATCGTAATTCTTTTGATAAGACTGGAACTATACAGATGTGTTTGTGGTTGTTTCTACTTATGATATGAACCTCTTACACCTACGACTGGTAGGGCTGAATTGGGAAATACATAGATATAGAAATCGTATATAGCCTATACTTGTATTAGCTACAAACTGTACATCTATGGAGACAGTTTTCTGTGGCACCAGCGAAGTTAGCGCACCTTCTCTGACATAACACCAACATAATTCTTCATATATATATCAGCATGTGGTATATATGGTAGATAATATGTTCTTTTTTATGTCAACCGAATTGTATATCTACTGTACTACAATCTTGTAGAAATACAAGGCTTAAACAAACAATAACATCAAGTGTATATCTACTAAATATAGAATTTATTGGAAATCAAAATCCTATCTATATAAGATACTGACGTTCATAAAAATACATCTTACATTTTTGTTCTGATTATCACACGGTATAAAATTTGATATAATCTAGCAAACCGACAAGACCATCACAGATTGATCAATGTAAGTAAACAATAATAAAATATCTTTAGGGTAATGAGGAGATCAACAAGGGTATTTAATGGTCGGTTGCTATACATTATTTCATGGGAAATACTTGATTACACTTTCTGAAGTTATTAAGGTATAACCGTTACACCAATAAACAAAATTGATAAAATCTCGAGTATATTACATGTAACTTAATAAAGAAAATGACGGCTTTTCTTTCAACAAGTGATACTGCAAACCTTTTTAAAGTAGGAACAGTGTCTTGATTTAAACTAAAAACAACAAATATCAATGGCATCGAAGCAAACCCTATATATGACCACGTGTTCATCATGACCACAACAACAAGTTAAAAGCAAAATTAAAAATTCAAATAACCAAAGTGATATAATGAAAACTTTTTTTCTATGTTAATGTTTTGGGGTATTCAGAAGTGGAGATGTTCTTGATTGGGCAAAGTCCCGAGCGATCATGCGTACCAGTGGAGACTAGCCTCTCTCCTGTCTGGCGCTCCGCTCTTCCCATCTCTTTTTGCAGACCAAAAGGGGTCTGTATATACTAAAAATGTTATGAAACTGTCGCTAAAGTAATATTACACATTAGATAACAGGCTAACAAATATTGAGTAATACATGAGTAGTTGACAAAGACTTCTACATGGGAATGGTCGTAGACTATGTTGTTTTCCATAATATAAGTGTACACTGACCTTCATGCAAACTGTCTAGATAGGACTCAGGTAATTACTTACATAATCAGGGAATGAATTTTAAAAAATGGTCATATGTAGTAGACAAAGTAACAAAAGTATGCCTCTGGCTGCTGGTCAATACATAATTGCCCACTGGTCTATAGATGTCAGCATTTAGCTGGTCTTACTCTGTTATTTAAACTATGATTAAAACCTAACATATGTTTAACTGAACAGAATTTTTAATAATCTAATTAGCTCAACAATCAACTTTTAATAGTTCAATGTGATATATACTAGATGTCAAATCTCGAAAAGGCATTATTTTACTGTCGATGGGACGACCCTAGTTATCAAATCGGTATTAAATAGAACATATGTTTCATTCTTCTTGAATATAAATATTAAAATATGTGCTATCCGAATGGCTATGAAACAGTCAAAATTAATCAAAAAAATTTCACGCTGACTTAAATAATCTAGATATAGTTTCTGAATATCAAAGAGAAACATTTTTATACATTGTAGAAATGAAGCATGAAATATTTGATTCATGTGTGTGATTTGTAGATAAAACTTACGAATATATGTTTATACATGTATATATATACTAGTTTATAAAGTCACAGATTTATACATATAAAGAAATTTTCAAATGGCTATCAGCATTGCTTCCAAAATAGAAGAACAAAGTGTACCATTTTGTAAAACACACAAAATCAAAATAATCATCAACAGGCAAAACATTGAAAACATAGACATAACTAAAAAAAAATCCTTTCTTTGAATATTGTACAACTTAGCCATAACAAAAACTGTTTTTAAATCATTACAGGACATACAGGTCAATAGATTTGAATCTAACAAAAACGTACAGACTGAGCGATATTGTGATAAAGCTGAAATATTTAAATGTTATTAAGTTTGATATAAACAGATGTAAAGAAATTAACAAATAACTCATGTAATTTTATATTTGAAATTAAACTTTCAAACATCCTTTTAGAGGTAGATGGTACATTAACTACCACAGTATATAAATATCTTGTTATTAAATGGTAATGTTTTATTAATGTAGATAAGAACATATAGGTAGATTTCAGTACTGCAACGTTGTTAGTAAACGTCGAATGATGTCAAACAATAAGATTTGGATGGTAATAGTTAGAGAAGGATTTAAATAAAACTATATCACGTAAAATAATCATTCTCAAGTGCATCTATGTAATGTTTTTGTTGTTTCTATTATTCTGATCAGAAGGAACCCACCATCGGATGTGAAACAGAAATGTGCTACACATATCTGATTTTCAGATACACAAAAATCTTAAGATAATCACAAAGTCAATTTCTATATGCTTAAAGTAGAATGTTGACATAAAATCGTTATTAGGAACAATACGTCGTGACGTCATAATCTATGCAGAAGTATCCGTTGTAGCATTGCGATGACAATACTTGACGGTATTAGATTCGATTAAGATATGTAATAAATATATCGACGGTGTATATATAAAGATTAAAAAACCATAACTCAGTTCAACACATCTATATGCCAAAACATTAGTTCGATTTAACATGGTTTACAACTCGATAGGTTTCCAAATATTCGGTCGTTTGAAAATGCTAGTGTATCAATGTCTCGCAGACACCTGTACAGACTGATGAGATCAAAAAAAGGATAAAGGATGAAGCAAGGAATATGAGTTTTAATCACAGCAGATCAAAGTAACTACAGGTCAAAGTTACCAAAGAGCCCTGTGGCTATTTCATTCTTTTATGGATCCATAAGTTAAAGAAGGATTATTCTTAATATTTTGCTCTCGAAGATATAACATGGATGATAACTGATTTGCTCTTTCTATTCTTTGGACTTTGAAATGGTAATTAAGATGACAAGTCTGAGATAATTAAAGTATAAATATCATTTAAAGAGGGTTTAATGATTTTGATTAAACTGGTAGTGACATCAGGAATAAATCTAAATTGATGTGACTGACAGCTGACATGATTATAATGACAATAAACATGTGCTGGCGATAATTATCAAAATCATCATATTTCTGATTTTTATCATAAAGATACATGTATGACCGAATCGACGTGAAAAAGATATTTAAATATGCGGTTCTCAGGTCAGCACTTTAATGGAAATTACCGATCCCGGAGAAACAATGGTTATGTTTAATATCCCAAAGTTTACAACAATAAACGAGCATAAAGTGTCACGGTCACCCAGAAATTGAACTGGATGTGCAACGATCAACCATACAGTTGTAATACCAAATTTCATTTCTATAACTTGAAGCATAAAGGGAAAACTACGCAAAGCAATATTCCTGAGAATTTTTCCAAGTTCAAAGGAATATATCACTGCCAAGAAAGGCTACAGACTGCCAAGAAGCGAACTCGGTGCGTAACTTTTGATCAAGAACTCATATACAAAATTGCATTTTCATAACTCGAAGCATAACTAAGAGAATTCCAGAAAACAATATTCAGGAATAGTCACAGCGAGCTGAGAATTGAACTCGATATACAACATTTCATTATGTTAACTCAAAGCATAATTGGGAAATATCTGGAAAACAATATTCCCAAAGAATTTTCTAAGATCAAAGGGGCATAACCCAGCCAAAAAGGGTCACAGACAGCATATAGCAAATGTCATTTCTATAACTCAAAGCATAACCAAAGAAAGTCAAGAAAACAATATTCCTAGAGAATTTTCTAAGTTTAAAGGGGCATAACTCAACCAAGAAGGGTTACAGACACCTAAGAATCGAACTTAATCTGTACCCTTGCAACAAAAAGCCATATACCAAATTTCATTTCGATAACTCAAAGCATAAGCCAACACCAACGCTAAGATATACATTGGAAAATCCCAATGAAATACGATGTGATGTTATTTTTTTGTTTTGTAGAACTAAATATCTAAAACAGAGTAATTGCATTGTATTAGCACAAATATTTTATGGTTTACGTAACAACTTGACCTGTTGCTTGTGTTGATATGTTGCCGTTTCATTACAGAAGGTGATTGTTCAACAAAACCTGTACTATGGCGTTTCACTGTATCATAGCGTGCTGCCTGTCACGGTATTTCACAACATTCATCACTACTTTGCAAACCTTTTCGTCAAGCTTTGTGTCGTTTAATTGGCGCACAGTGTTCAGAGCAAACTCCACTAATAAAACAATAGAAAACACATGTGATTAAGTTCATTTTTCTGAAAGAATGTATAATCAAAATAGTAGTTTGTATCTTTTGCTGAAAATGGTGAACATTGTATCTTTTTTTTAATTGCTATTAATTTATCTATGTCGAGGCCGATATTGATATATTTTCTTTGGTCTATAAAACCACGTATAAATTGAGATCAAAAGGCTATAATGTTTTAATTGTTTTTCTTTTCGTCTCACGGAGTTGCATAATCAGAAACATAATGTACAGATGGTTTCATCAATATCTAAAATATCGTAATTGTTGATAACAAATAAATTGATGTTATGAGGCAGTTACAAATGGCAGAATCTGATAAAATTGCTACTTTCTTTATCGTTTTATTAGAATTCATTATTTTTCCATTTCCCCGTGACATAATTATCAATTAATTGTTCTGTCATATAACTACGTTCTGAAAATTCCATATTGATGAAATGGGTGAGAATGACATAAGAAAATAATTGACTAACAACAAAGTTTGGCGATTCGGTCAAACTATGAATCAAAGATATGTCACTTACGTTCATCAATCGCCTTTCCATTCGATTGTGTACAATAAAGATGGTGAATAAAGTGTTCACTGTTTTTCAAATATACATTTGCGTCTGACTCGCTTATTCCCGACAGCTGTAACAAGCTTCTTTGTTGCGCAGCATTCAACATATTGGATATGTCGACCAACGCTTTTGTTACTAAATTAATTTTAAAAAAGCAGTTTTAGCTATAACAGCAAACACGATATCGACAAATGTACACGAACATTGAATTCAGATCTAAGAAAATATCGCTACAAACTCACGCTCTTTAACACATTGCTCTGGAAACTTTCACACTTGGAAAGAGCAAATTTGTCTTACTTTAAACTTTTTCTAATCAGACGTGAAGTGACATGCTGCAGGTGATGTCATCTGATTTTATTTTTTTTAATGCAAGGACATTCATTGACCATGAACCGATAATGGTATAATTGTATATATTTAATATACATATATATATCAGGAGAGAAATATTTTGGTACCTACACAAACTATTTTAGATGAAAGAAACAGCTGTTCCACTTCATCCATATATCACCATACGACAGCTTTATAATGTCATATTTGTTACGAAGACAAAATGTTAAACTTCTTTGTGATCTTAGCAAAAATAATTTTCATAAATGAAAATACAAAATTGCATCATACCTTTATTATGATATTCAGTCTCGGCGGCTGATACAATTGCCATTTCGTTTAATATGTCTCCTGTTTGAACCTGTTGTGTCACCATCGTTACACCAAGTTGGATTGTTCCGCTTTGTCGGATCCCATTACCATTGATATGCAGTCTTGGGGGTTTCTGATTGTAACGTATGCCCTGGAGTTTAGTGATGTCCATTGCATGTTGAATCTTCAATCTATTCGTCTCCAGTTGATTCCAAAGTCTCATTGATTCAGCATGCTGTTTCCATGCATCCCTTTCAGCCTTGCAAGCAAGCAATTCTTTCGCTTCTAGCAGTATTTCAATAGTATCCATTTCATCTGGAAATTTCGACCTTAACGTTCGAAGACTGTGTCTAAAGTATACCATGCAACTCTTTGATACCAGGGAATCGACTGTCGTCGTAGATGGCCGCTGTTTATTCAAGAGGGTCAAAAAGGCTATGAATGCTTGGTCTCTACTCTCTTGCATATTTTTTTCATTTTTTTGTGACTGAAGCAACTCTTCGTTTCGTTTTTGAAGTAAACACTGTGATTTCTCTAATTTGGAACGATACTGATCGCGCTCTTTGACAAGTTTCGACATTGCTGCTATCTGGGCTGTTGTTGTAGGCTTTTGCATATTTTCACCTGTAATTATGAGATAAGGTATGACGACTTTCTCAGATTTTCAAAAAAAAAAAAACAAGAAGTGAAAAAGGCGAAAATATCACAAATGGCAATATTTAGGTTACCATATGTTTTCAAGCACTTGATAAATATTAAAGCAAATGATATTATTTTATGATAATTATACGTTTTACTTGTAAATTATTTTTTAAAATTGCATAATATGAAACTACCTACCAATCAAGGATATTTCGTCTTCATCGACGAATATATAGTCAACTTTCATAGATTTAAGCACTCCCTTGTCTTCCCGCTCTAGGTCAAATAACGATTCTATAGCCTCTTCTGGTACCATGAAGGTAATGACGATACTGTTTGAAGGTTCGAAACCCACCAGTATCACATCCTCGTTTTGTACACACAGTAACTCCGCCACGAAATCTCTAAGGTAATCTACTTGTCGTCTGTTGGCCTCGGAACCCCCAATATGGAACTTCACATGTTTATATCCATTGACTGAAAAAAAATGAAATCAAAGCAATTTTTGTCTATCCTGTGGCATAAACTGTAGTTACATAGTCATTGATATGCAAATGATGCGTCTTACAAAAGTATATAAGTGCCCTAATTTTCGATTTTCAAAATGAACTCATCTCTAGCTCATCATATTGTCTTAACCCTTTCACAGAAATGGATTTCAACATACCTGGCTCTCCTTTTGGTGTGAAGAAATACAGCGGTTGTCTTCGACATTTTCTGGCAAATGTAACTATATCTTTATGCAAACCTCTTCTCCCTACATGCCATAACATCGCTTGCAAATGTAAAAGATTGTTACAATTCAAAACTTCCATATCTCTCAGTAGCTGAAAGAACTTAAGTGGGGTCATTGCTTCTGTTAATGCTTTTCGTCCAAGATATCCGCCTGTGAATGAAAAAAAATATTTCTTTGATAGATATACGTTAGTGTATGCTTTAAAGAAAAAGGCTTGAAATTAAGATGACCGAAATGAATGACTACAACTTATGTCTTATACATTTTGTCATTTACTGAATAGCAATATTACCGATTGCAACTTTGAATGAATAATGGTTAAAGTAAATCTAAAGAAAAACTTACTATCAGCAACGTCTTTAACTATTTTTCAAGTTAAGCTTCATGATCATTAGTTCAAGTAAAGTCTATTTTCCACCACTTACAAAAGAAAAAGTGAGTCTTGAGCGAAAGACGTTTGATCAAATAGCACCAAAATAGGAAATAAAAGGAACTTCCTGTGAACAATTGATGTAATGGGTGGAAATATGAAAAATGTAAACATTAAGAAATGTTGCATATTGAATATTGTTTTTTTTTCAATATGTGCATTTAATGCTAATCAAATATGTTTGTCAACAATTTTCTCTTTTAAATTGTTCCTTTCGATTTTAAACATAATTACTACTTACTTTCTTTTCAAATTTTATGACTTGATTTGAATAACATGTTTAATATTTCGTTCTTCAAATGTTTGACTCTGATATGTAAGTTTATTTCATAGTTTTAAAACAAAAAGTAATAACCTCTAATTTTATCCCGAATGTCTAATTTTATCTCGACACGCTAATTCCCTTAAAATATGCATTTGGACAGTAACAGTAAAGACGGCCTCGAATCGTCTAACTTGTTTTGTAAGATTAGAGTATATCACCTTTGCAATAAGACTTCATTCTTTCTAGGTCATTATCTGTGAGGGCTTCTGCAATTCGGTCTAGCATCACATTGAACGTCCAATCGGGTGTTACGAGTGATGCATGGCTGTCTCCAGTCGTTGTGTCCATTTTCGTTTCTAAAATAGCGTACATGGACACTGACGGAATAGATGCTTGTTATATTGGATCTGGTTTTGTATACTTATGGTGTGAACAACTAAGAAAATACCGACATTTTAACTGAATCAAAAATTCAAATTCAATACAATTGATACCAAATACTAATAAAAGAAATATTTACACGAACACACTTGAAAAATGCAAGCTGAATGAATGCAGATGCCACGGAAGAGTAAGCTTCTTCTGCTTCATCAACAGAACATTAACGTCTAGTCTTAAAAATAAATCGAATATGAAGCCAGTCTATTGAGTAGGGATTACAGTGAATATCTATAGCAAAGAGACAGTAACTCTTTATTATGACTTTTCAGTATCCAAAATAGATCATATATGTAGCATGATGTGTTATTCACTGAAAATACCCATGACTACAAAACCTTGATCATGCTTGTTTTTTCGATTAGTCAGCTTCACTTCTTGGCGAGGTTCGGCATCGTGTTTTGCATTTGAAGACGAACTTTTTTCCAACGTCTTGTTATACGGAACGGCCCTTTCTTTTCTGAACGCCTTCCCTTTTGCTTTTGGCATCTTAAAATAATCAGAAAACAAAGACAATTGTTTATTTTGTATGGACAATTTATAATCACATTTCACGAATAAAGGTTTATAATTTGACACATCGTGCTGATACCAACAAAATCGTTCAAGAAATGACCAAGGAATGGATGAAGGATGATATGCTTAGCCATAAAAAGGGAAAATTCAAATGAAAAAAAGATTTTGCAACCCAAGAAAGTGGTAAGTCAAATTGCTGGTGAAATCTTTCAAAATGGAACTACTTTCTTGCATTCTGACAAACAGCATTTCCAAATTACATGTACATAGCTATCCTCGGCTGCTAATTAGTAGTATGTTTATCCAATATATTACAATGTTTTACGGCAATTGAATTACCTATTACTGGGATACGTATTTGACAAGCCCTCGATTTATATCAATAATTATTGAATAAATCTTTATCTATATTTGATTATGTGTAATATGAAATCGTTTACTCTGTATTGTGATACTGTGTGAAATAAGTCCAACTTATATAAATAATTGTGATATATTGGTTATACGAAATAGCATATGAATAAGTATGCAGTATACAGTATCACGGACTGGACCTCTATTCTTCTGTAAATCAATATAATCTTTGATATTCATATATTTACAACAACATGGACCTATCTATATGCAGGTAAATTATACATTTTACAGAATGTTGCAAAACAAAATTTGATGTGCAGTGTTACTGCCCATGTGGCCATGGTCCAAGTTTATATAGTGTCGAGCATTCATTTGCCGGTTCGCCATTGTTCCGCCCCGTGAATGCAAACAAAAACAACATTGTTCGTATACGAAATGAGCAGGACACATGCGTGTTATAACGATTAATTATATCCGTATTTAAACTAGTCATTTCAAAGTGACGACAGGTGTAAAGCGCAAGGAAATATTATGCCGCATTCTTCTGTATCAAATAACCATTTTTAAGAATTTCATTTCCAAACGTCATATCCGAGTCTACTCATATAATGTGGATTTAATAGATTAGCATTGGTCAAATATTCGAAATTATTTCTTCTTTTCTTATGTAGTGATAATAAAATTTGGCAATGTTCAAGAATCTGAAAGTAGTATTCACGTTTAGTTTGTTTAATGTACACAAAGGCATCATTTCCTGCATTGAAGTATTGAATATTTAAACCACAAATGTATATAAGATATACAGAACATAAAAAAAGATTGAGAAACTAGACTGAATCAATGATAGCTAAATAATAACGTTATACTATCAAGTTCCTTATTCTAATTAGCAAAGTTATCAAGAGTAAAATGTTTTTGTCTTAATAAAAGGGTGTTAAGACAGACAGAGTAATACTTTGTTCAGGAGCACGCTGAAAGATAATCATGAGCAATCGTTAAATGCTTGTTATAATAGATTTACAGATTTCTAAGAACCGAATATTAAACATAATATCTTAGGTGTCCGCACAGTTTTTCTTTCTCAGTGTTTCCGAGAATACAGAACTCGCGTCACAATGATACCTTATCGATCGTTACCTGTACGCGATTGGTAGGAATTTAAATTATATATATATAATCGCGTACAGGTAACGATCGATAAGGTATCATTGTGACGCGAGTTCTGTATATTCGGAAACACTAAGATAAATAAAAATAAAAAAATTATAGATAAAAACATGATATGATAGAGACCCATATCATTACTACGTTTATTTATCTTCCTTAATTGCTTATAACAGTCATACAGTGATATGTAAGAGACTATGTATAGATTAGACGTGTACTTGATTTTGAAGTAATACAACAGTGTAGCTGAGGGTTTTATACTGAAAAGAAAAACACATGTAGCAGACGATGGTTGTGTCCTTACCTTTCAGTTCAGTAGTAACGGCTCTATGAAATGTGTCATTTGCAGTCACTATTTAAGCTTGATTCGGCCTGAATCTCAACACAAATCATAATATAATCAACATTTGAAACCAAGCAATTATTATCCGTATTCATTTCATTTCAAAATGGCGATGGCTTAAATGCGCATGTTTATGTCACGCTACATTTGCCGTATCAAATAAACATAACATGTCTTTTTAGCTTTACGTGTACCTACCGTAAGGTCTAAAATAATTCAAATCTGGAAATTTTAAACGAACTTATCTATTTTTAATCTTGTTTATCTATTGTGAATTTAATAGAGTGTTTAAGATTTAAAATGAAAACATTATACAAATCGATCCTTATGTTAATCTACACTTCAAGATTTACATGACAGGTATGTTATAGCGCCTGCAGATAAGGCGTCTAATAACTTGTCTCCTGTCTACAGAAATGACTTCATTTACTTAATACAAAAATAACTAGACTTGCTGAGGAAAGAAACTCCACCTATATATTATCCAATATTGCTTCAGTTCCATAATCGTAATTTGATTGTTGATAATGATAAGGAAACGAAAAAACCCCGTCTATTTTGGATTCCTACACTTCACAACAATCCATATCAACAACTTTTTATTGCTGATCCATCTAACTGTCCAGCCAAACCTTTGTCCAATTTTTTTTCTACTGTTGTTAGTACTATCAATTCAGGGATACAGTGTTGTGATACTTTTTATAAATAAATCTTTATCTATATTTGATTATGTGTAATATGAAATCGTTTACTCTGTATTGTGATACTGTGTAAAATAAGTCCAACTTATATAAATAATTGTGATATATTGGTTATACGAAATAGCATATGAATAAGTATGCAGTATACAGTATCACGGACTGGACCTCTATTCTTCTGTAAATTAATATGATCTTTGATATTCATATATTTACAACAACATGGACCTATCTATATGCAGGTAAATTATACATTTTACAGAATGTTGCAAAACAATAAGTCCAAATAATAGAAGGAATACAGCAAGGACGAAATCGTCGAAATTATTGAAATACCTATGTGAACTAATTGTGCCCATCTGTAGACTAACTTGTTTTTGTTTAATACGAGGCTGGATTTATCGGAAATTTTAGCAAAATAGGTCACAAAGTCCTTCAATTTCATTTCCAGATATATCGATCACATCTTGTCTTCATATAACACGAGATTTTTTGACCAGGTCCATCGTATATACTATCTAGAACTTGAAATCAAGGACACGATTAACTCTTCTTCATCAGTCTCTAATCTCGATCTTTTCCTATGCTCCACGCAGAGCACATTTAATGCCATGGACAGCATTGGGCGTTTTGCGACTCAAACGGATTCCATAAGTTCATTAAATGAATATCACGATTTTCCTAATTTCCTGAATTTTTCCCTGTTGAAGCTGATTTCAATGGTTTACGACTGATTTCTTCTGTTGCATTGAACAGGACTTCACAAAAACACGTCATATAATACAAATGTTTCACTATTTGAGAAAAGGCGGTATTTTATTAGAATTCACCTTTGGTGACGATTTACCTAGGTTCTTTTTACAGCCACTTGATATATGCGTGTCGTTTACACCCGAATGCAGTGAAGCTGTTGCACAATGAATGCATAGTTTTCGTATACAATGTCACCTATTGAGGAAAATTTATTCATAGGTAACTATACATATAAAATAAATATGCATGGACAATGGTTACGTGTCTGACAGATATTTCAGGTGAAATATAACTCACTTAATTCTTCTTATCTCGTGCCGGAATTGATTGTTACTGTGGGGTGTATTAGAAAACAAGTTACCACCATAAAGCTCCTTCAGCCACAAATTCAAAAGGAAATACCAACGGCTTACATATCTTGTTTCAGCTTCTAAAATAATGTATAATGGCTAATATCTCTTTTATGTCTTTAACCACCAAAATATCTATAAAAGCTCTTGACAGACGTGGGCGACACGTCACGCAAATTTTCAACGAGCGTGTTTGTTTAGCACGAGATAAAATATTGTAGATAAACACATGTGTACCGATGTAACTCTGCATGAGACTACAACCTCAGAGTGTGACCTTGGTTTTCAATGCAAATGTTGATACGTATCTCAAAGAAGACCTTAGGTCGAGCTTGAGCTTCATTTTCATCATCATCTTGCTTGAAACACAATGTATAAGGTTGAAAATCAGAACATAGGATTTGATAAACACATTTTATAGAAAGGCCGATATAGATTTGAGACCTATATATAAATAACAATGATATAATGAAAAGAAGAATAATCATATCTTGAGTGTAAAAAAACAGTTTTCCCATTAAAACATTCGCCAAAGGTACCAAAGTATTAGAAAATTGCGTTCTATTAACAGATGACAGATTGCGACATAAGATACAGAACGAACAATACCGATATTTTAATGCACATCTGGTTAATTAATGAGCTAAAAACAGTATGTAATATTTTGGTTAAACAAATATTGATTCACAGATGAAAGATTTAAAACAATCATACAATGACAACAAGAATTGCTGTTTATGTAAAATGAACAGAAGTTTGTAATGATATAAGGTGTGAATCTCTTTCGTAGTGATTATACAAACTCGTGTCAGCTTGATCGAGGTATGTTTACCGCTCCTGTCGCCATTGATCGTAACTGTATTGGTAACACTACAACGTAAAACTCTAAGTCACATTGAAAGCCAAATATTGAATACGACATCGATTTCTTTTTACGACTTTGTTTGAATGAAATGTTACAATCTCATACAGTGATATATGATTAATCATGATAAATTTCTGTCTGAATCATACATGTTGCCGCTGCTGAATGAGTCGTTTAAATGAAGGGGAAAAAAAAGAGAAAAATATCGCTTATTTTTATGTCTAAGTTGTCCTATCGAAACACAAATCCAACGTGTGGTTTTTCCTTTCAGTAGGAGGGTACTACTTCTGTGAAAAGAGATCGATGCTAAGACGTGATATGGTCCCCATACAGTGGCTCAGACGAACTCGTCAGTGCCATCACCCTAATACAGATATATAAGTAACAACCAAAACAACTTACAGTTGTATTTGGATCCAGAAAAGGAAGTTTGCGATAAATTTGATCGGTATTCAATCTACGCCATGAAGATATATCGTATTAAGATATACCTGACATATGAATACATTAAAATCTAGAATTCTCTAAACCTAGAAACTTCTGTCTTCTGGTATTATAGATATCAAAAAAGGGTAGGCCGATATAAGTCCATCCCATATCATTATTGAATTATTTATCACAAGCGCTGACGCATGATAAAAGTCTAAATCATGCACGTCTTGAAAAGTGAACTTTGTATAAATTATAATCAATTAAGGCTACATCATATATAAAACGTTATCCTACAGCAGTTAAAATTACCCACCTTCACTTTCAGCTTGTTTTCATTGTGATTTTTTGAGAATGTGATTAGAATGTTAAAACAGCTGATAATTAATCAGTTCCCTTTACATATACATTGTATATAACGATTGACCACAGGAAAATTTAATCAAATCGCAATAGATGCAATGATAACAACAACCTTTTAGTTTCACTTTCGATTTGCATTCAGGGAAGAGTTACAATTTAAAAAGCTTTTTTAAATTTGCTTGAGAAAAATATGCACCTTTCAATAATCTTCAATCTAATGAAACTAATTAAAACTAACTTTTGTACTGAAATGACAAAGAAATATTTAGAAATGAGCAGTGTTTATAATAAACACTACAATCTCGTAAAAATGTTTCTTTCCAGCTATTATGTTTATAATGACGACATTGAAACAGCTTTGTGTAGAGTCGACACATTATAGAAATGGAATTTCTATACTGAACGCAATGTTTTAAATCACTTTTGAAATAACAGACATTTGTAATTACGTGTAATTACGTGGGATATAATTGAACACAAAAATGTTAATGGTAGCTTATATACTTATCTTTACATTTATACAGTAAGACCTCGTATTTGAACATTTTACTGGCACTTAATTAAGGAAACGTTTTAGTTTTGAGAATCCCTTATATATTTTACTCATTACAAGATAAGCTATTTCTTCTCATAAGTCACTAATGACTTAAACATATACAATATGTACACCCTATTATGTGATTAACAAGCATAGTATGCCATGTTATGTGTATAATAATCAAAAGGTTGTAATAATTTACTTTAAACCATTTTAATCTAAACTTCTTCAGACTTTAACCATATTTTTCAAATGTCATATTTAAATCAAAAGTTAGTTTATCAATAAAAAGATACTTTTCTACATCTATATTTTTGAAAGCATCTACTTTTAGAGACTATTCTTTAGTATATTTGTTTTGTCTCGATCACGTTTGATATTCCTTAATGAAACGCTAATTTCCACAAAAATCAGGAATACTTGAAAAATCATCATTATCTATTTATGTTATAAAGGTTTGGAAAATCTCAAGCTTTTATAAATTTGAATATTTATATTAATAATAAATCCTTCTTTGTGAAAAAAGTCGATATTTCAGAAAGGAACGCAAGCTTTTAAAAAAAAGTAGTCTATGAACATTCTATCATTGAAATCCACCATGTAAACTTGTGTCCTGATTAACATTGCTACAGATTACCTATATATAAGGACAAGAGATCGACAAAACAAATAAAAAATAACAACGAAAGAGCTTATTAAATTGTGAAGTTATGACACCATTTCATCACTAGTAATGATATATTTCTTTACTCAAAGAGAAAGGTCAGTGTGCAGATATTTTATATCTTTTACAGAAAAATAGTTAATGAAAATGATAATATTAAAACGCTGGTCGTCTCTATTTCAGGGTTACTCGTGAGACCGATTAATGATCGCCTTAATAGCCAATTATGTGAAAGAAGAGCCCAACGCTTCAAATCAAGTGCAATAGTACATATAGTTCTGGTATTTCAGATAAGAAACACATTTTTTACTTAACCTCTCTATTCATGATATGATAAGATGATATAACAGGATGTATTTGTCAGGTTGATATCTTAACTATCTTATTGGCATAGCGTAAAAGTGATAGCCGGGCTATATTTCTGTATTGATGTATTCAAACATACATTGTATTATGAATAAATATTTGAAATAACTTATATAAGGAATAGATATTTCATCATTTAACAACCATAGCAGCTTTTAAAACCAGAAGAAAGTTCATAACATGATAATAGGGTTAAAAGATATTTCCCAAAGTTTTCCGTCTTCGCGGCTACTTGCATGCCGGTTATCCTCTCACCGACGTAAGTCAGTGTTCTGGCGACGTGCTTGAATGATCAAATAATGAAGGTTAACAACTAACAGTTATGGAAATTAATGAACGCTTCAAGCTCTCTATTACAAGATTATAACAAGATATACAAGAGGTTACTAGATCCTTAAATTTCAATGTCCGATAGTTATGGAAATTGATGAAAGCATCGATTTCACTACTACGAGACTACTGCCAAATATTTTACAATCAGTACAAGGGAGGTAAACAAATATAGCGGCAAGGTATGCATTGCAACTTCACGATGCCGGAATGAGAGAGTTGAAAACTAAGGAAACTGCACTGTTATCTATACTCTCAGCGCCTTCAAATTACCATATAAGGAATTTTGTTAGCAATATGGCGTCACTAAGCGCCTACGTACTTCCGTGAATAATTTGCTAGAGTAAACTGAACTTCCAAACAAACACTTCACTCGATTGGTCGAATTATCGACACAACTGAAATCTAAATATTTTCCTTGCTTTTTTTCAATTCATATAGATATTATGTCACATAAGGAAAGGAAACCGTTTTTATTTTTTCCTTCCAGCAGGTAAAATAGAAACAGGATGTGTAACATAGTACATTGATAAGAAGTGAGGGAATACCACTGTCACGGGATGAGCATATTGCCATACAGAAGAGAAATGAGGCAAACACCCATATATATTATATATAATATCTATTCACAATATACATATAAATGCAGTACTATAAAGTATTGTAAGTATTACCCAATACTATGCACACTAAAATTACCATACAATAGTTCATTAACATATAATCAGTGCTATCTATGTTAGATAGTACCAGAAATCACTGACAAACGACATCTTCACAAAAAATCTAGGGCATAACACTCACCGCAGCTGGTATCATGTAGAGGATATTCAACGCCAATATCTTCTACAACGGAGGAAGGACTTCAAGGTTCCATAAAAACATAACATGAAAGTTCCAATATGGTTCTCTCAACAGAAGAGTATCTTGACATAATTACCAAATTGTCGATGAGAGGGAACTATCATATGGGTGGGTTTGTGCATGATTCAAACTACAAAAGACAAAATTGTTTCCATAATCACTTGAAATGCCTATATTTAGTGGAATTTCTGAGTAAAAATTATTATGATACATCATTTTATCAATAAATCGTATCTATAATTAAGATCAAGTTTTAAAAATGTTTTCTCAAAAACACCCTTAATATTCAGAACACTCCAGCGATGTGAGGAGTACATGCACGTGACATTCTGAATTCTTTTTCTGATTTTTAGACATTATGTATACAAAAACATCCTAGATTTACATTCACCACTCACCACAAGCTGCATTTTGCGTTCTGGTAAAAACATATACCCGCTGTCAGCCTCTGACAAAATCTTGACAGATCATGCATGCAAGCGCGTTACATGAAGTTAGGTAATGGCGGTAAATTCAAAATACTATATTACTATACGTACATTTCTTATATTCGTACATTTCGGTCTGAAGGCTATGTCATATACGCCCCAACAAAAAATATGTGTTTAGCTAAAACTGATATACTTTTTAACTAGGCATGGGTCTTCAGGACTGGATATATAGGTTCTCAAGCTTGAACACATCATCGTCTTTCAAAGTTTTGGCAATCAGCACGAACGTTTCCCGTTCCTGACACAGCTTGAATTGTGAATCGAAATGGCAGCAAGAGGAGTGCTTATGTCATCAGTCTGTTTCAAATATGAAATGCCTTCCACAGATGTGCCGTTCGAACTTCGCTATTCTCCAATCGACAGTGATGTAATCCTTTTCTACGACAGCATTTGTTTGTTCTGCTCGTTTCAGTTTGCGGCTGACGTACGCAATATGAAATGGAACTCCGTCTTCTTTGGGAGCAACACAGAACGTAAAGCATAGTCTTGAATGTGTTGAACGTGATTTCCTGCGGTTCTCTCCAGACTTTGTTTGACTGCTCCTTCTTTGTCAAATCAAAAAGGGGAACTTATACTGCCGCGACAGCAGATGTGAATGCTGTCTTCTGTTTCGAAGACACCTTCATCGGCACCTGCCAGTAAACCAAGCTAAAGTCAAGCCGAGAAAACAAACGATGTCCAACAAGTCTTGAAAAGATATCATCAACATTATACATCGAATCAGGATCTAATACGGTTATCCGGTTGATCTGCTTGGTGTTACTGTCCCTTTTCCTCACAATGACGACCGGCGCGGAGTAAGGCAAATCAAAGTGTTGTATGACACCCAGCTTCAGCATCTTCACCATTCCCTCTTTGATGATTTCCTTCATTTGAAATGGTATGTAGTAAGACTTCGCTCGCACTGGATCATCAGTTGTGATCTTAATAACATGCTCCATGAGATTTATTTCCCCGACACTTCTATTGTATATATACAACAACATCCTAAATTTAATATGCAACACTCACCACAAGCTTTAATTTGCGTACTGGTAAAAACATACACCCGTTATCGATCACATATGTCGAATTTTGTGAATGTTACAACGAGTGTTTTTTTTTTTTTTTTATAAAGCAATTATATGTTTGGCCGATGACTTTTTCATCAAATATAATGTTTGTGCTCCTGTATATAGATTTTTACTCTGAAATAAAATGTCAGCAGGCTATTCTGTCACTTTCTCTGAGAAGATCTTTCTGATGATGTACTCCGTTAACGTGACTATGATCTCTAATGTCCTGAATGTCCTTAATTGAAAAGAATATTCCAAATAATTATCTATTCCTTATGTTAACGGTCTGTTTTTTCTATTTTGTATGAAAAGTAATATTTATGAATAGATTCACGAGGAATCACCGACCAGCGTAGAGATTGATTATCATGCAGTATAATGAATAAATGATAACTTTATCACAGTTTGATGTTTAAGTAATAAAAAAATTTACATGATTAGTGGATAGTATTCCCTGTATTCTTGATATATATATATTGTCAAATCAACAATGGAAATACTAAGGAACGCATTAATGTATGACAGGAATCATTGTGACTTCTTGAAATTGTTTTCCAGTTGAAAAGGTACCACTGGTAGCTAAGGAAATAAATTTAGGCTACACTACAAGTGGTGTTTTGTATAAGTTACTTGTTTTTCAAAAGTAAAGAAAAACAGTAACCTTAGCAAAAAATCCGATGATATGACCTGTAATTACATTCCGCTTATAAATATGCAAAATTGATCATTTCAGAAGTCTGTGTAAATATTATAATCCTCCCTGTTAACTTTTCCATTTATTCATTATCAGTTTCGATGGCTACGAAGGGGCAGGTTTGTTCTTTATAGTAAAATTGTGCAACCATAAACTAGTCCTCACTGTCGGTGTGAGCGTTCGGTATGTTGACATCGACGACAACAAAATAATCCCGGTCAAAGTTCACGATCAGCAAATCAAAGTGCGTGTAGTGTTTAAACGTGAAACAGCATAGGGAATGCACAACTAAAATTCGGTAAAATGGTGCCATACATTTACATACATTTCAACCTATAGCCTTATGCTAGGTAAAGTCAAATTTACCAAAAACATCATAAAATAATATCCAACCCACTAAAACTGACGTGATCAGTCTGTTTGTTTTACCCTCGTTATTTCACTATGGCAAAGAAAATCAAATATAAGCTAAACTATACATGCTATCTGAAAAGAAGGGTTAGAAACAATTTCTGTTTGTATCTGTCATCTGGCATATGACAAGCATCAAACACGTTCAACTTCATATCGCGCAAGGAAATTAATACACAAAATTCCAAATGAGATCATTCTTAAGACCATTTAACTTCATCATTATGTTCATCAACCTGCATCCCCAAAAACTCTGTATTGTGAGTTATCTAGAAACGGAAAATTTACGTTAGGAAATTTAGAATCATAACGTTTATCAAACGGTGTGCTTGAACTCCAGTTCTAGTGGGTAAATATATTGAATGTGGTCAATAAATCACTTATTATCTTTAAAATGAAAATCATCGATATTGTGATTATTCAAATTACCTTATTATCTGGAGTCCATGTGCTCCTACCATTAGGCCACAGTTTACCGCTGTTCACTCGGGAAAATCGTGGGCGCGTTCGGTACAGTAGAATACGGTTGGTAAAAGTAGAACACTAAATTCTATCGTTTAATTTTGATGATATTTATTTGTTTAGAACAAGAATATATTTTGTTTTCTTAAATGGCGTGGTACTTATGTGTTTACATGTATAAACTCATAAAGTGAGTAAGCTTTGAAACTTGAGTATGTTATAAGTGTAAAAGGAAAGAGCGAATGCGATGCGGAATATAACAGTGAGAGGCGAGAACCATATGTGTGACGGATGAATGACCTCCTGCGTGGGGACAATTAATGTACAGAGGCTGACCCCAGGGCCCCAACCCTGGCAGCTCTCTTTGATATTTATTTATTTATTAAAATATATATATATATATATATTATAAACAATAAAGATGGTAATTTTAAAAAAAAAAGTTTTTGATGAAAAAAAAATTGAAGCCTTGGCAAAAATGCAGAATCTAAATCATTAAATATCACTGATAAAAAAAATGTCACCAACCAAAATTTGTTAGTATAATTGATGATTAAAGTTTCGTATAACACAGCGTTTCCTTAATGGTTACTTCGCCTTTTCCACTGAAGCCTGTTCGATATTAAAGATTTGAATGAGATAAACTATTACTCAGTTAGATATGTTGCCCAATTTTGAATTTTCCATTTCAAGGTAGTGATTACCATGCCTCCCCAACTGATGGTGTCTACAAATCGCAGTTGATTCGATTTATTCCCAATACATATTTCTGTGGAAGATGTTGACAACTGACAACTAAACTGAAAATACGAGACACTTAGCCTGTATGTCGAGTCCTTGCTGGACTAAATAGCTGTCTTATGCAGTTTCGTTCATTATTTGACTCCAGTATCTAATTCTAAATTTGTTTTGAAAGGTGCTATTGACTTTTTTTCATTTGGTAAATCTTTGGAAAGATTCAGTTTGACAAAGATTATGGTGATCTCAGTGATCGTCAGCAGTCCATTTACAATTTTTTTCTTTTGGTTATATTATGTTGCCATTGTTCTGTCGAGTTTGAGTTTGAATTAAGATTCAGCAGACAGAACTCTTTTTTGTCCTAAAGCTACAGAAGGTATTTTTATAGACATTTTCACATGCCACATATAACATGACGTTTTACGACAGACGCAAAGTAAATTAAAAAAAAATAGTCGTAAAATTAAATTATGTCAATACACATTCGCTAAAGTTAGCTAATGCTGACTGGTAAGAATGCTATTTTAGGCCACTTGAGTCTGTGTCTACATTGTTTTTATGTCAGTGATATGTTATTCAAGCTGACGCTCTTTTCCCTTAAAGACCTTAACGTAGCCTTTCACAATTATTAGACACTATGGTTGGTGTCAGAACTGAAATATAAACCACCTTCGACAAACATGGATATGTATTTCAGCATGTCAAAATAACAGTGAAATATTGATGTCATAATATAAAATACACACAATGTTCTGCTTGCCGGTGTTGTGTAACATGTATTTTTAAAAAATGCTAGGGAATTATATACATGGAATTCCTAACCTTCGAGAGTTCAAATACAAAGTTCTAATTTAAAAAAAAAAAAAAAAAAGACAAAGAAAGTGAGAACGTTGTACTTAGTTCCGTTTCCGAGATATTGTGATTTATCTGAAATGCACATCAACGGCGATCGCCCCAATACGGGTATACGTAGTCCACATTTGTGACGTCACAAATTTAACGCTCTTGAAACAGCCCACTAGAAATATACAAGGAAGCTTCCAACATGTGTTCGATATGGTAGCTTTTTAACTATTTATGTGTGACATATTCCGTTGTCTGTATGTTATTTTCAAGGTGGTACATATATACAGAAATTACTTTTTCACAATTACGTGGTGAGTGTGCCATTTTAGTCTTTATAGAATGGATACTAGGTAAGATAAGAATTGTGTAAAAGGGAAATATCTTGCCATGAGTTAAAGTCGTATTCCATATTAAGAATAGCAATGAATTAATAAGAAATAAGACAAACATCATCAGAACAATTTCTCTCTCGTTTGATCAAATATTTGTTGCTGTGCTTGACTAATGTTTTGAAATAGCCTTTGGTAATGGTGAATTACGATTATACTTTTATATAGCAGAAGTTTATGAGGTATTAGTAGTGTCTTGATTGAATGTGTGTTTGATTGTCATGATGTGACTTAAAATAACTTCTCGTTTTAGGTCCTGGTTCTGTTGAACAATTTTGACTGATACAAGAAAGGACATACGCAATCCTCTTATATTGTCAATTTAATAAGCACTGTAGATGGTGCTATGTCTGTATTTTTGTTCATTTCCAACTGAAAACAATTATAATAATATCCAATTCATTAGCATTTCTATCATCAAATATAATTTGCCTATAACTGACATTCTTGAAATATGAGTACGTGCTCCCCTCACGTTCGTTAGAAATAGTACATTGATTAGATAAAGCATAACACAATAAGATATCATCTTCAAATTGAAATCAATCAAATTTTAGCGTAAGGGAACATTTTCACTGCCTTCCAAGTAACCATGAAACAGTACCTGATTTGGTTGAAGATAAGCTCATGAGAAAGTTCAAACTGATAAAATGCGTATAAAAGTGACTGAGTGTGATTTTATTATAATACTACTTGTAGTTAGAAATGCAAAACATCTGAACAGATTGTCAAAAGAATCAGGTATCTATGCAAAATGTCGTGTATTAATCATTTAATGAAGAACCCAATGCAATCCTTGTCATCAGTACGTTTTATTAAAGTAACAAAACAGCAAATTTGTAATACAACAAGAAATTGAGCGAAATACATTTCATTCTCTTCAAAGGAAGATTCAATATTCAATGTTTTCCACCGAATTTGATCAATACAGCACAAGCAACTCAAAGGTTTAGATCGCCGACACTAGATTGCTTTATTTTGCCTTCATTTGTTCATAAAGATATTCTTAATATCATTTTGATTTTTTAATCAAAACGGGTTGGCTCCCTTTAAAATTATCCGATCATATCAATAATTTGAATAATCACTGATGAGTCGAATCTATAACATTTTCCTTCTTTCAGTGTATCCGCCACATCACTTAAATTTTGCAAGTCCGGTAAGGACGATTTTTCTGTATTTCTGGAAGATAAAAAGCAATAACAGAGGTACATTATTTATCATTCTTGATAACATCTACATATTTACTTTCGTAAAATTTACTAAAGGTTTTCCTACAGCAATACAACACTTTCCTAGTTTCACTGTGGTTTCTTCCGCGTCAGCAGAGCACTTTCGTAGGATTTTACTACAATTTATCCCACAGCATCACAACACTTTCTCACAAAGCAGCACAACACGTTTTTCCAGATCTTTACCACAATTACTCAAAAAGAAGCACAGGACTTTTCTTGATTTTAATAGGATTTCCTTCACAGCAGCACAAAACATTTTCACACACTTTCTCAAACATCAGCAAAACACTTTTCTAAATTTAACCACGATTTCTGACACAGGTGCATAACTCTTTCCGAGATTTTGTTCAACAATCTCCATCATTTTTACCACAATTCCCCCACAGAATCACAACCCTCGCCGAGATTTTAGAATTTCTTGCCCGCAAGTAAATCACTTATCTAGATTTCACAACGATTTCCAAAACAGCAGCTCAACCCTTTCCCAGAATTAAATTTAACTGCGATTTCTGATACAAAGATGCTTACTATAATTTCTTACACAACAGCAAAACCCTCCAAGATTTTTACCACTTTTTTTTCTTATTACAAATACTTCCCGGAGAGCAGCACAACCTCTTTTAGATTGTATGCGAGTACAAATTCCAGAACGAAAATTTTCTTGAAATAACTATTTTACAACGAAATTGTTAGTTCTCTGTATACGTTTATATACTTTCTATAAGTACTAAACTATAAAGTTTAATTACCTTTAAACGGCTAAGATACTTGTTCTATAAACGTGTGCTTTCAAAGTCTGGTTCATTTGAACATTCTGATGTCTAAAAGAAAACAGAAAGAAATATCATATATGTTATGGTGTCATCAAGTACCGACCAAATCTAAGGTAGCGGTCACAGAAGATTGTGGTATTTTGTTCAAGTAACTAATCATTTCTCATATGTTCATATTGTAACAAATCTAACCAAACACCTTTACATGGATCTGATTCAATGTTAAGTATCTTTTCATTATCCTTTTCTCCTCCCTTTGTCATTTTCAACAGCGATAAAAGTTACAAATATGAACATCGATTTCTAGAATTGTTTCTGAACAATTAATACAAAATAGCTTTTGAACACATCAAAGCTTTCAAAAATATAATTGAAGTTCATTGTTCTGATATTACACCAAGCATTTTAAGCTGGTTTTGTAAAACTTTTTCTTAGAATTTTCAAAACATCTGATCTTTTGAACTTTCATAATTTGAAAGCATCATAACAATTATTAAAATAATATTGCACTTTATATTGGTATGAAACCTCAGATTAAGCCCAGACAATAAAATTCTCTATCTAATAGTAAATCTGTCGGAGTAAAACAATTCAATGTAAAAAGGAAGAGATAAACGTAAGCATGTTATGATCAAACTAACTTTTTCTCATATCAGATTTGGGTTCCTCTTTTACCTTTGCCAGGTGTTGTTTTCGTGTTGACTTACCTCCATGGAAAGTGATTTGTTTTTGCTTATTTCTTCCATCATTAAAATTTGTTGTTCTGAAATTGCACTTAGCATTTTTAAGCTGTTTTTATAAACCTCTTCCATGTTACCCTACAAAATAAATTCAAAATTAGACGGCATTCTGATTCGAAATAAAAAATACATCAGTTATTTGGGAAAATGTAAAACATCATTACCTAACAGACGTTAGAAAAAAAAATGTAAAACATCATTATCTAACTGAATACTTTTTACCCAATATATCAAATGCCGACGACATAGCAATTTTCTGCAAAACCACGAAATTGATCCCAATGAAATAAACTATTTTACAGTACGTGTATTTCTTAGTTAAAAACTAAACGTTTTATCATGAAATTACATGTACAAATTTAAACACGAATTTAATAGACAAAGATTTTTACGGTTCACAGCAACTTGTGGTGAACGTAAAAGATGTATTACAGGGGGACAGGCACTTTCAGTACAGATGTTTATGTTCTGGAAGAAAAGCCACAGTAAGCGATGGTGTACATATACAACTAAGAATATCGACAACACATTATCTCACTATCTTCAGATCTTCCTTGTACTGATAAGTTGACCCGAGCTTTTTTTTCCAATTTTGCCTATCTCCGGGCAGGTCTCGGTGAAAGCTAATGTAATTTATTTTACAGTAGTTGCTATATCGTTGATTGAGAATTAAACGTGTGTAAAGAACAGACTGGATGTCACTATCTAAATACATGTATTAGTAACACTATATTTTTACGAGTTTGAGTTTTCATTTGAGTGCACTTATCTGTTCCACATGTATAGTGATTAGTAAAGATAGATATGAGCTTTCCACCTATATAACATATTTTTGAAGCAACACCGAATGTAAATCTCGATATAAAATAAATAGGTCTTATCCGCTTTAAAACGGCCCATCAGAACGCGTTAACTACTGACTCCGATGTCAGTTCTGAGTCATTTCTACCTCTTTAAAACATTTTAACTAGTCATACCACGAAGTACATTCTGGTTTTCTGTTGGGGATATTTCAAGATTCTATATATAAAGCAAATATTATGAGAAATTCATAACATATCAGGATTTCTTTTTGTATATTCAGAAGTATAAAGAAAACATATTCTTTAAGGATAAACTCACCAGTTTGTGTTCCATATCGTGAAGATGATGACGTAATTTGTAACAACAGCACTTGCTAGAGTTGTCAGGAAGGGCAGAACCAACAGATGTACGACGATTAAATATCCGAGGAGAATTACAAGGTGTGTGTTCTTCTTCTATACTGTAATAATTCATATTTATTCAATCATTATGATATATGTATAACACTATATTTTCATATAATCTCTGACATGTGCAATAAAAACAAAATTAAAATCGCTTTCATCACATAATTGAGAAAAATATATTTTGAATGGTTTTTAGGTAACAATAAGTTGGACAAAATCAAACGGAGGTTGTTATTTTGATGTTCCATTTTCAATTCATGACATCACGTCATTGTTCATATTATGACATCACATTTAATTGCTTACTGGCGCAACCAATGAAAGACTCTAATGTACATTACACTAGAGACAAACACAGAAATATTACTGGTTAACAGACGGATGATGTATTAATACACAATACATACACTTTTGATACTGATTAATTTAAACTGACCAATATAGTTAAGACGATTTTGGATACAAACATATCATGTATACTTACTCCGTTATATTATCAGGTAAAGTGAAGGATTCCGGCCATTTTGATGTACCTTGGAGGACCCGGATGTAATTTCGATATGGTGGTTGATACAGTCCACTGTGGACGAGATATCCGGTATTAATAAAGATAGATAACACCTGTATATTTATTTGCAGAGGAAATAAAATCAAAGCAGTTTTATAATTCAGGGATCATAAGCATGTTGTTTTTTAATATTACTTTTCCATATAAATCAGATAAAAAAATGTTTTTTTAAGAAACATTGTAATCAGTATCATAGCAACCGATGCTGTAAGTAGACTTGATTTCATATACGAATATTCATATATTATTTTCAATTCACATGAAGTAGGAATATCAACCGACAAAATGTACCGACTGACCTTCCCAATAATCTGATCTCAACCATCACATAGTTCTTCAGATTAAAGAGCTTTGTGAAGAGTGAAAGTATCTCATTTAAGTCGGTCATTACGTTTTGTTGGTCTTACTTTATAAGATATATTAATGAATTTCAGGTTTTGCTGAAATCTAATTACTCTCTTGATTTGCCTACGTCACAGAATGTCTATATGTCACAAGAACATCGATATATGAACGGATTTATATATAAATATATACATTATGTTACAGAAGAATTCTGATTATTTTACCGAATGCTATATGGTTGTTAGTACTCTATCAAGAACATCTAGGGAAAACATACATTATATACTGAATATGTAAATAATGGCATTTGTAAATGTAAACAGAAATTATGTAAACATTTGACACATCGCTTCTGGTATCATGTCAATCCGACATTAAAAAAAATTATTTTAAAGATATGGTACGTCAACCGTGTTATCGGTGATTGATATATATAAAGTTGATGGCTTTCTGGCACTAACAAATATGAGTCTTAGAAACGAAATTCTCTATCAATTGTCCTCTATATCGTATGAGCTTACCATTACGGTATTTCAAGAATGATCACTGATTTTATGTAGAAAAAAATATGAAATCAATGATCAATTTTCATTCTTTTTTTTTTCATTTGTAAGATATTACACATACGTGTTAATAGGAGATTATCTACATATTTATATTGAAAAGTATTTCAATATCTCGATCATATCTTTTTCAAATTTCGATTTACGATAATCATATATATATATATGGAAAATGTTAAGCAAAAGATATTTATGGCTAAACTACTATAAATGCAAGGAAGCATAACTACTGCAACAAGTCCCTTAATATACCTGGACGATGTATCACTGTTAGGGTTAGTAACTGTGTCAGCACAACTCTCGTGACTGTTAGTTGACATGGAAACGGGTGGCTGTGGTGCAGAATCCCCTTGCATAAGTAGATTTGAAGTGTTAGTTGTATTTGAAACGGGTGTACTTAATTCAGCGCTAATCACATTCGTCAAAGACGTGCTGTCTCCTGTCTCGTTTTTCTGTGAACTATTTCTTGAACACATCCCGCATTCCTCTTTTTCAACAGATGTATTACTTTCAAATGATTTGTGTTTCTGACATGAATCGCTTGGATGTTTACTTGAAGATCTTGTAAGTCGTTCAAGAGAATCAAAACGCGGGGACGTGTTACAACAATCATTTTTCACCTGAAGACTTTTTAAGCCAAGTGTAGATCCGTCAAGACTGTCCTCAATAGCTTCACAAACTAAAGTTCCATTCGGATTACCTCTGACGTTAGAAGAGAGATTTGTCTCTGTTTCGTACCCGGGATACATCGGACTTTTGTTGAGTGTATCCACAGGATGTACCAAGCTTGTCTGATGATTCCTGTGCTGTGTTTTATCATTCCTTTGACTCCGTCTACCTACTAATCGTTTTACGCTATTAACAAGCTTCGATTTCCCATTCATTCTTTTTTCGTTTTTTTCTTCGTCAAAATTTGATATTCGAATTCCTGGCAACCCTCCTTGCTTGTTTGGTGAGGCTTTCTGTGAAGCTGTTATAATTGCTCGAAGTCCTTTACAAGGTGAGTTTGGCGACCAAAGATGCCCCGTCGATAAATTACCGTCGCTAACAGTAGATGATTGTTTTGTCTGTTTGCGATGTTTTTCTATTTCCTTTAATCGTCTTTGTCCATAGCATCTGATTATTTGCTGTAAGGCAAGGGTAAATATAAGTGTTTCTATGGATAAAGCATTAGGATCACTAAAGAAGGATGATGTAAAAAAAGGGGGGGATATCCGTGATATGTGGCTAATATGCACTTATGTTACTCTTTCGCACACACTTTTACATATTCTTTCCGTAACCGATATTTTTTTCTTATGTGTTCGGAATTATAAAAAAAAATTGATATACTTTTTGAAAATATTTGACACGTAAGTAAATGCTTTGTGATATTTTTTTTCAAATATTGATTTGTAATATTTCAAAAACTGTGTAACAGTTAAAAATTCACATATGATCCATGAAACAATATCACTTATAAATGACTTGTATTGACAGAATGAATTCTAATCATTTTTAGCATTTTTTCGCTGAAAGTGATATTCTTTTTCATAATTTAATCGTAAGTAATATCAATGCATATTATACAACTGTGCAATGGACCCTTCCCTACATTTGATTATAATTAGTAGTCTGTCTAAACGGAAGAGGTGGGGTGGCTTCTACAAGTTCTTTACGGATTAAAGCAAACGGGAGCCATAGCAGATAACTGCTTCGACAATGTCGCATTTGTGTTTAGTATTTTCCTGAATAAAAATGATGACGATTTCTCATTTAACAATTAAGATAAATTTCAAAATATTCAAATTAAAAACAACTACGAAATGTTGAAAAAAAAATGGAGATTTAATACTGTATTTTCATCAACAACTAAAATGAAAAAAAAACCGTTCACAGAAACACAAATGCCTTCTGCTATGGCGTCAGTGTCACTTTCTGTTACAGCAAAACACAACATCCGGTGACCTATAGCTTGAACACACACACTACCTCTATGCCTACTATGGTGTTTCACAGAAAACTCGTGACCTACCGGTACCTGAAAGTGTGCTTGATTTTTCTATCGCCAATGTCCGTTTTAATATTTCCATTGTCTGGATTGTCTTTGGCAGAAAATTGCAATCTTTTTCTTCCATATTCCACTAAAATGGTCTGCAGAATGACATTCTTTTATCCACATGAAAATTCTGAATAACTTCTTGTTATTCTTAATTCTGACATTTGACGCTTTGTTTTTCATTAATACCAATCAATGATCTTGTTTTAATTTGTCGTAATATTTTTATAAATAATTCTGAAAATTCGGTAAAATATGACTAGAAATTTGAGAAAATAGCTGTTGATAATTAGTTACTCTGAAAATATTGACCATCCAACTTTCAGTTTGTGAAATTTGTAGTTTAACCAGGATATATCCTACATGTTTTGAACGCGAGGTACGTACTAATACCCACCTCAGCCTCGGGGTGATCCTTGAGTGCCTCCAATACGTCTTCCCGCGAGAGTCCGAAGAGTTCCGAATAGCCGACTGATTTTACATCGGCGGTTCGCCTGTAAATTTATAGATAAATGCTACTGTTATTTTGCATCATAAAATATTTGAATAAATATACAGATAGATAGATATTTATTTTTGTATTTATTAAACGTTTTCTATATATATTATTGCCATTAATGAAGAAACGTAATATACATGGTAATCAGAAATACAGAAGAAAACAACTATCAGTCTTCATCTGTTTGTATTTCATGTTTTTAATAAGGTTTAATTGAGTAAATTCCACAGAAAAACCCTCCATCATTGCCATAACTACCAATTATATTTTCACGTGGCGTTGACTGGTTTTGTTTTATTAACTTCATAGAACATAGCTCAGACCTGGAATTGTTACAGTCATACGATCTTCCTGAAATTTAATTATATACTTCAAACCAGAACACTAATAATTGGAAAGACACGTTGTAGTAAATGTATGAATAGTGATGTACCTTCACAAAATTAGATGTACAAATTTCTATTTTCCCGAATCTTATATACATAATTCTTTTTTGTTTTTTAACCTTCATATACACATTTCTGTTGTTTTCGAATCTTAAATTAGATTGATATTTCTAGTTTCCAAATTTTACATATACATCTTTCTGTTGTTGCCTAATCACCCTTTTTCGAAACATTCGTTTACAATGTCTTGCCTCCAAAATGTTTTTTTTCTTCCTATTCATAACCGCAAATTAATTTACGTTTGTCAACAGGTTTAAACACATTCGTTCTGAGAGCTTGAATTTCTAATCCAAACAGAGAAAAACTCTACTATATATGAAGTAAGATTATGTGTTGAACCACAATTTAGACCTAAGATATTAATCAGTTCTTTTGTTGTTTCTCTCTCTCTCTCTCTCTCTCTCTCTCTCTCTCTCTCTCTCTCTCTCTCTCTCTCTCTCTCTCTCTCTCTCTCTCTCTCTCTCTCTCTCTCTCTCTCTCTCTCTCTCTCTCTCTCTCTCTCTCTCTCTCTTTCTACTTATAAGATTTTTTCCATTTTATGTATTTAAATATTACCTATTGATACCGGCGTCCAGGTTAAGAATTCCAATCTCTCCGAAAAAATCTCCAGTTCCCATTTGTGTCAACACTGTCCCTGTCTCACTGCAATTAATACAGTATGTCAGATATGCTACCAGACAAGGTTTATTTGTATATAAGTCATGATATCTTTGTGCACAATCTTCTACAGTTCAAATTTTCATTTTCTATATTCACACATACTTTACTTGATTTTTCCTCGAGTTATCTTTCTTCTGTCTCTCACAACTGTAAACTCGAGAAGCAAATAAGACAGGATAAAGAAAATTGTGGTTGCCTTCCTAGAGATTGATATGACTGCTAAACGTTTAAAAATATCCATTAGTGATACCTAATGATCTCGACGAGTCCATCAGCTATGATAAACATTTCCCGGGCCACTTCTCCACGACGACATATTAAATCTCCCGGGGTGAAGATGTAGGCCCGCATCTTCAGCACCAAGTCATGTAGAAACTCGGGCTGACACTCTTGAAATATGGTTACCTGGTCGAATGGGAAGTGTTTCCAGATTTTAAAAATATATAAGTAATAAAAAATACTGTTTCTATAAACATTTTCGCAGGTAATACTATATTAATTGATTTAAGTATAGAGATATACTACCAAACGAACCTACCAATATTGAAACTCATTTCGAACACCCTTTACCTTTGTTTGCCCCTCCCTACATTGTTTAGTACAATTAACTTATTCAAACATGGACTATCATTTTCTATAATCCTAGCAAACATGGATGCTGCAGACAGAATCACTATTTTCTGTTGTAAGTGAACAGACAACAAACTATGAAATAGTGAATGCGTTTCTACACAAATTAATGAGTTTTCTAGTTTCTTTATATCTCAAACAGTGTGAATGTGCTTTGACACCTTTGATAAGGTTTTTCGTATTAATGGATTTATATTTTTTATGTCCTGTCTTTTTTGAGGGGGAAAACAGACAAATACATAACGAGAGCCAGAGAAAGGAAGGGACAAAGACACAGAGATCCTCTCACACAATGATAGAGACAGGGAGAGAGATGCAAACACAGACATACAGAAATACATAGAGAAGGAGAGAGGCGCGCGCACATACACACAGAGAAAGTGAGAAAGAGACACACGCATCGACATACACAGAGAGGGAGAGACACACACACACATCGACCTACACAGACAGGGAGAGAGGCGCGCACACAGTCACAGAGAGAGAGAGAGAGAGAGAGAGAGAGAGAGAGAGAGAGAGAGAGAGAGAGAGAGAGAGAGAGAGAGAGAGAGAGAGAGAGAGAGAGAGAGAGAGAGAGCGGGGGGATTGAAAGTGAAACGCATAACAGGGAGCGAGAGGCACGCACCAACACAAATAGACACAGGAAGAAGCAGATGCACACAGACACGCGGAGAGAAAGAGGCATGCACACACAGAGACACACAACGAGAACTGTTTTCGAATCATAATGATTTTTACATATAAATTATGCTAATGTATATATGTATGATAAGAAACTTACCTTTTTCAGTGTCTCAAGATTAACATGAATAGCCAGTTCAGTTTTAAACTTGTCAGGTAGCATACCCAATGAATTGATGTCGGATCCCTTCATCCGGCCGCTGTATCAAGATAATATGGATGTCTAATCAAGCGAAAGGTCAAAAAAGATTAATGACAACAAAACATCTGCCAGCACTGTCGTTTAACATTTCCTGACCAAGCTCTATCTTCAATACATTTCATGACTCATTACAGTAGATTTTAGCTTTGCTAGATGATCTTAGATTTGATTTGAAAATTATGAAATCCTGATGACTGTCACAGACCAATTCTCTTCATTCGATAGGTCATGAAGAAATCATCTATTTGTTTTCATTATACATATGAATGAACAATGAAATCTTTCAACTATTGTATATGGAAAAAAATTTAATATCATTGCACCATCTTGTAACTAGTTAATACTGTATAAAATTCTTTAATTCATCGCATAAATTCTTATCGCGAATCTGTTACCAAAAATTACAACTTTCATACATAAGTGCGTCATCATGTAGTACGTCATTCTAATGAGGAATTTACACGGTACACAGACTTACCGTTTCCATACATAGTCATACCATCTCTGTACTCTCTTCTGTAACTGTGGGGGGACGTTGTGCATCCTCATATATAACTTAGCACCATCCTATATAAAACATGGTTGTCCGTATGTTAAAGTAAAATGATATGACGTTATTCACCATTTTTATTACAATATTATGAGTTTACATTTTATCAAATACAATCTTCAAGTCCGAAAGTATCAAATAGTTGCCTGTAAACAAATCATGTATGACACTTTATGTTTCAATAATCACATTAGATTAATATCAAAGAATATTAGTTCAATTTCAATATTGAAATAACTGGTGTAAAATGTAAATTAATAGAAAAAAAATATACAAGGACATAATAAATTGTACCGCGATACCTCCAAAAGGGAGATAACTTGAGTTGGACTCCCTTTTTGAAAAGGTACCCCGCATATATGAACATTAGTACCATCCTAAATGAGAAAAGGAGTCGATCTGCATTTCACTGTATAAAAGTGTTCTACATTAGCACCATCCTAAATAAGACAAGGAGGCGATCTACATTTCACTGTATAAAAGTGTTCTACATTAGCACCATCCTAAATAAGACAAGGAGGCGATCTACATTTCACTGTATAAAAGTGTTCTACATTAGCACCATCCTAAATAAGACAAGGAGGCGATCTACATTTCACTGTATAAAAGTGTCCTACATCAGCACCAGCATAAATAAGACACGGACGCGATCTACATTTCACTGTTAACATATACACCTTGCAACAAACTAGAGACCATCAGTTTCAGTAGGAAAATTTTAAGCAAAATCGATTTTTTTCCTTTTGTTAAAATATACATTGTCATACTCCTTGCAGTGTCTTCCGTGTTTGGTGCTGTATGTCATCTGGCGATATACCCAGCTAGACTATATCCATGATTAAATTTGAGTTCCTCGTATTTTATCAAACAACGAGTTTGTGCTGCGACCTAAAGCAACGTTTGCGCTTGTAGCACTGGTAAACCATAAACTTGATCATACTGTACTTTAAAATGGCACATCGAAAATTGACAAATACCAAAAGATGGCAAGCGTCTGGAAAGGTTCAGGTGATATGGCATAAAGGCAAGTAGCTGCACGTTTTTATGATAGTCATCCTGTTATTTGTCGGAGACTGCAGCGTCTTAACCAAACCGGGCATGTTGACGAACGTCCTAGGTATGCCAGAGTTCAAAAGTATGTAGGCAGGCCTCATTCACCACTCCACTACCAACAGGCTGAAAGGACAGGTGAACCTCAATGTTCATGTTAGCCGGCGTAACGTCAACAGACTTTTGAACAATAGGCAACTTCGTTCTCACCGACCAGTAAATCGTCCTCTGTTCACATGGAGTATTTGGTCTTCGCAAAAAGTCCACTGGTCTGATGAAAGCCTCTTCTTACTAAGACAGACGGCAGGTTCGTGTTTAGAGATATCGAAATATGGCCAACCATTAGAATCACATTGTTGGGATAACAGCATTTAGTGGTGTCGTTGTAGCCCTTTGAAGATACTTTTCTGTAAACTGTACGCTTTGTTTATCTTTGATGGAATTTTCATTGCGCAAAGTACCCTGATCAGATCCTTCGCTCTTTAACTGTTCCGCATTTAAATACCAATCCTAATGGCTGACAATGTCAAACCACACAGAGAGTCCGACTAGACAAGACAAGAAGTGGTAGATACACTCCCTTGGCCTGAAATGTCACCAGACACGAACCCAATGGAACATGTGTTGGACTTTCTCGGTCAATAAAAGAGACCAAAATGCCAAATAATTGGAGAATAACGGACTGTATGGATTCAGGAGTTGCGTGGTGGCTATACTTGGTATTGACATTTTCATACCGAATAGAGCTATTTGATTAGTTACTATTCTGGATAAAGTAACACGTTTAAGTGATTTGATGACGTATCTTTCTAGACGTTAGGCTTTATTTTTGAGTATGTCTTTTTAAAAATTACATCATACTTTAAGTTCTGTACATTTTCTTTCCTATCGACTTTGCAAAGTTTCGTTAAATGCCTAAAGAACATTACTACATATCATGATAATTTGTCATTGAATATTTTTTAAATATAACTAACAAAATTCAGCATAATCTAAAATATGGATGGTCTCAAACTCATGGCAAAGTATATATTTTTGGTTATTTTTTTCAGTATAACTTACTAAAAGTCTCTCGAACTCCTGTCGACTGGCATTCCGGTTTGTTATTACGTTTCCAACCTGTCCTGTAGAAACAACAAAACATTTCTGATATTTTTTCATAAATATGTAAGTAGTAAATATGGAACTTTCATCGTACAGATTAACGATGACAGAGAAAACAACGACATTTTATCTACCAAACTAATTGATGCAAATCTTAAAGAACATTGGTACAGTTTAAAGTGATATTTTCACTATGAAGAACTTGTTTCACTTTTGTATTTTGATGTATTCGTTACCTCAGTTCTTTATTGTATAAATATATCATTGTGTTTAATTGACACTCACCTGTCCCACACAGAAAGCTACCTTTACTTATTTCACAAAATCATCGTTCTGTTATTTCCATCTACCATTACATGTCACTCAGAACTCATATCATATTCTAAAACTCTTTTCTCAATCCATTCTCACACTCCCAGTCTGTTCTATAAAAACTCACTTGTTTCATATAATAATCTCCCGTTATTCAAGCAAAACATTACATGATCATCCCCCGTATAGCCAACTTGCTCGTCACACAAAACTCCCACCTTCTTGTCCCGTACAATTACTTTACTTATGTCCTATTTCACTTTTTCGTAAAACGTCCATTCACTTGTTTACCCGAGTCATATTTATTTTTTTATCTTGCAAATGGCTATGCCGTCGTCAGAATACACATGCCACATATATGCTGTATTCGGCATTGACGGAAAACAGCCGTGTATTTTAGCACGTGCGGTAATTCGACAGAATTACTTTCTAAATTTGCTTGAATATTACGTTTAGAAATATGAACAGTTGTTGAAATAAGCGATTTTACATGCTGCAATAAGGATGTTGATGTATGAAAATCTATAAAACACTGTTATATCTGATGGAGTTTGGAACTGTATATCCATACGGAGCAATTACTTTGGCGTCAGTCATTTGGTAATTTTCAGTCAACATCAGATAAACACAGATTGAACAACAAAACTGTTTAAGTTTCATAGTATGATTTTCAATCAATGTTGCAGGGATTAAATCGAATACATGGTCAGCGTCTTAAAATATAAACTGTGTTTTGGCTCTATATCTCTCTATATCTTGTAGATCTGATAACAACCATGCTTTATTCATATAATAGTACCGCATTACGGACTTTCGTTTCCTCATGTGTAAATTCTCCGCAATTCGATGTTGTAATCAGAATATGAACATCCAGCCATGTTATATTTTTGCCACTCAATGAAGAACAGAAACCAAATCACATGAGCACTTTTAAAATGTAATGATTTTGGAAACGGCGAACTTTTAGTATTCTATAAAGGGTACCCAAGTTTTTCATAAACTCTGATGATTGTTGAAGGATAAATGACATAAAAACTTCTGTATTCCTGATGCCTTCAATTCAAATATTCTCTATGTTATGTTACATATAGTTCACAAGAAGAAAAGTACAACATAAACATTATGCCTAGGAAACACTATCTCTTACACTACAAAAGCACTATGCTTTATGTTCATTGATGTAAACTAATAAGCATGTCTATTCAGCTAGTCTAAATATTTATCAACATTGAGACGTCCGACACCTCCTTATTCCACACAACCCTGAATGTATATCTATATATAAGTACAAATATATAAGCACTGATACCGGATAAGTCAAATATATGTTTGATAGACGCCACTGATTATTCATTAGTCATTCAACGACAAGTTCCATGGGAACAATACTGTTTATAGTCATCAGTTCGACCATTCAGATATACTCGGATACTTATGTTACCGTTGGTATTAAATTCAGTGACGCACCTTCAGAAGTTCGAAAGGGAGTTCTGATACGTACAACACGAAGATTGCATGTTAAATTTCTATTTCGATTTGGTTTGATCGACTTCTTGGCAGTTAAATAACACATAGCGACGCTGAGTAGACGGTTTCAATTGTTTAAGTTATTAAACACGTCATAGAATTCATGTTACTCGATGCGCCATTACAGTAATTTTGTATTTTAAGCTCTGTCTAAAGTGTTGGTTTCAGTGGTAAATTCTTGTACTACAATTAACAATATACTATATCCGTTTTAGCTTTATTAGGTGGAAGAGTATACGACCGTCTTATTTATTCCTTGTATGATCAGGAATGTTTTCTTCTCAAGTAAATGTGGACATTGTTACAAGCAAGTACGACAGCGAATTACATTGTGAAAAGTTACACATGAGAATTATTAAGCCCCTCTCTTGGCAGCTTTTTGTTTCAAAGGATGTACATCGGATAACACCATTAAAGATATAACAGACTAACAACTGCCCTGCCTTATACCTTCATCTATACTTTTACGCAGACATCAGGGACCGATTCTAATTTTCTAATTCAGCTGTATAAGTATTGATTTCTATAATACCTTTGCAAAATTTCCATTTCTAAATTGTAACATTCCTACTTCCACAACCTATAGTGATTGCATGTCGACTCGATGCTTTAAGGTTTGTTGCCAATATCACGGTTTTCGTGGTAGACATATCTGATGGAAAATATTACTTTACAGGTTTCTAGAGAGTGATGTATTTTGACGAAGACAATAAGAAAGCTTTGTTAGTCATGGTCTAATCGGTAACATTTCACTTCTTCACACATGACGTTTAATGCCTTTGATAATTAAAATCTATTTCTCGTTTGAGAACTCTATCTTTCATGGATTGGCCTTGATAACATGGAGGGATTTCGGTGCTGCTTAATACGTTTGCTCTTCAATCAAATTTGTTGACAAGTCACTTCCTTGATTCTTACTTTATCGATTTTTCAATTCAGTCTAATCACTTATCAGTTTGAATTCATATAGCAAGTATTAGCAAATAGTTTTCCCTTTAAGATTCGGATTAATTTAGCACATCAACACTCGTAATTAAGTCATTTTAAAGAAACGTTTACATTCAGAAGAACTTTTAAATAATATTGCTAGCGACGTTAAATCAATCGGTGAATACAAATAATGCATTAATGTTAAAGTAACGCTGATTTAAGTAAAGAACACAGGCGATAATGTTCCTGTTCAATACATCTTTGCCAGTTTACATTATTTCAGAAAGAACATAGAGACTACACAACGTGAAGTTGTGTCATTGCATTAATTCAGGTTATTTCTTTTCAAAGGTTACAGCAACACGAACTTCAGGAAAAAAAGCAAATTGCACAAAAAAATATGGAACTACTTATTGCGCGTTTTAATTTCCATGAATGTGTGAAGCGTCTTTTCGGTCAAAGTTCAACGTTACAACAAACGGAGAGAACGGAAGGAGATATACCACAAGTGGTATATATATTGACTATCCAACCGTTAGCATGTTTACTCAATGGTCTAAAAGGGGAATAATATTATTTACCAGTATATGTTTAGGTATAGATAATAATTATCTTTAATCGACACTTGATACTTCTTGGATGTTTCTGTTTGTGTTAAAGTGGTCCTCTCTTTTACACTGCTCAGCAGTATCAGTGTAGTATCCTATGTGTAAGGGGTTTACAACCGATATTATTTAAGTACTGTTGTCCTGATCACACATACTCACAAGTTTGCCTGTCATGTGTTAATGCTACCTACTTTCAACGAAATTATTTAAAAGTGATGAAAAGGTTTCAAGTGATCTAATCTTTATCAAATTCCTCTCAGTCGTGATATTTGAGAGGTCGTTTCATTGATGTATGTGTCACAACATAACATTTGATATCGACATTCATATCGAAGTTGTGAGTCATATTGGTCCGATTAGCCTAATGTTAATGTATGATGTTACTATACTCGAATGCTGTGGCTAAGAAATTGTAATTCCTGTCACCAACAACGATTCTTTCATTTCATCCTCTATTTGTGAAGTTTCACATTACACATGCAATCCTTTTTATTCTTCAAACAAATCAGCTGTTGGATGAATATCATATTTTTGCAGGGTGAAAAAAATTTTCATTCATAACAGATTTGTTTAATTTTTATAGGGAAGCTTTCACTGATATTTTTATTTCAGTAAGATTCAATATAAGACGTTATCAAGGAGTAACTGATTTACTTACGTTACCGAACCATTACACACGACACAAACACCTGTATACCTTATAGCAATTAAAAGAAAGCATTACAGTATGTGTACGTTAAAGAGTTAGGCTAACTTTTCCCGCTAAACATTGGTTAGTATGTTGAATATGTTTCGTTAGAAGTAAGATATTAAATAGTTTACTTACCAACAATCGTGGCAAAGATGAATACACCGATGAGGTAACTGACTATAACAAAGACATACCTGCAAGAAAAGTGTTGGTGTCATCAGTAGCATTCACTATAAGTTTATCCTGGTTACAAATGTTTGTCATATTCTATTTTACATAGACATTGAATAAACTGTTTTAAGTCATTAAAATGGCAGGGATCCCCCATAAAATATTAAAATATAACTAAATATTACTTCCAAATAGTATCATTTTAAAAAAAGAATATATACTGAAGCATAGATTCGTATTCAACCTGATACAAAAAGAGAAAAATGCTGAAAATTGTAAAGTAGCTACATAACTGAACGTAACTTATGACAGACGAGAAGACGAAGAGTTAGTGACAGGAAGTCACTCGAACGTAGGATCAACTCATTATTATCTCGAGTAACTTAACTAGTAATATCTATTATTGATTTTTGTAAAAGTATCATAGCTTGGTTACGTTACACTTTATTTGGTATCGCGTATGGGAGAATTAAGCAAATTTTTGTTCACATGTAGGCATGTTACATCAAAAAAGGTACGATACACTCATACCAACAATTTCCTGATCCAAACTACCGTTCTAACCACATAAAGAACATAAAACAAAATAAAACCAAAGGTAGGTGAGGTGTCAAAACAAAAATGCAACTGAACATGAAATAAAACCAGCCAACGAATGCAATTTTGGTGTTAAGTACAGAAATACGTAAACATATCATGCTGAAAACGTAGCTCGAATTGACAGAAACAAAAACCGTCGACGAATCCACAATGGATACTTACGCAGAATAGGAAAGTCGAGCACTGTAACACAAAAATCTGGCCTTGATACATGTGTGATGTATACCACGGGGTTGCATCGCCGTGTAGACATACCCTTGGTCTTTTTTGACACTACATTGCATTTACATTTAAAACTAAGATTTTTTATTGACTCAACTCATATCTATTCAAACCTATTTTGAATCTAAGAATTAATTCCATTTACTATCCTCCTTCTAGGATATGGTTTATGAATACTCTACATCTTACAAGAAGTTGTCGGATGTATGCTAAATGCTACCGTACTTAATCATGTAAAACATATGAATACTTATTGTTGTAATAGTGTAATACAAATAATTGCAAGCAACAAAAATTGATTATTGATAAAAATGGAAATCACAAAAATTGATTATTGATAAAAATGGAAATCACAAAAATTGAGGTTATGAGTGCATCGTATTCGAAAATTCTAAAATGTTTCTGGATTTTCATTACAGCTTTTTCTTGATCCAGAAATTTAAATAGTAATCTATTTACTACACTGAGGTAAAATAGCCAATGCATTCCATACAAAGAATACGTATATATGTTGTATTTAAGGTGACGGGTACCATTTTGACTCGAAATGTTACCACCTATATTACCACTATTACCAAATCATGTATTATTTTAGAATAGCAAATCAGACAGTATTTCTTTTTTTTTTTTTTTTTTTTTTTGTTAAAGACAAATTATTCGCATACCTTTTTATGTGGAAATGTGTTCGTTTGAATAATTCATAATTAAAAGAAACACAAAAGGATGGATCAAACTGAACTAAAAGACTTGATGAATTTCCATATCCAGATAGGTGGAAGTTATCTTCGTAATCATAACGATGCAGTGGTACCCGTTACCCAAATAGAAAATATCAGTGAATTTCTTAAAATAAAAAAGGATAGAGGTAGTCAATAAGCATATGTACTTACTCCCAATTAGTTTCTGGTGGTGGAAGGTCACCTATCGTAGTTAAGGTCAAGGTCGACCAAAATAGCGAAGCTAAATACTTCCGGGTCACTGATGAGAACTCTCCAATTGGTTTAGGGTACGACCAGTCCCCTTTAAAATCTTCTGCTTCTGATATAAGGTAATAAAAAGCAGCAAACCAATGGGACCCTAGGAAAAGTATATGTGTAAGATTGGCAACTCGAAAGAAATTTGGATAAGCTGTCCTTGACTCTAGCATGTATAAGAACCTAAATGTTCTATAGAGTTTGATAAACCTCGGAAATCGAACCATCGGATGTATTCCTATGATAAACTGTAGAAAATCCAAAGGAAATAAACAGGCAAGGTCCAAATAAAAATATTTCGTAGACACATAATTTTTAGCCAGTTTCACAGAATCAAATACCATCAGGCCTTGATCCAAATATCCCGTTCTAAACTGACATATGATATCTAAGATATATACAATATCACACAGGATGTCACATGTAATCCATACAAACAGGTGATCTTCATGTATCTCTCGGAACGCTTCGCGTGCAATGCATGTCCATAGGTTATACATCACGGCCACCGTGACTATACCAGTCCAATACAGCATCAGATTGCCGTCCATCCGAAACACTGTCCTATGTTTTTCCTTTGATTCCTGTTTACTAACATTTTCAGTATGGTTTTCTATGGGATTACATATAGATTCATCCCTATATGGCTGGCGTGTTGAGAATTTTTTGAGAAATGAATCCTCTCGTGTTACAGTAGACTTTTTCTTGGTCGCTACGGCATTTGTTACCTTGACTGCATTTCTGAGACTACGCCATCCCTTGCCAACTTCCTCTTCTTCTCCAGTTCCTAGGGTTGAAACTTGATCCGAACGACGGCCTAACCGTGATTTCATGTTAAGTCGAGCCTTTGACTTTCCTGAAGAATTGCTTGTAATTGAAGATGTACTTGTCTTTCTATTTTCCATTTTTGTTCGAACTTCCGGAGAAGGTGTTCCCACTGGAGTTGTTATTTTCGGTGATGACGGTGTCGCAATATCTACGTCGGGTGTTGTATCTGTTGGGTTGGCCTCCAAATTCATGATGGAAATTACTTTCGAGAATGTTACTTTTGAATTCAATGTTCCAATCATCTAGATCCAACACGTGTCAATTTATATTTGGAAATGGACAATTCAGTCTAAGATAACATTCCATTTTTTTTAATATCCCCCTGTTATATAAACCTTCCATCTTTTTTTCAACATCCGAATTCAGTGTAAATATGTTTCAAATTACAGATTATATACTGTCTGGCGTGGACGATATCTGTGCCGTTGTAAACCAATAATAAAACGCAATTTCAGTGTTTCTACATGTGCGTCCAGTTGCACTTTTCTGGTGGTTGTGGTTCTAGCATTAAACTTTAGATATTGTATACAAGCGTGATTTTCATAACTTTTCAAACGCCATTCCAATTTGTGAATAATTAAAAATGACTTCAATTAAGAACATATAACCGTAGTTAAATCGAAGTATCACTTTCCTTATTTTGTTTCAGCCATTGACTGGAGTATAAGAATGTTTTTTATATGTATCTGAGTCGTTCCATGGTTGATAAATCTTTTATTCCCGAATACTGATTGATATAGATATAGTGTACACATAGATATACGAGTTAGTTCATTTATCCAGTGGCACTAGTGTTGTTTTCATTTAATCACAGACGTGTGGTGGAAATCCTTGTCAGAGCTGTCCTTGTTGTAACGTCAATATCCATCTGATTCTGCAATAGAAAGAAATTTTTGACCATTTTAGATATTCAAATCAACTACTTTTAATAGCAACTTCGGATTTCAGTCTATTAACAAAAGCAATATAAGTGAGCAAAAAGAAGAAATAAAGATCAAATGAATAGATAAGGAAATGTTTTCTTATAGACCAAATCATTACTTCAACAAAAACAATTTTAAACTTTCGAATTCACAAACAAATTTATACCTGGATATTTAAACCATACCGTGCTCGTAATCAACTTATTTTAATATTAACTTGGGATTTCAGTTCTATTAACTTGATAAACAAAACAAGTAAGCAAAAAAGAAGAAATAAAGATCAAAGGAGTAGATAATGAATGAAATGCTTTCTTAGAGACCAAATCATGACTTAAACGAAAAAAGTCTAAAACTATCGAATTCACAAACAAATGTATACTTTGATATTTAAGCCTTACCGTACTCGCAATCAACTTATTTCGATATCAACTTCGGATTTCAATTCTATTGACTTCATTAGAAAAAACAGAAAGATCAAAGGAGCATATGATGAAGAAAATGTTTTCTTTAGACCAAATCATAACTTCAACAAAACAAAATCTGAAATTGTTAAATTCACAATCATTACCCATATTCAAGCCTCGATATAGTAACTTTTTATGAACAACACTGAGATCAGAATCACGGTTTACCTGTAAATATATTTGCTTGTTTTGAGCATGATGACCTTTCATTAGCGCAAGTGTTTAATATATAGGGAGATATAGTAACAATGAACAGAATTGCATGTAAAAATTACATTACTTACACAACATACAGAGAATGAAATCGTGGTTTAGACTTGTCAGAAAAATACAGGTAATACATACCATATTCCATCGTCCCTTAAGCCCATAAACACTCCAGGCGAAAATTTTAAAGTTTAACATAAAGACATTCCACATTGAATAAAACTCCAATAGCAGTTTAACATATCTATATAAACCAACCGTTACTAATCAGTCCTTTAAACGAAATTCAAAATAAGAAATAAATAATGTAATCCATCACAACGGTTGGAATGTGTAAATATTCATACAGTCAGTTAGCATGTTATTTGAGGAGACAAGACACCACAGGTCTCGTACCAAGCGCTCTGTGCTATGCAGTGTAGCATTCTGTAAGAGACTGACACAAGCGGAAAAGATCACGGAGAAAGTCGATAAAACCTCTCTAATCCACGAACAAGTGTATTTTGAACAAGACTAATAGAGCGTTGAAGGATTTTATATTTCGAGTTTGACTGAAATGAACATCTCAGAAGTGTGATAGAAGAAACATGACAGCAGACATAATTGATAAATCCATTGATTTCATTTCTTAATTTAGAAAAATATATATGGATATGCAGGCACAACATACATCAAACTGTGTTATTACATACATCAGTCACATGCTCATACAACCATTTCATTTATTTGGAATATTGGAGATCAAATCGCTTGTATCTACCACATTGACATTTGTGATCAGATCACCAGTATCTACCACATTGACTATCACTCCTTCATGATTTGGTAGTGTACTCATTTCCATTTGATAAGAAAAGGCCGTTTCGTCCACAGGAGCAACCAAATGCAAAAGAGTGGGGAATGAAGCATATGAAATGTTTACACCAGTCTAATTTAATGAATAAATTACCAGATTGCCAATAACTTTGAATATACTGGATTTCAGTATCGTATTTTTGTGTCTTACTTTCACCATAATATTGCTTGGCGAATACTAGACTGGCGAATTTCAATCGAGAAAATGTTATAATATATATGTTTGCTTTCTGTTCTTATTTCGCTTAACGCTTTGAATTAGGATTTTTTTTCGAGTAACGAAACAATCAAAAATTATTAAGTATGTTGTATTAATATTTTTTGGTTTTATTTATCATAATTGATATCACAATGTATAAGGAGAACTTCCTTTTTATGGTCGCATCAAAATTATCATTGATAAAACTTCTGTATTTTCAAATATTCCTACAGCTACTGGGGTTGTACATTTTCAGCATGACGCCTTTTTAAAAATCCCAGATAAATTGTTATGTTATTGCTAAATCCGTAATGCGTTTCATCGTATACACAATACTATCTATGAGAAATGCACAGGCCAAGAAAGATGGCATGAACTGATTTTTAACACTGACCTGCTGCTTTAAATTCCTTTATATCCCAATAATAGAATGATCCAGGGTGCCCGATTTCATTGATACCAAACCGTATCTAGAATCAATTATTCATGTCAAGAAACCCTCGTAATCGGTCTCATTCAGAGCTTTTAACCACATTAGTCAAATCAATCATGAAATGAGATTCATCGTCATAACTCTAGAGGCAGGGCAAGCGTGACCATTCCCGCCATCGGGAACTCCCATGTGGGCTAAAGTCACGCCCACTGTCCAGATTTCATTCATAGCCAATGTAAAGCAATATACTTTTTAGATTATACAGGGCAGTATCACTAAACCGTTTTTGATAGGTTATTGTGTTTGAAACGTTTTTGGTTTGTACCGAAAAGGCAATCGCTTGGGTTTCAGTTGTTGTATATTTAATATAATTAATTAAACTGTCCTAAACAATTTGTTCGTATCCCTGGGACGCATCAGTGACGCTGTTATATTTGAAGTTGGGTCGGGCGGATATCTAGACGGCTAGTTAGAAAACTCTAAATCGGACAAAATAGATGTCAAAATACAAATGGGGAATTCTTAATATTCAACAGATATTATAACTTGACATGTGACTAATTTTTTTCTAACGTTGTAACTTTAGAAGATATTTTTTTATGATTTCATCAATTTCGGGTTTATTGTTCATGTCCATCGACAGTGTCTATCTCATTCAAAGACTTCTATTTTTTGTAATACTTTTTAATTCTCAGGAGAAAATCATTATAATGATTGGTATATTATGATAACTGACAAATAAGGCCTCGTTGTTCCTACTCTTTCTAATATGACAGATATGATGTTTTTATCTGATGTCTCATAAAACAAGAATCGTTGTACCATGAAAGAATGATGAACGCTAATTGATAAAAAGTTGTTAAAAATTATTTGATTTGATGTTAAGGACATTCAACCCTCGAGATTAGCATATGTTTGATATATTGCTACTCTAGCACGTTTTCATCGCATAACTCTGCTTTAAACCTATGAATTCAACCCTGAATTTTCCATCACAGCATTAAAGTATTTGAAGGGTCTTACGTCATCATACACCTTTTAAGTACAATATAACTTAGATAAAACTAACTTTAAATCTCAAGATCGTCATAACAGAAATATTCCGAAAGAATCGCAAAATAACATTGAGTATTATGGATATACAACTTCATACCGCTATGGTGTTAAATGTCTGCGAAATTGGCATACACTGTACCGTTGTCATTTCACCACTGGAAAAGGCCCAGGAATGACAGAATGATTATCAAATTTATTTTACATCGATAGCTACAACAATTTACCTGGCAGTTACGACCATAGAAGGTTTTAAAAGGATTATTTTATATACAAATTCCGTCATGTGACACGTCCAGGATGTAAGCCTCAAATATTGGTACAGTGCGGGTCTGAAATGTAAATTTGTGTGTGTTAGCTTATGCTACTTTAGGTAAATGTGCCTTTGTTGAGAGATCTTTTGAGAAAATCACAGACCAACTACACTTTCGTTTACAGCAATATAAGAATTGAATAAGCAAGTATACTAACCCTTGACAATATATCTAACGAGTGAAAATCTATTATGTGTTCGGTGACCCTACGAAATCATATTTAAGTATTACCTGTATCACTGGTTGTGTTTGAACAGCTGTAGTTGTATCATGTAGTTGTAAGCATTATTGGAGTATGAGAAAAATACAACAAAAGAAAAATGTTATATAAACCAACCAGGATGGTGTTTTGTAATTACAGTTTGAAACATTCCCTTCTGTTTATATGTATATGCATTAGGTTGAACATGTCATCTATTCATTCATATTGTAAGTCAGTGTATACGACTGATTTTCACTATTTGTATGAAACAACTACATTGGACGTGTTTTGTTAAAACTACAAAATCAATGCAATATCAAGTTATGTAGTTATATAATGAAATATATTTATTTGTGTCCACGCAAAAGCCATAGTTTTGTGGACCCGGCGTCTGCGGATAATGTTGACAAAGAAGTATCGTTTTATAGTGTTAACATACTGAAATTCCATCAACTGGACATGGTAACATGACACCTCACCAGGTCACATTATCCTGACAACTAGCTAGCTAGTCATTGTCCTGAACGACGAGCATGCAATACGAGATACCTTTTAAATCACTTACGTATACACAGACATATATATATAACAATTACTGTAGTAAACATTTGGCCATAGGGATATTCTTTGATAACAGAAACTCAACATTATGATAAAAACGAAAACTTAGTAGTATGAAAATAACGGACACTAAATAGTATGATACTAACAACTAAATAGCATGGTCATAAAGTTGTTGAACAACGTGATAATAAACCGTATTAATTTATTTGGAAATGTGCATCATGATAATAACGAAACTTTACACGCAGATGATAACAGAAAGTATACTTTCCGATAAAAACACTTTATTGAATTTATCCACGTGATCGTGTTTATATATAATGACAATTCGAAACTTTCATCGAACTATTTTAAGTGATAAATTAATACAAAGAACGCTTTCCTATTTAAAAAGAGTTCTCAACGACGATGATGAAGGCATACACACTTACTTGTTAATTATATTGTGAGTGAGGATCAGTTAACTGTATAACAGTACAGATAATTGATCAGGGCACTGAACCATGAAACAAATGTCACAAATACGACGCTAGGAACACGCCTTAGGAATAACCAGCTTTACAGATTATGTATCTTGTTTTACTAAATGTAAAATGGTCTCAAAAGTGTTGGTATATCAACTGGAGGACCTCGTAATTGTTTTTTTCAGGTGGGGGGGGTGGTCATCACCAAGTACCATTTCTTTATATGTTCCTGTCTTGGTGTCTGTGGGGAATAATGCCGTCTGGTGTCATTTTGTTTTCGTTATTTCTAAGTTCTTTTTGCTTTCTCCTTTCCTCTGTTCCTCCTATCTTGTCGTGTTTCGTTGGTACTGGTTTGAGCTAGCCTGGAGTCTAGTTGCTTTGTTTTATCCTGGGTACAGATTCTTGTATCACTTACAGGTTATGGATTTAGTTGGTGTTTTTTTAAGAATATGTGTTCCTGTCGTTTTGGTTTCTAGATTAACCCTGTTGTTCTTGGTTACTGCTGTGTTTGTATCTGTCATGCCTCTGCCAATTTTGTTTCCTGGTTATATCTCCAGGGTTCCTGCTATTTTGCTATCTCTTTGGTAGCTGCCGATATCTTTTATCAACAACTACTTCCTTTAAAATTATATTCTAAGTGTAGCCGCTATGGTATATTGTACATGCAGCTGCCGTGTTCAATTTCCTAAGTAATATAGAACCGTATCAATGTTTCGATATCGCCAAAGTGATAATAAGGTTTCAAGGCAATGAATTCAAAATATCTATACAGTTTTAATACTCCTAGGAAAAGACGAGTTTATACTTCAAATAAGGCAATTTATATTCATTGTGACATATTACTCACTATGTCATTTAATAAATCAATTTCATTGAAAACTGCAAATTGAAATGCAGAGTGGCGAATTATATCTTTAGAATTATTACACTACCCACGTTTATGTAACTTCGTCTACACAGACCAAATAGAATATCTTTTGTGCATGTCCCCTAAACTTTATAAAACATTCATTTAAATCGAAAAAAAAATCATACTGTCATGATAAATATGAACCATGTCGATTTCTGTGGAAAGCGTTGATGCAATTCTTTGTGAAATTTGGTACTCAAACAAATTTCAGCATTAATTTCAGATCATGACACTTCATACATTTCCAATAATTGAAAATTTCTTTTATGAAAACTCAAATGCAAAGTTTCTTTAATCCCTTTTCCTTCTATAGAGTGATGTACTGCTATCGATTACCATTTCTGCTATGAATCCAGTGTTGCAGTAAGCAAACCTGCTTATTCACCTTGGATCATTTCCATTTTATTTTTATATAGAAGTTGTCATAGGTCACAGACGAATCCTTAAACCTAATATTGAGGAATGGAGGAACTTAAGCACTAAACACATAGTATTTAGATGTCTCTAGTGGTTTGAAAATAAAATTGACTTCACAGTCGTGCTGCTTATTCTTGAAAAAATGCACTTAATGTAAATGTATAACTACTTTATGCTAGAAATGAAAAGGAGAGAGTATACAAAAATGTCCCATTTTCTATCATAAGCAAAATGTATTCCCTGGTAAATGAAAGCAAAAATGCAAGTAGTTGGTAACATGAAGAGAATTTTAATTCATAAACAAATTAATGACACAGTAAGTTAAAATTATGAGTTGTTCATGTACCAGATTAAAATACCGTAGATGCTAATAGTGGACAGTATGTTCTAAAAAAAATTATGTCTTTCTTACAATGTCTGTCTGGTATCCACTATATATAGTTCATTCTTTAATGTTTGATGGGGGTTTATCTGTATTACTTTACGTTTGTGTCTCAGACTCTCAAATCGAGTTTGAGTTTGAATTTTATTATATTAGGATGTCTTCTCTGAGATATTTACTGTGACTGTAGACTTTTCTTCGAATCGTGTCATTGTTCTCTTCATTCCTAATAGCCGTAATTGTAAATGAGTAACTACTTTTTAATCAAATAAGGATAGCTGGGTGCTGCATAAAATTGTGTATTTACTTGATTACTTACAACCGCCATAACAGTCTGCCAGAGGTAGAATTTGTAAGTTTATAATGTGACGGCCAACTGTCCGCGTATTGATTTCCTTATCAGCACAACATATATACAAGCACACTAACTGTACACATTGGAAAGTGCTTGAGTTTGGAGATATATAATATATATATATATATGATAAGGAAAATGGTAAACCAAATAAAATGGAAGTATACCATAGTTGCAAGGTCATTTCAGGTACATCTAGTGTGTCCATCGGACGAAATACAGTATTTGCAGACCATATGACATCGAGGGCGATAGTATGTTCAGAATATATACATTTAATCGACATGTAAAACTATGAGAAATAGAAAAATCCCACTGGCTGGTGCACCTCCCCATCTAGATATTGACTTTTCTTTCGATCACTTTCGATTTTCCGCAGTTGCCTCCTTGTCTTCAAGCTTTAGGCCCTTAGCATCACTGATAAGTCCTAGAAGGACAAAATTGCTATATAATGCAGTTCAATTCATTGTTTGGCTACACTTTGTATCGAAAGAAAAAAAATCAAGAAAATACCAATATGGCAATGTAATTATCATCCAAAATCAAAATTCATAAAACTAGGGCAAAATATGAACAAAAGAAAGATTTACACGGAGACTCCTGAAAAAGTACAAGGAGAATAAGACCAAGTGTTCGAAAGAGTAAACATCTTCTGCTTTGTAAACATCGGTCAATCCTGGCACGTAATTTCACATTCTCAAAAGAGAACAAGGTATACAACAATGGAGCCAACAGGCAATCTAACGAGCATCGAATACAACGAGCTTCATGTTGCAAAAAGAAATAGAATATTCTCTATGGGATCACTACGGCGACAATCAATGTTCCCCATGGAAGGTGCTTTTTCCTTTTGTGTCTTTTGAATAATATTTCAGCCTTAGAGCTAGAATCCTGGTACCGAAAATTAACCTGTTACGCTAAGAAATTGATAAACATGAAGTGATGATGTGACTCGTTTTATTCCATTATTTTCCTCAAGATTCTGCAGAATAAAAAAAACTGAAAGCTAGAGGTATGTCGCTAACGTTTCTTACACTTTTAAAACCCTACAGCGTTTCAATTTTAAAATATCACACAAGAAATATTTGTAAACATGTTTACTTTTTGTTTGATTCAAAATACTGCCAAAATTATCATGTACACAATTCAGAAACCTGACGTTTCTCAAACTGTTTGTTATCATCAGACGTGACACTGTTACAACTGCGGTCCACAGTGGAACCTGACTGCCGATCGAATTTAAGATCTCAGTCATGTAAGAGAGGGAGTGCGAGGGACGAGGTAGTCAACCAGAGGGCGATAGATATATAAAACGATCATACATTTTGCCTTCCTGCTAAAATACAACTATAATAGTCACGGGATCTTAAGGCCTACGCATACAAAAGAAACACGTTGAAGATGCGGTGTATCACTTAACTAATTATTGCAGGAAAATCTCAAACTTGTCAAGACATCTCGGTACAATATCTATGGTCTTCATTGTGAGTTCACAATGCAATCTACGATTGTGTGAGGACACATTAGGTCATATATTACATTGACATTTTTATAGAAAAGCTCGGTAACCATGCGAACATATACCACTGACGTTTGGCGTAAGAAAATACCACTGTTTCGAGTCGATAAACCATCGTATTCATCGTTTAACATGCCAATAACTTGTTATATATAATTTCTCTTTTTTACATTGTGAAAAAACCACTTTCTGTCATTGTATAATGTGGATAGAGAGAGAAAAAAAGATATGTATACTGTTGAACTTAATGAATAAATCAATATTATAGAAAATTCAACAGAATAAATGCACAAAAACAATACGACAGAAGGCAGTATACAACAATACTCCATTCGAATGGTCATTTTCACCCAACAAATATGTTGAGAAGTGCATAGTATATTTAGGTACTAGGTATTGTTTGATGGATGTATTAACCCAAAGTGCTGTTTTTAGGTCGATATAATGTTTCGGCATGGTATATTTAGAATCGGCCAATTAGAAATGGCAAAAATACAGACATGTTATAAAAGATAATAGGGCAACAAGGAGAAAAATAGTAGATTCCTGTTATATCAAATACATTAAGTAGTTTCTTCTACAATATTGGATTAAACACATTAAATAATTAATTAATTTCCTGTTAATCTGTTTAATATATAAAGCCCTGTATTTGTCTTGATATGTTATCAAACCTCTCTCAATCATCATTATTTCGTTTGACACATGATGGTAATATAGTGCGGTTTTACTTACTACCGAAAAGGGATATGTAAAACTCTTTAGACTGCATAATTTATGTCACTGCAAGGCCTTTTGATTTACAACGAAGTACACGGAAAATCATCATAATGATAGGCATGTCGTGTTCATGACCTGACTTCTAGAGCAGAATATAAACCAGTCCCCTTAGATTAAGGAAACAGTGAACGCTAATGACACTGTTTCTCACGCAAACAATCGACGACTTAAGCCAGAACATTATTCAAAAGTAACTATCTCCTCATTAACATTACTAAAGTACAACATCCCTATGTAGAATTGTAATGCTACCTAAGCAAACATTTAAAGATGTTAAAGAGAAATTACCATACGGATTTTTTTTATTTAGACAACCACTTAGGAAACTGAATTATAGTGTAAGCAAGTTAGACAAGAAGGGATCATTACAGTGTATCACATTTGTTCGGGAACGTTGCCTACTTAAATGAGAATGATTGCTGCTAAATCATTACAATGAAGTAGACCGCAGCTGAAATCAGTATCTCTAATACGATTTATTACTGTGAATGCTCAGAAACATTAAGCTATATTACTCTTTGGGAAGGTTTTTCTTCTCTACTATTTTTCACTTTTTTGAAAGAGAATAAACTTTCAAAATTTAGACACCATGAATAATAAAATAAACAGCAAAAAGAAAAATCCCTTTCAATAACCTCTGTGCAAATCTGTATATTTACTAGTCATCAGGCTTTTTAGAAAAACCACGAAATCAAAGATGAAATCAAGGTTTACATGGTGCGTGTCGTCAATGAAGCAGAAGATGCTAACTCTTCCGGAACACCTGGTCTTTATTCTCCATTTACCTATCTTATATAGGAGTCTCCGTGTAAATCTTTCTTTTGTACAAATGTTGCCCTAGTTTTATGGAATTTGAGTTAGGATTATGATTATGTTACCATGTTGGTATTTTTTGGTATTATATACAGATATATACATATACTGAAAATAATGCCAAAACAGGAAACGATTATCTATTTCTTTCATTTTTGAAATTATCTTTTATATCAATCTTTTGATAATGACGTGAAAATTTTATTTTATCCAGGAATATGTACGGAGTATTAGTGGTTGGGGAAGGTATTTCATATATTTCATATTTTAAGCACTATTCGTACCGATATATGCCTGAGAAGAGCAGGTACATATTTTTCATGATTGAAATACTCCTATATAGAATTCAGAACCGACCACCTTGCTAATTAACGAGAAAAGATTATCCATTTAGTGTAGCGTCCTTTGTGGGTATGATTATCAATTTTAATCAAAGCGATCCAGCGGAAACCACATGCATTACACTAAAGTTAAAAGAATTTGATGGAGCCTTTATCGATAAACCAATTACCACTAAAACATCGATCACCAGATCGGAATCTCATTAACAGAATAAAACAGGAACACTTCTCCAAAGTAAATATTTTGTACCGTAAACATGGATACCGATTTGATTAAATACTGTTGTAAACAGTGATAATTAAAGTAGATGAATTGGAAATGATTATCAGAATGATAATCAACAAAAAACAATTACGTTATTGGTTGTGATCCCTTTTACTTTATGTTATCGACACTATAATTAGTCATTAAAACACTTTTCCCATTTATGGTAGCAAAAAAAAGATATAAAAAAAGATGATTAATGAGATAGAAGAAGTGATTGAGATATTGTATACGGGCAGAGAGAGACACACAAAGAGAGACAGACAGAAAGACAGAGAGAGGGAAAGAGAGACAGAGAAAGGGAAAGAGAGACAGATAGAGACACACACAAAGAGACAGAGAGAGGGGGAGACAGGGAGACAGACAGGCAGACTTATGAAGGAATAAATTTGAAGTTGAATTGATTTGTTTATGGGTGGTTGAGATGAAAAAAATCTCGCTCGCCTTGAAAAAGACATATTAACATATTCCTAAGTATTCGCTTCATCTACGTTTAGGAATGGAATGTTTGAGTATCGTTTTGTAATTATGTTAACTGTAACATTTTGTTAATTCATTGTGTCAGCTATATTATCCATCCATCGTACTGTTTTTATTGATCAACATGTGCTTCTCCAAATCTACATGTCTAATTTCCCTACTCACGCCACTTTCATGTATTTACATTTTTGCTATAAAACGCTATAAAACACACCTAAATATGTTGTTAGGGCTATGAATTGCAATTTAATTGGCAATATCTTAACCTTTTTCCTTCTGCTTCACATACCGCGTATCCACTGTAAGAAGCAAACATTTCGGTAATGAGGTCGGGGCCTTCTAAACACTTCAATGTTGCAAATTATATATTAATGTTAGACACTTTTTTCTATTAATCAGGTATACCTCGATGTTTATGCCGGATGAACTCTATTATGTAATCAGTTTGGGAACGTATTTTGTCTGGTTGACGTTTTGAATTGCGTTTCGTTGAGCAGTCAAGTCATCAAGAATTCTTAAATACACAAGAAAATACCAACATGTCAACATAATCATAATCCAAACTCAAATTCAATAAAACAAAGACAAATTATGAACAAATACCAGGAAAATAAGACCATGTGTTCCAGAGAAGTATGCGTTTTTGCTTCTTCGACTACACCCACCATGTAAATATCGGTCCATACAAATAGGCAATGTTACGTTCTCAAATGAGAACAAGGTACACAACAACGGAGCCAACAAGCAAACTAACGAACATTAAACACCACCAGTTTCGCACAAAAAGAGAATATTCCTTACTAAGACCATTATATGATGACCGTAAAAAGGTTGGAGATATTGGAATGTTGCTATCCAGAAATGGAAAATTCAAAATATAATAATATTTTAAAGAATTAGATAAGCCGTGTACATTATGGAAAGTTTATTCTAGCGAGTTTAGAGTTGCTCATTTCTAACGGTAATTGCAACACGTTTTTTTCGGAAAAATCACAAAATATTTTTAGTATAGCTTCGAACTTTCAAGAAGTATGAAACCAAGAGTAGGATAATTTAAACATAAAAAGGCAAATATTTTTATCAACACATATACCTAATACATTATGCCTTCAAAAGTACTTGAGAAAGTTTAAATGTCAAAAAGAAAATAAACATTCCTAATTGAATATTTAAGAATATATTAAAGTGAAACGGATTTTCAAGACTGTATGTACATATATTGTGTTACAGAGGTAAACCCTTTATAAGAGAACTTTACATATATCAATAACACATCATAGCATAGTTCGACAATGTGGTTGTTGACATTGTTTACAAAACCAACCTTGTCCTCGGATGTTTACAATGCTTTCATACACTTTACGCGTTGCCCTTAATGTTTTGTGTGTATGTGGACACCTCTAGTAAACACTAATCACATTATATTCAGGTCAAATATCAAGGTAGATTTGTATTCATAACGCACCTTAACGATTCTTAAAACAATTGTTCTATTATTGGGGTCACGTTTATAGTATGTTTACAATTAAATTCAGTTACAACAATCAAATATATGATATTCCATAAGTATACCTATGGTTGATCATTTTTCTCGTTTATGAAAAAGTGCTAAATAAATTTACATAATGGTTCAAATTCCATACAATGCTCCCACCAAAATCCCCGAACCCCAACTCTATTATTTTATCGTTTACGATGTTTAGGGGCATTTTCCGCTTAACTACATATGCCTTGATAAACAAATCACATTTCCACAAACATATGTAAATCAAGAAAACTAATCACATAAAACGTCATACATGTCACTTTTAAATATATTGGTAGGATAAGCACTTATACAAATATATTTCATAATAATAATTTTATATTGATCTTTAAGCATCTTAAACGAATAGTTTAATGGTCATCATATGTTGTTTCATGGAATAACCAGTAGGGAAAAGCTAGAACAAATTTACATATAAAGCGAATATGGTATAATCATTGATCAGTTTTATACACAAAACCAACACCAACACAAAAGAAGTACAAATCTATTGTTTCAGTTACTTTAGTTGATTAAATTGATTCATACGTGATATTTGTAATAATGCACGATGTTTATATAATCATAAAACCAAATGCAGCATTATTTCAAATTAACTCACTTCAATTGGCTACTATTTTGTCACATCCATACATCTCTTTTGATCAATCAGTATCACTCTATCGTCTACTGTATAAAGTTTCCAGAGTTATCACGCACACAGATATATGCATCCGTAAGCAATGCTTTACTCGTAACAATCTGAATGCATAGTACAGAGTTCATAAAAAGTTAGACTTACCTTGCGCAAGATACTTTCATATAGGAACATGACTTGCAAGTTCGTGAAGCGTTCCATATCTTTTATATTAACCACAGAAGCAATGGGACTAGTCCGGGGACTATGTCGTGTTGTCGCGTAAACAGTGAGTGGAAGTAGTCACTGTCGATCATCGAATACATTTGTCCAAACACTTGTTATGATTCATCCTAATTTCCTAACTAGTTCCATCACACTTTGTGGTTGAACCCCATTTTGTCACTTAACAATGTCTTTGCAGCAATGCGTAGGATTTGACAATCAGTTTCTCTGTCCTAATACGTAATTCAGTATTAACGATGTCGTAAGTTATTCGTTACTTAAATAGTTCTTTTTTCCCGTTATTCTGTACATTCATCTACAACTTACATTTCAACACCAAAGCCCCGTATGTTTGATCACCAATCCGCGTGATTTTCTGCACAGCCTATTTCCGCAGCTTTAACTATTCAGTGACGCTCCGCGACATCGAGTCATGTAGTACATCTAGACCTTCATTCGATTCTCCAAATTGAATCTCCTTTTACATTAGCCTACAGTAGCCTTTATCAAGCTTTTCTATATATGTAGCGGTCCAGTAACTCCTACCTGAGTGCACCTCAACGAGAGCATTAGAAGTTACGTGTGCTTTAGGCCTCGGTGACTACTCCATTGTGTTCCAACTGGTGGAAATACACGCGATAAATAAGAAAAATATTATTGACCATACAATTTGATCTACATAGATCATTCTATTTAGTCTAAATGAATACATGAATTAGTGTATCAAAATTTACGTATAAACAATGATTACTGATGTACAATTCATATTATTGAACGTGTTAGTGATGTGTGTAATGTTATATGGAGTATTTTAATTTGATACAAGATATTTGTAGCTTTGTTAATTGTGTTGTGGTGTTTATAGAACTGTGATTGTACATATATCTGATATTGTTTCCTGAAGCTCTGTATGTTTATAATGTGTTGTAACCATGACATGCTCTGTACTGATAACAGTGGTCAATAAAGGAAACAAGTCAATATTACCGAGGCAGCATATTTACACTGTTTGTTTTGTTTTCTGTACATTTGTTATTTACTTTATCGTGACTAAACTAAAGCGAGGGGGTCAATTTTTTATTTTTTTTTTTATTTTATTTTATTATTATTATTATTATTATTTACTTTTAATTTCTTATCTAAAAAAACTGCTGTATCTAATTTCAGTTCTGGTTTGGTTGTATGAAATTCTTATTGAAAAAGAAAGCATGATTTACAAAAACAACAAAACTATGGAATTACAACATATCATTGTTTTTACATCATACACTAACTGAATGCTGATGCCATACGCTTGATCAAATATTTGTTATTTTAATATACTTTCAATGGATCAATACTTTATTATAAAACAATTTTCTGACAAATGTTTTAATGTTTCAAATAAAAGTACACAATAGGAAATGAGTATTTAACTTGTCATCTGATGGATAGAGATCGGTACAATAGTAGGTTGTTTCACGTGATCACAATGTGATATTATCAGGGAACACAGCAACCGTAAAGAGAGCGCATTAGTCGTAATCCAAGGTCATCTGGTACATTTAAAACATATCAAGAGTAAGTTAAATAGTTTTGTATTATTTTCCTCGTCATTATTTAGCAGGATAGGTTCCGTGTAATTTTCACGGAAAAGTTTTCTATGTGTATGTCGGTAATAAAATAGAAATACTGTTTAACAGGTTTTTTTTTTAAACTCAAATTAATAAATAAAATTAAAGTAACAAAATAGAGAATAAGAAAGGCAACGATAATATAGAGAAATCCAGTAAAGTTTATCATGTACTATTTAGTTAATTTTGGTTAATAACAGAAAATCCAATCCAAAACGTCAAAATACAGGGGTATATCTTAACAAAACCTTAAATCAATCTTAAAATCGCTAGAGGTCGTTCCGAAGAAAATTCCAAGGGCACAATTACAGTTATTATTTTTTTTTTTTTTTTTTTTTTAGTTTTTTTTTTTTTTTTTTTTTTTTTTTTTTTTCATTAATCTATCTTATTTCATTCTTGACTAGATAAATAAATCAGTTCCTTGTAAACCTTATATACATGAATATGTATATATTACGAATCCCATAAACCATAGAACTTTCAATGCAGATGTATTCTGTTCCATCGAGTCATTTATTTGCAATAAACAGATCACTGAAACGTATTCATACAAACAGAATTCTGATACCTTGCCATTAAGGTTAACAATTATGTGAATTATCAAATGAGAGTTACCGCGGTTTCATTTCTACAATATCTCAAGCTGAATACCTGGTTACTATATTTCACATACATGTCAGGATACATTATAGTATTATGAAATATGTTTTTACAAACCGTAATGAGTGAAGATTATAAGATAATGACAAGATGGTTCACCTTTCCCAATAACACAAAACAGAAACACATTAACCCTGTGGTTGAGAGAATTACCGTACTTCTATAAGACAGGTTTTACTGTAGAATTCCTTGTTAATATTATTGATTAGCCTTAATTTCATAAAATCTCATCTTAATATTCAAAACAATAATATTGTCACAATCTCATGTCGGCACTTTCTGTTTATCAAGATGGTGTCGATATTAAATCGTGATGTATTGTGAAAGCATTGTTTACGTTGAGTCAAAACGAGGCTTCAATGACAAAGACACGCGATCTCTTAAAAGGATTCTTTAAGTTGAATAATTTCGCGGACCGAAAGGAAATTCAAAGCTGAAATAATCAAATTATCCTGAAAAAGTCATTTGGTGATTTATGAAACAAAACGATAAGGGTTCAGATTAATTTTTGCTATCTCCGTTTAATATTTCCTATTTGTTACATTTACGGAGTTCTAATGGCAAAAGTCAAGGTTACAGTAACTCTATAAAGAACTTTGTCTAGGATAATAATTTTCATGAAGCCAAGGCATTCCTGTATTACAGATTCCTCTACTCAATCCCGGCATCAAAACAATGTTATTTCTTTACTCACCACTTATACGTGTACAACACAGCTACATCGGATCCTCAACATCGTACTCATGTTCATTAGCGTACTTAACGATAGCGAATTCCACTCAATCAATACACTATATCGTTTGATAATCTCTTGATTCAATGAAGCTGATGACAATTGTCACTATAGATATGAGTTTTCAGTTTATTCAATGATTGTACTGTATGTAAATGAATCCCTAAGTTATTAAGCGTTTGTGAAACCATGATTGTGACGTTACCATAAGGACCCTTAATTTGTAGGTTGAAGTCCCCTTTTATTATCAATAAGTAAACAAATTAACTGCTTAAAGTTACTTCCACGCATTTATATAGTTCGCTTCCAATGTTCTTCAATTGTCCTTACTCTTTTTCCCTTCACTTTGATAATTCCTCATCCAGACATGTTCAATGTATCAACTGACAGCTAGTTGCATTTGGACAAGGAAAGTTCATATATCAGTTGTTGAATTTATGAATGCGATACTTGAAGACAAAAGTTCACTTCAGACAAGGATCAATATGTTATCTCTACTTCCGTAAATTACGCCTGCAAAGTCTCACTGTTACAACGACAAACCGACTTACCTGATTAAATAACAGATCTTCTTTAAGAAATAGCATCCGTATCTATTTTGTTCTCCAAACGAGATTTCTGCCTTCACAAGTTACGAACTCTGCTAATACCAATGTCTTAACGGAACCGAGATAATTGGAGTGAGATCTCGTGAACACGCCATTGTACGTGTTAACAATAAAACACGGATTCCGTCAGTCCAGCAACTGCTGATATGTATCGACCTCCGCCATTAATGGTAAGTGCCAGCAATAATAACAGTGACTGATTTTAATAGGAGGATGATGCGTGGTGGTCTCAGTGCAGATCTCCATTTTAGTATCACATACCGTCACATAGAAATCACAAACACATCCCGTCACAGAGATATTACCATCACAAACCGTCACAGAGAAATCACCATCACATACCGTCACTTAGAAATATCTATCACATACCGTCACAGAGAAATCACCATCACATACCGTCACTTAGAAATATCCACCACATACCGTCACATAGAGATCAACATCACATACCGTCACAGAGAAATCACCGTCACATACCGTCACTTAGAAATATCAATCACATACCGTCACAGAGAAATCACCATCACATAAAGATCAACATCACATACCGTCACAGAGAAATCACCATCACATACCGTCACAGACAAATCACCATCACATACCGTCACAGACAAATCACCATCACATACCGTCACATAGAAATCACCATCACATACCGTCACAGAGAAATCACCATCACATCACATACCGTCACAGAGAAATCACCATCACATACCGTCACATACCGTCACAGACAAATCACCATCACATACCGTCACATAGAAATCACCATCACATACCGTCACTTAGAAATATCCACCACATACCGTCACATAGAGATCAACATCACATACCGTCACAGAGAAATCACCATCACATACCGTCACTTAGAAATATCCACCACATACCGTCACATAGAGATCAACGTCACATACCGTCACAGAGAAATAACCATCACATACCGTCACTTAGAAATATCCATCACATACCGTCACATAGAGATCAACATCACATACCGTCACAGAGAAATCACCATCACATACCGTCACTTAGAAATATCCATCACATACCGTCACAGAGAAATCACCATCACATAGAGATCAACATCACATACCGTCACAGAGAAATCACCATCACATACCGTCACAGAGAAATCACCATCACATACCGTCACAGAGAAATCACCATCACATACCGTCACTTAGAAATTACCATCACATACCGTCATAGAGATATTACCATCACATACCGTCACATAAAAATCCCCATCACATACCGTCACATAGAAATCACGATCACATACCGTCAAGGAGATATTACCATCACATATCGTCACATAGAAATTACCATCACATACCGTCAAAGAGATATTACCATCACATATCGTCACATAGAAATCACCATCACATACCGTCACAGAGTTATCACCATCACATACCGTCACATAGAAATTACCATCACATACCGTCACAGAGACATCACCATCACAAACCGTCACAGAGAAATCACAATCACATACCGTCACACAGAAATCACCATCACATACCGTCGCATAGAAATCACCATCACATACCGTCACAGAGACATCACCATCACAAACCGTCACAGATCACAGAGAAATCACCATCACGTACCTTCCATCACATACCGTCACAGAGATATCACCATCACAAACCGTCACAGAGAAATCACATCACATAGAAATCACCATCACATACCGTCACAGAGACATCACCATCACATACCGTCACTTAGAAATCACCATCACGTACCGTCACAGATCACAGAGAAATCACCATCACGTACCGTCACAGATCACAGAGAAATCATCATCACGTACCGTCACAGATCACAGAGAAATCATCATCACGTACCGTCACAGATCACAGAGAAATCATCATCACGGACCGTCACAGATCACAGAGAAATCACCATCACGTACCGTCACAGATCACAGAGAAATCATCATCACGTACCGTCACAGAGAAGTCATTATCACAAACTGTCACAGGGAAATCACCATCAAAAACCGTCACATTGAAATCACCATCACCATATAAATTACATTCATATGCCGTCACTTAGAAATAATCTTCTGTACCGTCTCATAGAGGTCAGCTCATATACCGTCGTTTACCATTGATGGTTTATTATTATTATTAATAATAATAGAGGGAAGGGGTGTTGAATTAGTCGGTTATAACGTCGTGCTACGTAAACTCAGGCGAAGGTCTGATGTGTTAGGTTCTACCCTCTCTAACCGTGGCAGTTTTTTTTTTGTCTCTCTGGTAACTGAGAAACGGGCCGGCCAGTGATGGTGTGGTTGTGTCATTGAGGAAGACGCTTTATCCAACTTGCTCTGGATGACAGGTCTCCCGTATTCTGCTCAGTTATATAGCTGTCAGCTACTACAAGGAGATACAACATAAAATAGACCCTGTCTATTCACGGGTAGGTAAACCCAGAACGACAAACTTATACGTCAGCGTCGCCGGAAAGCTTGATGGTATACTATTGTTATACAATATAGATCATTTAAACATCGTCATCGGCAAGCTTAAAAACCTTGTAATAGGCAGACAATGCATGGATTGCTACATCAGCATCGCCGGCAAGCTTACAAAAGCCCTGTAATAGGTAGACAGTTTAGGGATCGCTACATCATCGTCGGCGGAAAGCTTGATGATATAACCTGTAATCGGCAGACAATTCATGTATCGCTACATCAGCGTCGCCGGAAAGCTTGATGATATAACCTGTAATAGGCAGACAATTCATGGATCGCTACATCAGCGTCGCCGGAAAGCTCGCTGATATAGCTATGTTATAGATTGTTTAACCATCCTCATTGGCAGACAATTCCTAAATCGCTACATCAGCGTCACGGACAAGCTTCCAAAAATCGTATGATACGCAAACAAGCAATGGCTTGTTACATAAGTATCAATACCAAGCTTCCAAAAACCCTGTAATAGGCAAATCATTCATGGATCGCTACATCAGCGTCAACGGCAGGCTTACATAAGCCCTGTAGTAGAGAGACCGTGCATGGCGTGATCGGTTAAACTTGCGGTACCCTTGTGATAGTCAGACCATCCATTTGTCTTAACATCAGCGTTACCGGCAAGCATTCAAACCCCTGTTACCGGCAGACCATTCATTGATCGCTACACCAGCGTCGCCGACAAGCTCTAAACCCCTGAAATAGACAGACAATCCATGGATCGCTACATCAGCGTCAACGGCAAGCTTACTTTAAATCTGACAAGCTTCCAAAAAACATTGAGACAATCCTTGGATCGTTATATCAGCGTCACAGGCAAACCTTTGAGAATCCTGCAAAAAACTCATCATCTCATCCATGGATCGCTAATCAGCGTCACAAACTTCTTAGAACCCAGCAACAGACAGACCGTCCATTGATCGCTAAATCAGCGTCACAAACTTCTTAGAACCCAGCAACAGATAGACCGTCCATGGATCGCTTAATCAGCGTCACAAACTTCTTAGAACCCAGCAACAGATAGACCGTCCATGGATCGCTAAATCAGCGTCACAAACTTCTTAGAACCCAGCAACAGATAGACCGTCCATGGATCGCTACACCAGCGTCACAAACTTCCTAGAATCCAGCAACAGATATGGACCGTAAATCAGCGTCACAAACTTCTTAGAACCCAGCAACAGATATATCCATCACAAACTTCTTAGAACCCAGCAACAGACAGACCGTCCATGGATCGCTACACCAGCGTCACAAACTTCCTAGAATCCAGCAACAGATAGACCGTCCATTGATCGCTATATCAGCGTCACAAACTTCTTAGAACCCAGCAACAGACAGACCGTCCATGAATCGTTATTCTAACGTTCCCGTGGCAAAAGATTATACACCAATTTCGAATTGAATAATTCTCCCGGATATTGCTTTCGAGGTCAAGGACCATACAAATCTAGAATGGTTTCCACATATTACACCATCATATGATTTTGTTCTTTTTATCAATCTTTGTTAAATGATTTCTGAAGAGAAATATTACTTTGGCTTTGCTGATCATCAAAGATTTTACATATTTCTATTTTGCTGTTTTGATATTTTTTTTGTGACGTACAAATGTGCCTATAATAAAATGCAGTTTGATCAGTTATCGATTAGTTTTTTAAAAAGATTTTACACTTAAAATTTGTTTTCTCTTGTAACATGTGGTCTTAATATCAATTGAGATAAACAACAACCAAATGGCGTAATCATACTTGGCTTAAGTTATAAATATATAATATAAGGAACATGTAGATGTCTTTGTGAATTCAAAACGATATAAATACCAAAATCAATAATAGATAAGGTATTTTAATATTGAGTAAAAACTCATTTAGAAGTATGGCTTGTAAGGATTCGTGAGCACTTATTTCAATTTGCCGTTTTCACATGGACAGGATATGGTTCGTTAGTGAATTTGAAGATACTGTGTCTAAAATGAGTACATGTTAACCTTTAGTTCGCAGCGGTATGCCACATGTTAGATACGAGTACAGTCGAAACAAATATCATGATGATGAATATTTGTGTAAATCAAGCACTTATGTGCCATACTTATATAATAGATATAATATAATAGATATTTAATTCCATTCATTAAAATCCGGAAATAACTTAAGATATCAACTTATATGAGTACAGACTTTAGAAAACAATATCATTTTTTCTTTAAATTCGTGAATTATGAATATTTTTATTTTATGCACATCGACTTTGCGAAACTCATTTTTGACAATGCTATGCTGAAAACATAATGTCATATATCATTGAATCAAAATATTAAAACAACTTCTCAATTGAATTGGTATTTAAGATATGAAATCAGGAAGAGTGTGCTATTTAATACATGTGGCGCGAGTCGATTTATGAAGTTCATTGACAATACATCAAAGAGATTGGGCACAAGTTCTTGCATCTTACTAACCAATCAACTAGGAGAAAAAAAAATTTGGAAAACAGAGCAGGTCAATTAACCAAGAGAAAAAAATTATAATTTTAATGTTCTTAATAGATTTGTGCATTTTAAAATAATTTTCTCCGAACTGTTCCTCATACATTTTAAATGGCTTTTTGAAATGTATGTTTACTGTCGGATGACCATTTGGCAGACTGCTTTAAGTTAAAATCATCATCAAGACACCAACATTCTTTTTTTTCTACAAAGAGGGACGCACCCGGAAGTAGTCACGTTTCCTCGGAAATGATTTTTGACATTGTACCTATGACAAAAGGATTGGACTTTATGCAGGACCTATCAAGTCTTCTCTAAAGAAAATTTATATTTTAACCAAGTATTTCGATGCATTTTAAAATGGCGTGTTCTTTTCAAGGACATAGATTATCAAAAGGCATGACTTATGAAAGAGGATATATTGACGGCTTGGCTATACTTTGGAGCGTCCTATCAATAGCTATGATCATTTAAGGACTTCCGGTGTATGTGAGGTAAGTGTATGTGTGTAAGCCTCCATGTGATGTTGTGGTGCTTTATAGTGCTATCACACTGACATTTACTTCCGGAGGCCTTCAGTGGGGCACTCACCCGGTCACATGATAATGTTTACGGGCAAACCAGTTATCACCCAACCAAAATACTTACTGAACGTTAATGAAGGGGTAGTAATTACCGTTCTTTAAGACCTGGGTATGTCTCGGACCGGGAACAGAATCCATAACATTCCTGACAAGGGGCGAACGCTCAACTCAAGGCCAAGTGTCAAGAAGTGAGAAGAAAGAAATTATAAAGATCCCAACTTAAGCCGCCTCTTCGATCAAGCGTTGGGGGCAGCATTTCTTTCACCATGCCTGCAGGACAATACATTACAATACAATACGGCGTGAAACTATAATTAATAACATGGTTCCCCAGTGTCAAGTTCCCGACACAAACAATTCTTAATAATAACTTATATACGTAACTCTGCTGTTTAACCTCTTCTCTCTCCCTTTGCGGTATGACGTCATTCCCAATCTGAATTCAATTATGGTATCTCTACAACACAAATAGAATTTAGCTTACTTCTATGAGACACACATAACATTTCTTCATACACACTCTCAATACATATATATCAAATACTCACACTTATAACAAAACTTATCAACGCGTAGTTTAAAATAATGGATATTTTATCAAAGACACAAACATGTAAATAAACTTGTTTTTCAGTACGGAAGAAACTACTGATTTAATTAATGTCTACGAATAATTGATGTGAACCCAGGAGTGATTAATTAGTCAATCAGGTCGGACAGAGAAGTACATGTTGATTATATAGAACACACAGTATGCAGGATCCCGAACTAATTCCTAAATGATTGGGGTTTAGACAAAGCATTGTCGATACAAATACCACAGGCTACTGTGAGAGTATCATTGGGATAAGTTAGGATCGTACACGGATGTGAACGTCAATTTGAATGTATTACAATATTCTGATATGATATGGACCTTCTATTAAATTAAATCATCAAGAGAGATTGTTAGATTCAATATAGGATGTTTGTTTGTTAGATAGAACCATCATCCCGTTGCCAGCGAAGGTCATTTTTAATGTGGGTCTCCATGCAAAGATGGTGATTACCTTACCTAACAACAAACTGGAAGCCCATCGCGTGCCATCAAGGGAAATAAGGGTAAAATGTATTGCCCAAACACAACAACGACAACAGAACGATCTGTCTTTTCAACTCCTAAGAAATACAAATCTCCACGGACAGGCTAGGGAGCGCCGCACCACGAACCTGAGATATCAATTATGGTTATGTAGGCTAATGATCTACCGAAAAAACTAAAGCGATTTTATTTAAAGCGAGTGCAGCGAGTGCCTTATGATATTGTATATAGAAATTCATTGTGGTTAAAAATACAGCTAACTGCAAATGTAAGCAGCTGGTCACTGGATCACAGCACATAATGAGAACTTCCGACCCTTAGCTTTCATGTGCAAATAAAAATTTACTGAAAGTCTTAGATAATAAAACTAGATATAACAAGCATTTGCAAAACATATTCTCAAAACACAATTTTGATCACGGAAGATAAGAAGACATGTAATTTCCAATTCAACTGGTTTCCTGTTCAAGGATCGCGAACCTGCGTCACTTTCCATAAACAGGAAATGCATTGTCTCTTACACGGAAGGTGCCGAAAGGTTCCTATTTGAAACGTGTGATATTTGCATCGCCTTATTTGGATCTAATTGCAATTTTTAATGACGACATAAAAATGTAACAAATCGCGATGTTCAGTCCTGGGCGATTCACATTACAGAACGGTCCACTTATGCTGTATATGTCTTTAATTAATGTCAGAATTCTATAAATTTATTTAATAGATAATCAAGTGTTATCAAGATTTTTGAGAATTCAGAAAAGAGTTTTGTTGATTCGAATTGTATCAAATTTAAGTTATAGTTACTGTTTGTTATCATAACCCAGAAAAACGATAAATTTGCAATTCAACAAAATTCAATCAAAATAATTATTTTTGTATGTTTGCCAAATTCTATATTCCTTCTGATAAAACATATATTGAATATGATGTAATATATATTGAATATTATTATACGTTTGTAGAAATGCGTACAAAAGTATATCATTCAGCATGTGTTTTTTATTTAAAACATGTTATTTCCTTTCTATATGTAATATCATGTATTGCAACTTGACAATACACTTGTAAACACGCCTGAAGCTGAAGACACTTAATTTACAAATTTGTGAGCTTTTCCTTATCGAGTTGACTATACCATGACAAAAAAATGTGTCCGTTGTGCCAGAACACAAGTTAATGTATTAATCAGAAAGAGTAGTCGCCGCTACTAATACCGGAACAATAGTGACCGGTGTATGTAGTCTCGGCAATCCATTTTATACAAAAAAAGCGGTCTTTTCCTACGTGTTCGTATTTGATTAGTGTTTGAATCGTTCTGACAAGAAATACATTTGACAAGAATTAATTGGGGTTAAGCTTAAAAGCGTGAAAACATTCTAAATAATTGTTGTTCTATTGAAACGAATACATACTACTTTTCCTTAATGTATTGGCATTTCTTAACGACATGCAAGATCACGCGTCTTGTTCAGTAAAAAAAACATGACGAGAATATTCCCCCAACTGTGAATTACTAAGACTTTACATAAAAATGTAATTCGATTTTCATTGGGGAAATATTTGACATAAAACAAATTATTGGTGTTACATCACCTTTAACCATCTTATGTTTACAAGACCGAGCCAATAAAAACAAGTTCCTTTAGAATGACATCTGAAATTAATGTTATAAAGAAATAGACTTTTAATTTTTTGATGTATTGAAATGCACACAGGTATCTCGAGATAAATCAATTTGCAAGATGATGCTAAACAATGCTTCAAAACATGATTGATTGACTTCGAAATACATCATAAGAATGAATGAATAAATAAATTAATTAATTAATTAATTAAATCATTGTCGAAACACAAGGCTGTATTGTGTTGTTTCTATTTCTCAGAAGGTATGGGAAATTAATGTGTGGATTTGTGAACACGGAAACAGCTACAGCACAAAATGACAGTTCCGACGAATCCTAGAATTGAACAAATATGTGATAAATGAAGATGTTTGAAAATGAAAATGCTAAATTAAATATAATAAAGGAGAAAGCAATTTATTTTATTTATTTGTTTTGTTTTGTGGGGGGGGGGGGGTATAAGAACTGACACCTATCTTCGAAATTGAGTGGTCAGATGGCGCAGTGGTAACATACTCGCCATTAGAATGGTATGAGGATGACTGTTGACTTTCCCCCATGGCACTCCGGTACCCTTTGCGATTTTCCCTCAAGGTCAGCGAAAGTGATTTATAAAAGCTTTTATCTACATTTCTTTGTGAAATAAATTTTACAGTATTCTGCGAAATGGTAAGTCAGCGGACCGCAGCCGTATGCAACATCTTGGTTTACTTACATCTGTTATTATTATTATTATTATCTTTAATCAAGTATAGTTATAAAATCACGTTCACAGTGACGATACAACTTTCGATACATTTCAGGGCGGGAAACACCTGTACAACAACCTCAGGAGTAACATCAACAAACTTAACCACTCCGTCAGTTCATACTAGAGTGATATATCAGGTGTCGTTTCTGAAGCAGGAGATGCTTACCCTTTCGGAACACGAACGGTTCTCCCTTGTAAAACACATTTTTTAAATGTGTTTATTTATTTTTCATCGACGTGGAATTCAAGTTACAGATATACTTACACTTCCTTATTCCTGTGTTAACTGTATGGTTAGGTCATTATTCGTGCCGAGTTTTCTGTGTGAAAAATTATCCTATATTATCTAATGTTGATTTTTAGATCCTTTTCAAAAAATATCTACTCGGGGGCATACCGTATCCATTGAATCTGGTCGAATTTATCAATTCTTTTTTACATAGATTTAAATCTATTTTATTGTGACGAAGGAATTCGGCAGAAGTGTTTCTACATAATAAAATCTGAAACCCGTATATCAATATAACACACCATCTTTTGTCTTATCTGTTGTGGTTCTCGATGTAAATCATGCGCCATTTCACTATCATTGTTCTGCGGCAAGTATTGGTGGGCGGGGTGGAGGGGGGGGGGGGCATTGGACAAAGGGGCAAGGGCTGAAAGCATCGGATCGCCTTTGCTTTAATTTCTTCGATTTTGATAAAACAATGAAATTGCAGTGAGCCAGAACAAGAATGAGTGCTATAAAATAAGACATTTACTCGAAACGGTAAGAAAATGTTTACAAGAATATTATCTGGTCAAGTTTGCCGTCCTAATGTTGAGGCCTATGGTAAATTCTACGACAGATAACAGCTGTATATTATTGTAATAACAATCCTCGTATAATTGCTGGAATGATTTACTATCTTACAAATGACAGTGTGTCTACATCATGTACAACATGTTTGTCGGCCAGGGCTCGCGTGGGATTTGTGATGGGACGCGGTTCCATTATCGTTATTGTAAAACAAATTAGTAAGTACAACATATACCATTTTGTCGCGACCAATCAGTGACGGAGCAATCTTTATGAAAATATATTTGACCATAATAGACCATGTACACTGATGTTAATGTCTTTGCCAATTCGTCTTACATTATCGTAATCTATATCTAGAACAGATTTTATCGATTTTTTTTTTGTTCTGTTCATACTTAATTTTTACATATCTTCCGTGATTCAAAATCCGATTTTAAACTGTAATTCTTTGTGGTATTTACATATTTGATGTTCTGAATCAGTTTTTTAAAACATTTTCTTCAGATTGGTAAGTAGATATTTTGTTGTAAAGGACTTGCTATATCACAATCAGTAAGTCTTTTTATGACATTTCACTGAATACAATGTCACTTTCAACAGAAGAACAGCTGGTGTGTTCCGTATTTCCACCGAGGTATACAGTGTGCGAGAAACAGGAACAAAGGACCCGTAGACATTTTAAAATCTGTGACAAGATATTTTCCAGTTTTGTGTGCATTATGTTATAGTACAACCGAAAAACTCCGACCATCTAGTACATCTCAGTGCACAAATGCTCTTCACAGCAGTACGATAAAGATAAAACTGAAGTCATGGAAACCTCACGCATAAACAGTCTTATTAATTGTGATACAAAAATTTCTATTCTATGATGTCAGGTTTATCTCTATTTTTAGAATTAGCTATTTAGAAGTATGTAATATTTTCTTAGATTATGATAAAGCTTTTGTTTTTCTCTTTTGTCACATTTTGATACCCGTTCCTCAAGTTCTCCAAGCAATCCGGTATCAACGGGAAAGAGATGTGCTGTTTCATGTAGATCATATAGCCTCGGTTTGGTAGGACTTTCTTCGTCACTCGTGATATTTCAATGTATGTAATTTTGTTTATCTAGAAATGTAACAATAATACATTTGTAAAATTGCTCTGAAAAATTGTTAAACACTATACTTCCGTGCCATAGTCTTGTACTGCAAGTGTACATTCACATAAAGTGTTCATTCGGTGAATTCATCATGTCATGAACTCATTAGCGATAAAGTGTAATTGAAATTGAATTTGGGTAATTGTTCGATAATTTTACATTTTATTGAAACATTGCGACACTAAATTTTGAAATTGTCAGATCCGAGTGTCAGAATAATCAACGTCGACATCAATCTATTCTGTAATTGCCTCAAAGTGTTCTAAAGCTTGCCATTAAAACCGGAAGTTATGTGTTTCCCTGTAGCTTGAGCATTTCTCTATAAATGGCACTATAATAGGAATTTGAAGTATAGAAGGTCCAAGCTGTATGATTACGCAATGCACTAGAGCTTTGTTTACTAAAACTAACCAATCGCGTCCTTTTCTTACCATATTTGTATACACTCCGTGAGTCGTAAAACGTCTTATGTAACTGGAATCCGGGTTCTCGCAGACTTTGTTTTGACATTTGTTTATCCAGGTATCTTAGACAACTCTTGCTTAATATATTTCTTGTTATTTTGTGTGATCTTTGTTCTTGATTGTGTGTATAACGTGGTATCACCATCCTCGATACTTCAGAGGGTTCCAATCACTTTCGCTCTCAGCCTGTTATTTGTCAGATTTCCCCCCTGGAACCAATCAAATTACTTTGCTTATGCCTTCAACTTTGCCAAGACATGTTCCAGTGGTGCAGAGAGCGAAAGTGATCGTAACCCCCAGGCGCATCAATGGCGTGGTATCACATGTTTGTGAAAAGATAAGACAGGTTGGAAAGGTCGATTCTATCAGCAATCAGCAATGTTTCCTTCATTCTTTAAGTAATAAAGATACATTAAGGTAGCAATTAATTCATACTCATTAACTGTTATAAAATGGACCAGATGTCGCTTAATTTCTTAAAAATATTGAAAAAAAAAATCACGTTACAACTACTCAATACTTCATACATAAAGGAAGATTCACAAGTCAAAACATTTCGACAAACGATCAGACAGTGTGAAATACCGATGAACAAAGGAAAAGAGTGCAAGACAAAATGGGGGGGGATATTTGGTTTAAGGATTGTAAGACTCGCCTCATTTACAATTAGAATATTGTTACATTAAGCATTTTTCTCAAGGTTTCCCATCCAAGCAGGAGTAAGGTTTATACGAAGATTGGAGTCTGGGAGGACCGTCACAATTCATAAGTAATAAGGTTTCTGCCCCAACGGATATGTTTACAATTCGTGAGAGAGGCCATATGAAATGTCTACTTCCAATTATCATGATTCCAGTGTCAAATGTAGACAGCTGACTGAAAAATAAACTGAAAACACATTGGTACTTGAATTGCAGGTTGATTAAAACTATTGGAATATATTAAGTCATCCGGATCTCATTTGGAAATACAATGTTTCCGTGATCTGATTTCGATTAGAATGACGGTCGCTGTCGAGGAAGTAGAAAACGCATACCTTTTGAAACACATGATTTGGTCTGCTTGTACTTTTTCAATGAGTTCCTTGTAAATCCGTTGTTTGTATTTCACACCGATTTCAACTTCGGTTGAAAATGAGGTACTGTCGTAGTAAATAGAGGAATTTTGGGTTCCCTCACGCGCCTAAACACAATACACAGCAGAAATCCTCCTATTTCGGAAACTACACTAGTCACTTGAAATGAAACAGCTGCAACTTTGGTATTTTGAATTGATAATCACTTGATTGATAAATTAACCGAATTCCTTATCGTTGTCTAAAAAAGAGATAATTCAATTAACCAAATTATATTTGCCATACCAAATAACTTAACACAATGAGATCGTTGTTATACTTTATCACGTCGTGTGTAGAAAACAATTTAATTATAAGACATTGTTTGTCTGAAAAATTTATTGACACAATTTATTTCCTTTCGCCGTGAGAAATTCGCAACCTCGACGGAGAAAAAATCCAAAGTGATCGAAAAGAAATGTCAAAATCAAGATGAAGAAATGAAATAATCCAAAAATTCAATAAATTTTCATTTCCTTGACATTGTTAGAAGAACGTCAAGTACATGTGTATAATCTGAATCGTGCCACGCTGACCAAAATTCATTGTAACCATAGCACTGTGTTAACGTTATGAATAACCATCGAGATTCGAACAGACTCCCTACATCCGATGTGAAGCTCTACTCTCTGTGATCTGACCTTTTATCAACATTTCATCTTATTCTTCTTGCAGATACACAAGGAATTTACATTTCTTAATAAACATAAACTATCAAGTCTTCTGTCTACTATGAATGACGTCATTGAGTTTATGGTGAAGACTTATTTATATTGTGTACGTTTACTGTAACAGAAATAATATTTGTACAGCGCAAGCATATGCATTTCGTACTCTTCAAATATGGAGGTTTTGCTGGAAGTAAATAGAAGTTAAGGTGACCAAAAAACACTTATTTACTTTCGTATTTTCTTTTCATGAAATATTCTGATCATATTTCTAACGAGTTCGTCAAACTGCTCAGTAGTAGATTTAGAGGAGCCTGATGTCCCGGACGCTGTTTGGTTACTAAGGAAAGTCATGTGACCGGAACTATTCTATATATTAGACGTATACAAATAAATCGGAACACCTCGATATCAGAATTTCGAACGAATGCAGACTGTTTCGAGTTAAACAACGTACAGCATTTAGGTTATACACGGATCACTGGTTTCATAGAAAAACCTAGCTAAATGTCGTACGGCGTAATAGGTACTACACCGAATCTGCCAACGGTGTAGTGTGATGTTATCGAAACCAAACAGAAATGTAGAGATAATGGACGGAACAGTGTTACATTCCTTGAAGCAATGTCACCGTCTAGGTGTTTATCAATGGTTATAAACAAGGTGAAGCGGTATCGTCAGTACACGAAGACAAATTTAAGTAACGCTGTAGTAAGGTCCAATGTTACCACATTTTTATACATACTAAGTGCATGTTCAAACACTTGTTGGTGATAAAAAGTGGTAAATCCAATCAAACGATTTTCTGTGACTTTAAAACACGTCAAATGGTAAAATTTAGAAAGGGGATTATCTTATCAACAGACAGTTGGGAGGTGAACAGACTGAGACCGGAAGCAGATGCTGGGATATCTTAAGGGAAACTCCCGCGGCAGCCCAAGAGTAGTGTGCAGGGTGTAGGACAGATCACCCCTCTCAGATCCGACAAATGGACAATGGCTGTCTGTCCGATATGAATACTAAGATAGACATTATTTTGATGAGGCAAAATCAAAAATCTCGGAAATAGACATAAACTTACACATTTTGAAAAGGCTTCAAGTTTGGATGAAACTAAAGAGGAAGAAATGAAACATTGAAACAACGAGGAACTTAAAGCAGTGATAAAAATCTCATTCGGGCAATTGAGGTACATTGCTCGCGTGGACAATTGATGTCTTATATGTAAATATAATTAGGAATGGTTGAAACAACACATTGTGAAGACATATATGTGTGTTTATTGTTTCTTTTTATATAACTTTACAATAAAACTAATATAGGTTGAGAGTACACAGGTGAGAGCACATATATTATTTCAATATCATTAATAGATCGACTGATATATTTAAGTATGTACACACCACTGATTAAGATTCAGTTGGATGATTCCACAAAGAGATTACGGGTCTGATCGATCTAAAAGATATCTTTGAATTCAGAGTATAAGATACACGATACAGTCTCAGTAAGAAAGCTGGAAAAGGTCAATTCCAGTCACACACCAGCATTTTGGGACGGAGATAAGTGATCGCTTTCGTCAACTTGTGGGGTCAGTTGAAACCCCTAAAGGACGAAGCCGACGGGCCAGTCGTCACGGTCGAGGGTATTGTCCGAGTCGAAATCGACCTTATCGGAGACTTCAAACAGACTGCAGTATGCCGTAACGTAGCACTTGTCCTTGTTGGTGAACTCCATTCCATCGCCGAGATGGGTGCGTCCCAGACCGAGAAGAAATGAATATCGCAAAGCGCCAATGCCGTGATAGGCAAGGCGCAGAAACGACCACCGACAAGAGCGAGGAAAGAGCCTGAGACGGGGAAACCGGAAGTGACTAAAATGTTAGAAAAATTGTGAAATATATTGTATCGTATGCTCCTGCAAGTGAACGCGAAATGAATTGGATGAACTAATAAAGCAGTCGATTCCGCTATCTGTGTCGTTTGTTTTATAATATCTTTAAACAACCCACACTTTTACATTAGTCTCCCTCACTCTTTCAGTCTTCTTAATTGAGAATCAACCCCTCGGTCATTTTTCATTAGTCTCCATAATTGAGATTAAGCCCTCAGTTTTTTTTCATTAGTCTCTTTGAGACTAAGCCCCTTAGTCTCCGTTATTGAGACTAAACCCTTCAGTTTTTTTTTTCTTGTTAGTCTCTTTAAATAAGACGACGAACCCCAGTATTTTTCATTAGCCTCTTTAATTGAGACTAAGACCCTCAGTATTTTTGTAAGGCTCTTTAATTGAAACTAAGCACCCGATACACCCTCCCCCGAAGTCTTTTTCAGTAGTCTCCTTAATTAAGACTTTGCCCCTCCTGAGTCCCATAGTCTCCACCATCGAACCTTGACCCCCGTAGTCTTATCCTTTAAGACGTAGGGATGAAAAGGGAGAAAGATCGATAGTTATGTAGCCGGGTTCATAGCAACGTAGAACTGAAGACTAACTCCACATTCTTCCATTTACACATTTATTTGACAATGTTCAGAAGACCCCTATCAATCTGACAGGGGTCGAATAGTCATAAACTAATTCTGCCTGGTTATTCTGGTCATGCGTCTCTGCTGTCCATATGTAAGCACAATGTGAGCAAATCGATGTCCAGTGCGGGAATGACGATACAAGACAAACAGGTGCACGGACAAAAATACAGACACGTGACAAGACATTTACATAACAATACGACAAACTGAACGAACTGGTTGGACAAGACATTAAAATAGCATCACACAGTTTAACACTGCCACAGTTATATATAAAAAGAAACCCACCTGATTTATGTTATAACATTCGATATCGATAGCATCTTGTTTATTTTACATACATACATACATACATACATACATACATACATACATACATACATACATACATACATACATACATACATACATACATACATACATACATACATACATACATACATACATACATACATACATACATACATTTCATACTTAATTGTTTCCCTTCGAAACTAAATAGAAAATTACCATGTGATCTCCCTTCAATAAAAGGAAAAAAAACGACATGAGCATTCGATCCAAGAACTTTGCAGCTGAGAGCAGGGGTCTTACCACTGTGTTACCGTTACGTTATTGATTCTAGACATATAAATTGTTGTAGATGGCAATGTTTCTTTCAAGAAAGAAAATTGAACCCTATTTGTCTTTTAAATATATTACTTTTGTTAATAGAATATACACTGACAGTTTAACACAAGGGACAATTGTGAAGTGTCATTTGTCTTAGTCGTATATTGGGCTTCAAAAGTTTAGTCAATGAGTAGAGGAATACTGTATGTAATTGTTTGAAGGCTTCCGTTTTTTAGCAGAGACACTCCCACCATCCACTTTCTTTTCTTTCTCGGTGCTTAACGTCCTTATTTCAGTTATAACCAAGCCTAGGCTCAACATTTGTATATTTATTATATATGTTCCATAAAGCCGTCTATGTGGGTACACCTTTATTTGCATATATGGTACACAGTTTCACTTAGAATTCAATGCAATTAATAAAAGCAACCAGTCGAGAGGTATTCGTGTTTAAAATAACAAATAACGTAGCAATATTTTCACGAAAAAGCTGAAATATGGTGAGATTTTGAAGCTATTTGGTTCATTTACAACTGTATTTATTTCTACAGGATACCATGGGTTACGTCCCCTTAGCGCTAATCGAGTCGTAGGCATGTGATCGCACGGGAAGAATGGGGTCAGTCATGGATTAGTGATTTTATCAGACTTAGACTCGGAGAACTACTTATACATTACAGATCAACTAGTCCGTAATAGCACGATACATATCGAACTCATTTTTAACTTCAATCCGTGATCGCATAAATACCAATGTACAAAATAACAAACAAAAAATAACCACCTTCAATGATTATTATAAAAATCAGATTCAGGTCAACAATAACTTTAAATAAAATCATCACATTTTATTATATAAGTGACTTTTGTAATAGCTCTGATAAATGTGTCTTGCCTTATAGAAGTTACCATTTTAGTTAAATAATATTCTCAAGTATGAATAGGAGTCAATAATTTCATGTTGTTAGTCAGAAAATAAAAATCTAGCTTGATTCCTATTTTTTATTTTCGTAAATATTTTAATTTCAGTTTTTTTGTGTATTAACATTTAACTTCCAGATTTGACAATAATCATTAAAGATATTTTGAGTCGTCTGTAAACCTATGACGGATTCAGATATAATTGCAGTGTGATCTACATACAAGAGAATATACATTTTCAAAAATACATCAATATTTTCTGTGAAGAAAACATCTTCTTGATGACAACTCATTTCTGATAGGACGGCTGTGGAGCGGGAATTAAAAAAGGCCAGGCGCCGAGGTGTGAAACTTAACTGCCCTGGGGCGCATAGCAATTAGTACCTATGTCTTGGACAAGGGTGAACTTAATCATGAAGAGCCAAGTGGTACATGTGCCATTTTGAGAAGGCGTAGACAATCATCTGAAATATGAGCTGTGCGCAATATTGTTAGAAAATAATTACTCTGTGTTCATTGAAGGGGATATAAATAGCCATGGTATATAATGAATTTGTCAATTTAGAAGATCTTACTGTAGTTACTCAGTATCTCCCAACATATTTATATAGATATACCAGAGACATATATACGTCTCTGGGTATACGTACAAATGTGTGTATCTTCATTAAAGTGGAATATGGAATACATTTCGAATGAGAAGATGTTCTGTATGACCTTGCACAGTACAACCATTGTCATTACGGCCATTACCTAAGGATCACTTCGTCCGATGGTTATTGACACGGAGCTGGGTATACAAATTAGTTATAGATACATGGATATTGACTTAGAAACAATTAAAAAAAACAAAGCAAACAGACGACAAAGCAATTATCCGCGACTTGTACGTAATCACTTCCGTACACCATTTTTCTGAAAATCTAATCGGATACCCTTATTCCTTATACATATTATTGTCTCGTCCTACCTCTTTACATTTCCCGAAAGTACCTTAAAGAATTCTAAACTAAGATTAAACAAAATCAAGAATGAATGTCTCGGTTATAATCATGTCTGCATCATACACTTCTCGTTAAAAATGATTGTACATGTAAGTATCAACGTCAACATAGTATATACATTGTACATGTAAGTATCAACGTCAACATAGTATATACATTGTACATGTAAGTATCAACGTCAACATAGTATATACATTGTACATGTAAATATCAACGTCATAGTATATACATTGTACATGTAAGTATCAACGTCAACATAGTATATACATTGTACACTTCTTCAATAATGCTCATATGATTCGTCATTATTGTTTTATTTGCTGTAAATGAATCGGTGAGTATATATTCACACCAATGATTACAAATGTTAGCCGTAAACTGTACATATGCCTTTGAAATGGTATTGTATATATTCGAACTGCGGCGTCGCTCTGAGCAATTCTCTCGCGGCCATACCGCCGATAAGAAATCGCCGTGGTTTTTCGTATATGTCCTACTATTTAGTAACATCTTCCATGTTTTCACCTATGTCATGCAGGATACCTCGATGTTTCCAAATATCGGAGACATTTCGGAGAACTTTTCATATAGATGACGCGGAATGGATATATCGACTTCCACTGCGCCGAACAACTCACTACGTAGTATATATTGAAGTACATTTCTGATCTGCAGTCATACTGTTGGGCCTCTCACTCTGTCTCAGATAACTGTAGCAGTGAGCTTTTAGTCTCTATCATCTCGAGACGTTTTGTCAAACTCGCATTCCAAGATACAACGCATTTTATAACTCAGCAACGTAATGAAACGTCGCATTTTATTGCGGTGCCTTCTACGTTTTAGCTGCAATGCCGAGTTCGGATTTCGCACGCAGGCACGCGGATGGTAGAAACACCCATCGAACTCATATACTGACTGAGAATGACTGTCCACTCGATACGGACCGATACGAAACGCATTTAGTTCAAACATATTTTATTGCCGTTAAGCAAAAGGTTGGGCACAAGTTACAGTAACATTATTAACGAAACTTTTGTTTGAGTTTAAAGCATATTTCATTTAGAAATTTACTGTTTTCGATAGCCAGTCCAGCCATTTGAAATCCCTGGCGGAAAAAATTCTCCTCCCGCCTGACAGAGTAGTACCCTGTCGGCATAGGTTCTGCCAGACATCCTAAGATCTTTTCCCCGCGGCTAATACGTGTTTTACCCTTTTAATGATGCCGACTGAAAACTATAGACGGACGATGTTCTTTTGTAATATATCATGTATATCTTTGTCTTTTTCATGAAATTAGGGAAAATGTGTTTTACCCCCGGGCGATCGGAATAAAAGCTGACTCGTTACACCGGGAACTGATATAGTGGTTTTAAAGACATCAACCCGACCTTCCTTGTAGTAGTAGCAGTTGAGTAATCTCTGCACGGCGTAACGAAACGGCGCCATATCGAGAATATTATAATAAACACAATTGTCTTTAAAGGTTTTCAAACCCTCCCTCTCCCATGGTCTTTCTGGTTCGCAGTATTTCTACAGATTGACCTCTCCATTATTTAATTTCCCTGACCGTCTTCTGATGAGTACAGCCGTCATTTAGCAACGCCTTGTAAATAGCACATTCTTCCTCTAAAACACGACTGCTATAGAAACGTTTGTATAGCGGTACGCACAGGTATCCCAGTTTCTCAGACGAGTCTATAAACTCTAAACAGAAATAACCTTTTCAGACACCTCCTGGGTGATAGGCCCTTGCAAATGAATGGTAAGATTAACCGTGAGTGGAAACATCTTGTGTTTTATCCATTTAATTCGATAACTCCTGCATACTGACGCTTCTGGCTGGATACATATACGCGAACTTTTGTTAAGAAGACTAAGAAGTTTATAAAGTAGAATTTCCTCGTTTCTGACCTCAAACCTATGTCTATTGACGTTCCAATTCTTATATTCTAAGTTGCTTGGCTTCGAATCTTTTCTGACGGTTTTTTTCCTTCTTCCCTTTTAATTAATAGTCTTTTGATTCTGTCATTTCCATTATTCGCCATTTTTTCCGTTCGCACAGTACAGCCAGTTTGATGACTAGTGATTTCAGTAACTATGAAACTGTAAGCATGGAAACGGTAAAATATATTTGCATAATTGGTGACGTCAGATGTAGTGAATCGACCAATGAAAAAAGTTCGGATTATTCCTCTGTTCGTCGTACTTTCCATACGAGATCTGGGGAGTGTGTATTGTTATAATACGGGTGTATTCCTTTAGACAACGATGCATGGTGCAATACCCTTTAACATCGCGACGAATGTTCCACCTGTGCTTTTAGGCCTCGGGAAAAGTACGGTTTTCAAAACAGGCCACAATACACAAATGTACTAAAGTTGTCTGTTTTCTTACCAAAATGTTCTTTAGTCACTTTACTATCGGGGAAATATGAACAAAATACTCCATAAAAGTGACAACAGGTATCCTTAACAAATGTAATCATCCTGTTACGGTATTGAACATTGTCTCCTTTCGCGCTGTTTTAAGGACTTTAATTCTGAAGAAGCGTTTTTTTCGATGTTAGTCTTAGTTTAAATAATTTTTATTGCAAACAAAATACAACAGGTTTTACAAAAGTTATAGCAACTTGCTTACGGCCTTTCCGTAACAAATAAAAACATACAAATTAAGATAGTCACGCAATAGCCTTAGAACTTTTCATATTTTTAGTTAAAGAAAAGCTGAGAAAAATGTTCCTTTCCAACAGAAACTCGTATGATTGCATTTACAACCTTTAATCACCAACAAGTGTTTGAACATGACCTAGTATGTATAAAAATGTGGTAACATTGGACCTTACTACAGCGTTACTTAAAGTTCGTGTACTGACGACACCGCTTCACCTTGATATTGATATTGATAAACACCTAGACGGTGACATTGCTTCAAGGAATGTAACACGGCTTCGTATCTCATGTCTTTATTTCTGTTCGGTTTCGATTGATAACATCATACTACAACGTTAACAGATTCGGTATTGTATCTATTACGACGTGCGAATAATATGACTGGTCGAACCCCGGGGCGTTCCGAAGTCCCGAGGAGCTGTATCGTTCGATGAGGAGGAAAAGGAAGTAGAAAATCGGTCTCAGTAAACAACGATAGCGTTGACCGACTGGAGTGCCAACAAGGACAAGTGCTGCGTCACGGCATTCCGATAAGGTCGATTTCGACTTTGACAATACCCTCGACCGTGACGACTGGCCCGTTGGCTTCGTCCTTTAGGGGTTTCAACTGACCCCACAAGTTGACGAAAGCGATCACTTATCTCCGACCCAAAATTCTGATGTGTGACTGGAATTGACCTTTACAAGCATTCTTACTGAGACTGTATCGTGTATCTTATACTTTGGATTCAAAGATATCTTTTAGATCGATCAGACCCGTAATCTCTTTGTGGAATCATCCAACTGAATCTTAATCAATGGTGTGTACATACTTAAATATATCAGTCGATCTATTAATAATATTGAAATAAGATATGTGGTCTCACCTGTGTACTCTCAACCCATATTGGTTTTATTGTAAAGTTATATCATAAGAAACAATAAACAAACATCTATGTCTTCACAATGTATTGTTTCAACCATTCCTAACTATATTTACATATAAGACAACGTACCTCAATTGCCCGAATGAGATTTTTATCACTGCTTTAAGTTCCTCGTCGTGTTTGCTGTTTAACAGTTCATGACTCAGAGTCCATTGTTTCACTTCCTCCTCCTTGGTTTCAACAAGACTTGAAGCCCTTTTCAAAATTTGTAATTATATGTCTATTTCCGAGATTTTTTTTCTATTTTGAGATGTTCCTATTTATCTGTATACGTCTAATACGTAGAATAGTCCCGGTCTCTAGTTCCGGTCACTTTTCTTAGTAAACAAAGAGCGTCCGGGACAACGGACTCCTGTATACACTACTCTCCTCATTAATCTGCAATTAAGTTATATCGATATTGTTGTCGTATTTTTTTAAATGAAATGGCGACTTATTGAAATTCTTGTCAACTGTGTCCCTCGTTTCCTAGGTTTCAACAATCAGGCCCTTGGTATCATGACAGTCCCTAGAAGGACGAAATAGCTGTATAATGCTTGACTTTCATTGTACTGTTCACTTGTGTGTGTTTTACGGTCTTAAAATAGACATCAGAGGCCGAGAGAAATAAGGATAATAATGATAAGCGAGATGTAACAAAACCTGAGGAGACCTACAGATTTTTAAACGGTTTGATTAATTAGTAGGTTCATAGATACAAAACAGAGAATACATTGGTCAGCCAAACGCTTGCTTTCTACGAACTGAGATCCTACATACAGTTACACATCACAACCGGTGTCGCTATCGACACATATAACCAATGATAAAGCTTGTAAGTAATGGGTTATTTAGATCAAGTCATCACTTTTCGGTCTCGTGGATAGAAAGTACAAGCCTAGAATTAAATTATTTTGTACGACTGACTGAGGATGTTTAGAGCAGACAGTCCAGTTTGTCTTCGATTCAAGCGTAATCTAGTCATCTTATCTCATACTAATGAATACAGAAAATCAAGAACAGGGTCAAGATATATGATATGATATATAGGGTGCACATTTAGCTTTAATAAAATAATGAATCGCTAAAGGTGCATGACCTGTATCGTAAATTGTGACCACCAAATGTGAGAGTGCTGTCGTTAGCGTTCCGTCGATTTCAGATAAGAATGGTCGAGTTTGAAGCAAACAAAATATCGAAATTTTCAATGGTCTAACACTGGAAATCTAGCGAACAGAAAGTGATTAGAAAAACTGGCGTTCTTTGGCCGTAATTGGTCAGAATATTCCTTTGCCACTCAATTTCTAACCGTTAATCATACAAAGTATTGCCACTAAATACCTCAAAAGGTCATTTGAAGGTCAAAATATCATATAACCAATCGCTAGCTTGGAAGTTCGTACTACATTAAATGTTCGCGTGAATATTCAGTAAAGTAATGAATTGTTTTAATTACTATTGGGATGAATTTTGATGTTTATATCAAACAGTAATCTTACACTGATGTTTATTTCTTCTTACAAACATAATTTCTTATTACAGCAGTTACGAAATGGATAATTTATCTATTGTTAAATAACATTCTCTGATGCTGCTATATAAATGTCAGACCGCCGTCAATTCTCTTTAGTGATGATTCAGCTCTATAAAACGCCTGATAAAATTTAACTTGACTCTGAAACAAGTTCAAAGTTCTATGTGATTGTCATTAGGAATAACAGAGTAACGACATTTGTGACCAATAACTGGATTTGAAAGCAAAATGAACTACCAGCATGTCAGTATAATCATAATCCAGACCCAAATTCAATAAAGCTTAGACAAAATATGAAAAAAAAACCTAGATGTGTCGATTGGTAACGAATGCCTCCGCCGACAGGAAAGCTTTTCAGATATTTATTTTTAATTGGATATTCAATTTAATCTGCATGCAAAAAGAAAATTATATTTATAATATATAGCAGAAAGATTTACTTAGAGATTCCTGCAAAAGTACAAGGAGAATAATACCAGACCAATTCAGTATCAATTATCCATTTCATTCGATTTTTTCGCGTCTGAAATTTTGTAAGTGAAATAATTTCCAACAGTCTACATGTTGAATGTACAGACATAAGAAGCAAACAAAATGCTAACTATGTCGTTATTCAAAGTGAAAATCGAAATAATGAGGAGTGGATATAAATAAGGAAAAATATTTTCAAATAGAACTGTAGAAAAGTACAGCGATGATAAAACCAGTTCCAAGTCAGCTTAAACGATACCATTGAACCATCTCGACATCAGAAGGTGGTGACTAAAGTGTAGTTTGTATAGATTTAATATATCTGTATATACGATAGGAACATTCTGTCTCTGTTACCGAATGTCCGCAATCTTATAAACCGTAATCACTGCAAAACTTGATCAATTGATTGAACATAAACAGAATACCCCTAAGTTGAAACATGTTTAATTTATTTGAGAGCAATTTTCGAGGATATTGGATATTTTAAAATCCTTTTTCCTTCAGGTCTGACGTTACGAAGTATGTCTCTTGGGTACCTGCTTGAATTATTTAGGTTGGAAAATTTTACAGATGGCGCACAGCGAAGACAACAGCCGTTTTACATCACAGCATTTAAAATAAATTTATTCTCAGAAACACATGATCGTGTTTCCTAAATGATAATAATTAGGTCCAATATCTCGACAAACCACGATAAAGCCTTTTGTGAACTGTTCCTTATTTTACTCAAATTTTCATAATGAAATATTAAAGGCATAAGTTTTAAAACCTCAGTTGTTATGCAATCATGTCCTGAACATGATCGATACGTAACATGTGTTTGTATCGACCTTTTGCTTTGAAGCCCGGGGGATGAGGTCGGGCATTCGTGTAACCAACTTCCTTTTGTCATCCCGAGGGAGAGACAGATTGTGTTTTAATCTTAAAAGGAAATGTAAATATCTCCCCACTGAATGAAAACCAGCACGAAATACAAAACTTTTAACGACACTCATAAACCGGTCTGTTTCACTTCCGGTGCGATTTGTTCCAGCCTCTTCTAGGAATCCTGTACCAGCCACGCGCCTCTATAAACGTCACACACTCTTGTTATGCGTATGTTTATCTACTTACATTGATTGCATTATGTGTCTTTTCAATTTCAGGAAAACATATGGTAACATCTATCGAGTTATGATTCTCAAGGTTTTATTTTTCGGTCAGGAAATAAGACATGCGTACAATTGTCACGTGATATCTATTTCTGCCGTTTATGTTATCAGTTATTGTTCCTATTAAAATCGAGCTTTGTATTTTGCCATCTGGTCAACTCGTCAACTTCTTCATAAAACATTATGAACCGAAGGCGAAAGTTGACAGATAAATAAAATAACATGGATAGAATTTATGGAGAAATATTGTTTTTGGTGTTGTTTTGCCATTGTTGCTGTTGCTACTGCTGTTTTTGTTGTAGTTAGTGCTGCTGCTGCTGTAATGATGTTGTTGGTGGTGTTATTGGTGTTGCTGCTGTTGCTGCTGCTGCTGCTGTTGTTGTTGTTGTAGTTGCTGCTGCTGTTGTTGGTGTTGTTGTAGTTGCTGCTGCTGTTGTTGTAGTTGCTGCTGCTGTTGTTGCTGCTGCTGCTGTTGTTGTTGTTGTTGTAGTTGCTGCTGCTGTTGTTGTTGTTGTTGTTGTTGTAGTTGCTGCTGCTGTTGTTGTAGTTGCTGCTGCTATTGTTGCTGCTGCTGCTGTTGTTGTTGTTGTAGTTGCTGCTGCTGTTGTTGTTGTTGCTGTTGTTGCTGCTGCTGTTGGTGTTTTTGTTGTTGTTGTTTCTGCAGTTGTTGTTTTTGTTGTTGCTGAAGCTGCTGCTGCTATTGTTGATGTGGTGGTGGCGATGGTGTTAGATAGAATGCTAGACAACAATTTCTTTACTGGCATAGCTCTTTTGGGACAAACACATGCATATACATGTAAAGTAGCTATGATCCTGATTAATATGACGTTCTGTTACAATGATGCTATATGTAATATCCCCATTATAACGTATCTTCTCTCGGCAGCCATTCTGGTCGCGACTGATTAAGGAGATCGCTTGCGTCTGTCATTCGCGCTGTAATCTTGTGCTCGTCTCTATGGAAATGCGCCAATATTTTTATGTAAAAACTTAAAATGAAGGCAGCTTTTATCAGAAAACTCGTGAAAGAATATGTATTTATAGTACAAAGTACCATTTTCATTTTAACAAAACCCTTTTCAGCTAAGATTGGATATTCGGTATCAAATCGGAAAATCAATTATTTGAATTATCTATTTAATCATAATTTTATTGTTGAGAGGTTCTTACAGTAAGATTTGGGCACAAGTTTTGCCTAATTATTAACCGCGCTCCATGACATCATATATATATATATGTTATACTTGTTATAAAATAGCAATAATTTCAGTGAAGAAAGGATGGGTGGGTGAGAGGACTTGAAACAAAGAGGAAGATAATGAACATGTTATAACAGGTGACAGTAAGATGTATGAAGGGTAGGGGTAGGGGGAGTAGGATGATGTGTGGAAGGATGTGATATTAAGAGAAATACATTGAACATGTTATAACAGGTGACAGTAAGATGTATGAAGGGTAGGGGAGTAGGATGATGGGTGGAAGGATGTGATATTAAGAGGAAGATAATGAACATGTTATAACAGGTGACAGTAAGATGTATGAAGGATAGGGGGTAGGGCGAGTAGGATGATGGGTGGGAGGATGTGATATTAAGAGGAAGATAATGAACATGTTATAACAGGTGACAGTAAGATGTATGAAGGATAGGGGGTAGGGCGAGTAGGATGATGGGTGGGAGGAGAGAAATATATAATGAACATGTTATAACAGGTGACAGTAAGATGTATGAAGGATAGGGGGTAGGGCGAGTAGGATGATGGGTGGGAGGATGTGATATTAAGAGGAAGATAATGAACATGTTATAACAGGGGGGGTAGGGAGTAGGATGATGGGTGGGATATATTAAGAGGAAGATAATGAACATGTTATAACAGGTGACAGTAAGATGTATGAAGGATAGGGGGTAGGGCGAGTAGGATGATGGGTGGGAGGATGTGATATTAAGAGGAAGATAATGAACATGTTATAACAGGTGACAGTAAGATGTATGAAGGATAGGGGGTAGGGCGAGTAGGATGATGGGTGGGAGGATGTGATATTAAGAGGAAGATAATGAACATGCTATAACAGGTGACAGTAAGATGTATGAAGGGTAGGAGGCAGGGTGTGTAGGATGATGGGTGGGAGGATTTGATATTAAGAGGAAGATACTGAACATGTTATAATAGGTGACAGTAAGATGTATGAAGGGTATGGTTTCAGGGCGAGTAGGATGATGTGTGGGAGGATGTGATATTAAGAGGAAGATAATGAACATGCTATAACAGATGTATGAAGGGTAGGGGGTAGGGGGAGTAGGATGATGGGTAGGAGGATGTGATATTAAGAGGAAGATAATGAACATGTTATAACAGGTGACAGTAAGATGTATGAAGGATAGGGGTAGGGTGAGTAGGATGATGTGTGGGAGGATTTGATATTAAGAGGAAGATAATGAACATGTTATAACAGGTGACAGTAAGATGTATGAAGGATAGGGGGTAGGGCGAGTAGGATGATGGGTGGGAGGATGTGATATTAAGAGGAAGATAATGAACATGCTATAACAGATGTATGAAGGGTAGGGGGTAGGGGGAGTAGGATGATGGGTAGGAGGATGTGATATTAAGAGGAAGATAATGAACATGTTATAACAGGTGACAGTAAGATGTATGAAGGATAGGGGGTAGGGCGAGTAGGATGATGGGTGGGAGGATGTGATATTAAGAGGAAGATAATGAACATGTTATAACAGGTGACAGTAAGATGTATGAAGGATAGGGGGTAGGGCGAGTAGGATGATGGGTGGGAGGATGTGATATTAAGAGGAAGATAATGAACATGTTATAACAGGTGACAGTAAGATGTATGAAGGATAGGGGGTAGGGCGAGTAGGATGATGGGTGGGAGGATGTGATATTAAGAGGAAGATAATGAACATGTTATAACAGGTGACAGTAAGATGTATGAAGGATAGGGGGTAGGGCGAGTAGGATGATGGGTGGGAGGATGTGATATTAAGAGGAAGATAATGAACATGTTATAACAGGTGACAGTAAGATGTATGAAGGATAGGGGGTAGGGCGAGTAGGATGTGTGGGAGGATGTGATATTAAGAGGAAGATAATGAACATGTTATAACAGGTGACAGTAAGATGTATGAAGGATAGGGGGTAGGGGAGTAGGATGATGGGTGGGAGGATGTGATATTAAGAGGAAGATAATGAACATGTTATAACAGGTGACAGTAAGATGTATGAAGGATAGGGGGTAGGGCGAGTAGGATGATGGGTGGGAGGATGTGATATTAAGAGGAAGATAATGAACATGTTATAACAGGTGACAGTAAGATGTATGAAGGGTAGGGGGAGTAGGATGATGGGTGGGAGGATGTGATATTAAGAGGAAGATAATGAACATGTTATAACAGGTGACAGTAAGATGTATGAAGGGTAGGGGGTAGGGCGAGTAGGATGATGGGTGGGAGGATGTGATATTAAGAGGAAGATAATGAACATGTTATAACAGGTGACAGTAAGATGTATGAAGGATAGGGGTAGGGGGAGTAGGATGATGGGTGGAAGGATGTGATATTAAGAGGAAGATAATGAACATGTTATAACAGGTGACAGTAAGATGTATGAAGGGTAGGGGGTAGGGCGAGTAGGATGATGGGTAGGAGGATGTGATATTAAGAGGAAGATAATGAACATGTTATAACAGGTGACAGTAAGATGTATGAAGGATAGGGGGTAGGGCGAGTAGGATGATGGGTGGGAGGATGTGATATTAAGAGGAAGATAATGAACATGTTGTAATAGGTGACAGTAAGATGTATGAAGGGTAGGGGGAGTAGGATGATGGGTGGGAGGGTGTGATATTAAGAGGAAGATAATGAACATGTTATAACAGGTGACAGTAAGGTGCAATGATGAGACAAGTGTGTATAAGATGTTCCATCCACATCGCGAAATTTCCATTGGTCTAAATACACTTCGACCGTTTTACTAGAAAATCGCAAACATTGCCAGACAAATGCCAAACATACGATATATGTTGAAAATAATAAGGGGCCAAAACTGATGCCTGTGGAACTCCCTTCTCGCAGTAGTAGTTGTAGTGGAGGAGACAGTCATTGATAAAGACAACCCGAGGTTATGTCTGGAAGGTAGACATCCGGCTAGGATGACTATCCTGTATTCATTATTGTTTTAATTAACACGTGAGGCCAGCATAACACGCGATATAAAAAACTTTCCAAAATTTACAAAATCAAATTGGATTAGTTAATGGTTCTATAAACAGAATGGTAACGAACATTTCGAGTAATTTGTGGATACAAGAATGGTTAGGCTAGAATATAGACTGGAATTTATAGATAAGATTACCGGTATGTTTGTATTTAGAAATTCATATTAAGTATAAAACAAAACTTTTGAATATTTTCCTGATACAACTAAAGAGTGATGCACTTTAGCAGGTCTATAATTAGACATACAGTTACGGTACACTGTTTCCAAGCTAAGCATAAAATTAGCAAATATCCATTTATCTAAGAAAACACGAAAAACTGGATATCTTTTAATAAGTAGGAGATGTATTTCCGATGTTAATTTCAATATTCTATGACTAATTCCATCTGGACCTAAAGTTAAACTTCCGTGTTATGTTTGGATTGCAGTGGGCGTGGTTCTGATGTCAGAGACTGTTGATTCAGTTCTCATTTCTGAGGGTTTATTAGTAGTAATTGTATCATACTTACATCCTATCATCACTGGAATAACCATTACAAGTTTCATTGTTAAAAGGAGGTATTTTTTTAATTGATTTTTCTTTCCTTTTGAGTAAAATTCGAAGTAGCTTCTTAGGTTTTAGGCTCAGATTTATCCTTACTTATGACAAAATAAATATTTTTGTAAAATAATTTGTTTATCTCCTTTTATCACATTGTTTGAGTCACATTTTGACGTTTTGTTTTTCTTCATTAAATCTTATAAACTGCTGGACATTCGGTGCCAAACCACACCTATATGTAGTATCAAATGGTTGTCATTATGTTCTTTTAACGTGCACTTGATAAAAATAAAATACATTGTTTTTAAAAGTCTTCATTCTTACTTAAATGTGTATTCAGATATTACAGATATTCCTTACTCAAAATAAAGTGAGAACATCAGCTTTTCAACAAGTTTCATGTCCACTTCATACATATCATTCAATCAATATCTGACCAGGGGTCAACTCACGTGCATAGATTCAATCTAGTTCTTATTGAAAAATGGTTATAAGGAATCAGAATAGGCCTATTGAGACCACAGTATCCTATCTGTCTGATAATTAATGGTGTTTAATCTAGTGTGTGTTTCTGTGTTAGTCCTGAATGCCCCTTCCCAAGGTCTTACAGCAACGTAGCAACCAAATACTGTAATCATTTGAGGGATTCAAAATTTCTCAATTTACGAATATCGCCACAGACTAAAAAAGATGCTTCGAAAATAAAATCAATAGAAAAAAACAAAAGTTCATAAAATATATATATTTTTTTTTTGCACCAATTCTTAGGTAAGAACCTTCGAAATGAAGCACAACAAAATGTGATGAGCAAGTCTCATCGTGAAGTGTTTTTTCATGACGACGATGTTCAAAATGACTGACGGTAACGTTTCCATTTTTGATCATCTTTTTCACAATACGAATGCTGGACACTAGTCAGTGAACCTATAGTAAACTTTTCCCTGATTTCATTTTACTTTTAAACGTAATGTGCATAAACTGATGAACTTTTTTAACACTCAGCATTGGACTACATACCTTATGAGAATAAACTAGTTTGATACTAGCATGAATATAACTACAAATGAAATTTCTTTAACAGTAATAAAATGCTTGTCTCTTACGATAAATCTGATACACGGGGTGTTATTCCTGGAGAAGAGTCAAAATAACGGCGATTCATTTGCGTTGATATCCCTTTGAATGCAACTCCTTTTCACAACGCGTCTATGGGTAACATTTTCAAAGAGTAATTTTCTTTAAATTCCAAGAAGTTACAATATAAGGATCGAGTACAAATGTCATATTAAACGATTTATTAACGTAAATGTTCAAAATTCTGTCAAGAAATGGCTGATTATTGATAAGTGGAAGACATTCTATCAACTGTTGGAATCAGTAGCATCCGGTTCCAATGATATTTCGCGTGCGTGCTTGACCAAACGTTAAAAGTATATGGCACCCACGGAAATCCATGTGACAGAGATACCATTCTAGTATTTCGGTCTCTGCTCTATCGAGTTTCTTTCACTATCAAATTAGTGCCCGGTGTCTCGTTATATAGAGGACGGCGATAAAAGGAAACCTCAAAGGTATATATAATATGACAAGACGCATCCATCTTAATATTTCCGGACGGATAGGTAGTCGCTTACTGCTGACAGGGCATGCTTTTCGGACATCAACAGATAAGAGAGAAAATTGTTGATCGACTATACTCAATGCAAATTAAGAATTGAATGCGACAGATAAAGAGTGGTCAGACTGTGAGTTATGGCTGGTGTCAATTTTACGCTGATTTGAATCTGTCTTTCCGGTTGAGTTAGACTTGAATAGACATCGCACGTGTAAAAATAAGTTCCCAAGAGTCCCTGATCACGTGACCACCAGAAATACATCGCTATACCGTTAAGAAGTCACAGAGCTATTAACTTGTGACAAAGTGCGCGTGGTCGGGTCCTTTACAGATTAGTTGTCACGCGACACATGAACCGTCACATTGTTTATTATGCTACCTCCGGTTTTACTTCGACGCCCCCTCACTTCCTCCAAAGCTTCTTTAAGTCTACAGTTTTATAAGTCAAATACTGGAAGTGAAGTACAGGTCATTTCCTTTTGCAGGCGTAGTTGATAGAAATTGAATTATCCAGTATTTGTTGGTTTGTTGCCTGGGTTTCTTGCCCTGTGAACAACCTGGGTTATTTTGAGAAGGGGTCTCATCATAAAAAACACCTTGTTACTACCTCACTGAACACTCACTGGAAGGACGTCGCATACAGAAAGTCCAGAGCATTTTAGTGCAAATATTGCTACATAATTTGTTATTCTAAACATGAATACCTCTCGACAGGTTGGTTTTATAAGGTTTTATTAGTTGTATTGAATTTTAAGTGAAACCGTGTTCCATGTATGAAAATGAGTGTATACCCACACAGGCGATTTTATGGAACATACATAAAAACATACAAAAGGATGGATGGTGGGCTTGTCTCTGCTCCAAAAGGAAGACCGTTAACGTCATTGTGTCCTTAAATAAGGAAAGGTTACATACAGTAGAGCCAAATAGTGAATTAAACTGCTCCTTACAACAGTTTCGGCCTTATTCCTCTCGTCAGTAATATTAAGGACCTGAATTATGAAGGCTAAGAGTCGACTATGGCAAATGTAAAGTGATCGAAAGACACTGGACGATTTCCCCTTGTGTTAAACTTCCATTTTAATTTCTATATGCATAAATAATAAGTTTAACAGACAAAACGGGTTCAATTTGCTGTTTTGAAAGAAACATTGCCATTTTAATTACTACATTTTATTGGTCTACAATAACGTAACGGTAACACAGTGGCAAGATCCCTGCTATCAGCTGCAAAGTTCTTAGATCGAATGTTCCTGTCGTTTTTACTTCATTTATTGTATGGAAACCACATGTTATTTTTCTATTTGTTTTGAAAGGAAAAACATTACATAACAGTTAAATCGTTGGTTGTTTGAGATGAGCAGTGAAATTGTGAATATCAATCTAATAATTCTTACATCGTCTTCAATCACAAAATATTTCTCTCTCTCTCTCTCTCTCTCTCTCTCTCTCTCTCTCTCTCTCTCTCTCTCTCTCTCTCTCTCTCTCTCTCTCTCTGTCTCTCTCTCTCTCTCTCTCTCTCTCTCTCTCTCTCTCTCTCTCTCTTATATAATTTCAGTATTTCCTTAGCCCCAATATTCCATATCACGTGCACATAATAACATTTGTATTAATTGTACAAACAATTCAACTGAAGCTCAATGGGTAATGAAACATTTCTTATCTTGGTATACAGAGCACACATAACTCTTGCTTGCTCAGTTAATTTAATTTTGGCTTGTGAGAAAACATTAAATTTAGTAATATTCCGAGATAGGTATAAGTATGCTGTACATTAAATATTAACTCTTGATATTGAACATAAAGTTAACAATATTTTATACTATCTATTTTAATTGCCAAACTCTTGTGTATTCGTCGTTTTGAAATTCATTTAGAGCGCTCTGTAATCCTGGTGATTCAGCCATACGTCCTGTATAAGTACCGCATAAATAATATAACAAAGCGTTTTACATACATACTTAAATTTTGTCCACTTAATTCAAATTCTTCATTCAAAAATATCTTCATTTTGTATTTCATCAATTCCACTAGATTTATCCTCCTCATTATCGATAACTGATAAAATCACGTTAACATTATCTTAATCATACGTAGCAATGATTACATTTTTTGAAATACTTGAAGTTGTAAAAATCATCTATTGCTATTTTGCTGTGGTATGATTTTGATGTACCTGACAATTAAACATATCACAGAGATAGTTCTGGCTATCTTCCACAGATCTTCTTATTTTCTTTTCCATTTTAGGTTTTATATGCTTTGTTCACTACTTTCTTAAATTGACGACTTTCCTTTTTTAAATGAAATTCTGTACTAGTTTTATTACAATTTGCCGTAAACCATGCTTTGATATATTTATCATTTTTTCGTGAGTGGTGTACTTTGTAAACAGTTTATAACAAATTTATTACAATTTGCCGTAAACTATGCTTTGAAATGTATATCATTTTTTCGTGAGTGGTGTACTTTGTAAACAGTTTATAACAAATTTATTACAATTTGCCGTAAACCATGCTTTGATATATTTATCATTTTTTTCGTGAGCGATGTACTTTGTTAACACTTTATTACAAATTTATTACAATTTGCCGTAAACCATGCTTTGATGTTTTTATCATTTTTGCGTGAGCGATGTACTTTGTAAACAGTTTTACGCCCGAATGATTTCTTGCTAGGTGTAGTAAATAAATGCCTGGTATTTTTAAATTACATCATCAATTTCCTCACTGGATATTTTACAAAGTTGTTCCGATTTAAGATTTTAACACATTCTTCTGATATAGAGCGTCTGCTATCTTCATCAACTGAGATAAAATTAGTAAAATAAATTGAACATACTTCCTTCCATTTTACAGGATAGCTGTCATCATCTGTTGAATCGCCGCCATTCCATGTTTTGGCTGTTCTCTTTACTTGATTTACTCCATCGTATAAGATGAGATTTTCGTTGAATTTAACCAGATACCTGATTATTAATGTCCAAGAGTTGTTGGCCATGTAGATAAAGATAATGACGGTTTTTTTAAAACTATTATTATAAGCGATATGCATATAATTACAAAATGTCCTTCTGGCAAATCTTCAATTGCGGTTCATGGAAATTGCCAGGAAGACATTGATATCAAATTTACATCAGATCTGTCTCTAAAGGCCATAGAAAGACAAACGTTTATATAGATATAGCTGTTCTATTTACTATAAATTTTATTACATTGAGAGCTGAAACGTATGGTCTTTATAGACAGGTATTTTTATTACATTTGCTGAAACGTGTGGTCTATTTGATGACCCTTGCTGAAGCGTGTGGTCTTTATAAAGAGGTATTTGGATGGCCCATGTTGGAACGTGTGGCCTCAGTTAACAGGTATTTGGATGACCCATGCTGAAACAGATTTGTCTGTCATGGTGTTAAGTAAACGCACAAGTATTGGTTAAAAATTAATCTTGTTTTTCACGGTTTTATTATATTGTTTATCCGGTCTTTTACGACTGACTTTCAGTATTGGTAACTGGTACTTAAACTGTATACCTAAGCATACCTGGTTTCCTATATGTAAATATTGCTCTCATCAAGCTAACAATGCTTCATTATCCAAACTATCCGGAAATCGATATGAATCTTCGCTCCAATTCAAAAACGTTTTATCACAAACTATAGGGAGTTCATTAATGATAAACAGGAATGCTGACAATCACATGAAAATGTTTGCCTTCCGTTGATGTCTTGTTTTCCTTTAACACCGCTCATTGTCATGATTTCATACCTAATGGTACTTATGAGCGACAATAGAATATTTACAGAGGTAAAATCTGTCTGATTCTGAAACTCTCGCGAGACTTCGTTATGACGTGAGTTTCCGTAATTTAGATACGGTTGGAATGGTTTGCGATTTTTTTTTTTAATTTAACGCTTGTCAACTCACCAATCAAAATATTGCAGAGATTTATGCTGCGCTGTTTTGTGCTGTTCATCTGAAGAGATGGAGTATTCGCCATATTAGTTTCATATTTTGTTTCTGGCTAAATCAAACTTTAAACGATTGTTTTACCAGTCACAAAACCGCTTTTATATTAAATTCTGAAATGAATTGTAGAAAAAAAAACCTATTTATATGTTTCCGGCCAGTAGCAAATATTATTTCTGTTTTGATTTATCGATAATTCAACAATATCTTCACGAAATTTGATTAACATAATGATTGTGATTAATATAACGTCTGCGGAAGGTTGAAGTAGGTACCTGTCAGACAAACTATTAACTGCTATTTCAAGTATATATTCACGAGAATAAGGCTTTATTGTACTTACAAGTATGTGAGACCTAAGCTATCGACATGACATGCAAGTCCTCCGAAGAACATTACAAAGTACGGAAGAGCGGCAGACAACGTTTAAATGTTTTTCCAGGGGACGCTTCGAACCAAATATGGTAGAAACGAACAATATCCATAGATTATTTCAGGAGAAGATTTAACTTAAAGCGATACAGACATTTCTCTGTCTCATTTGCATGATGTTCACTCTCCAATAACGTTTCCAGTTTAAATTAGACATATTCCAATTTTGTAGAATTGATTAGAGACGGACGGCTTGACAGACAACAGACTTAAAAGCATAGTATTGTCTTACTTTAATTCCACGAAACACGTCATGTTCAAATAAAACAAAAATTGGAATGGGCTTTGTGTACCACAAACGGTCATTGTTCTGTGTTTTTCTGGTTCCACTTTTAGAGTTGATGATTCACTTAACACTCATTCTCCAGGACATGGTGGTCATTTCCATCGGCATTCAAATCGGCCTTCACAGTGTCAGCATCACGATGTATGTCCATTAAAGTCTACTGAAGGAAAACAAACATTTAACGATGTGTGGCATCTGCAGCCACTAAACATTCAAGTGGTGGACCTACACGTGTTGTGGAATAGGGCTAGGCCGGTTAGAACAGACGTTGGTATACGATTTTGCAGGCCTGATGCATAGAGGATTTCGTTAAAACAACAATGATCGATCGCTGTGTACTTAGCTGGTTAGAATACCCGTCGATAGTTCCGATGTCCAAGTTGGATTCCTGGGTTAGCTTTTTTACCTTTCCTTTGTCGCTACCCGCTTTGTGGCGGTGTAATGGTTCTAGGATCACACAAAGCTTTGTCTATGACAATCATTGCAATTCGTCTATCATACTTGTGAGCAACACCACAGTAAGGAATGTACGGAAGCGTATTCCGGCCGCGTTGTGTTTTATTTTATCTCGAAATTTCGAGATAGCAACTCGAAATTTTGAGTTAGTAATCCGAAATTTTGAGTTAGTAATCCGAAATTTTGAGTTAGTAATCCGAAATTTTGAGATATTAACCCGAAATTTTGAGATAGCAACTAGAAATTTCGGGTTAATATCTCAAAATTTCCGATTACTAACTTAAAATTTCGGGTTACTAACTCGAAATTTCGAGTTAAAATAAAACACAACATGGCCGGAATACGCTTCCGTAGGAATGTAATTTGATCATCCAATAGATATATTTTGAAATCACGGCTCACATAGTTTATAAATTATTACTTTAAGTGATGTAGTGATATCATATGGATCGTTAAGCACTGTTATATAATGCATTATACTAAATTAAATTGGTGATTTCTATCACTATAACTTGTGATTTGTGTTTTCCTTAATAGAATAAAGCGCTCCATCTCTAACAAGACTACGGGTCAGTGATCACAAAGTATTGAATAGTGTAACTCTTCTGACTACGTAGAGAATGTTTCTTGACACAAGTCTTGGAATAATGCTCCTTATAGATTCATATGAGGACTGGCTTATAACAATTTATCTTTGGCCTGGAAATGGCCGTTAATAACCCTCATATCTCTAACGTCCTCTACACAGATTACGGCCCAGACTGGGAACTATAAGTGAACATTTAGAGTAGGAGATAATGACTAGACAATATAAATAGACCAGCTGTACATATATATCAATAAAACTAAACGTAATAGACGACACAAACAACCACGGCTGTTGTAATTAGCAACGTGAGAACTCACAGCGAGTCCTACGAAGGTTGGTAAGACTCTTTACAAATTGTTCAAAACATTGTTTACGAAAAAATATTGGCATAAGAAGAAATCAGTCACGTAGATGTTAAAACTCCGTTTTATTTATCCTCTTGATAATCAAATGTTCTTTGAAGTGAATTTGTTTTCGGTAGATATAAATGATGGAGTATACCAATGATTGGTACCAGTGTCGGGTTTCCTTCCCACGCAATACCTGTGATGATAATCGACTATCTTGTTTTTGTGATATTTCGGCGATCTACTTAGTCTATCTACGTGGATACACGTGTATTTTTACTTTTGAAACAGACAATTTAAATTTACAATTCCGGCTGATGAAAGTTATATAGGTTCAACGTTTACATTGTCCAGTATAATTATTGAGATTTCAACTGTAATCGAAGAGTATTATTTTGTACAATCAGAAGTCGATGTTCACATGTAATCCTTGCCCAAATTACGCCACAGAGTGACGCCAATGGATCGAAGCACGGGATTGCGGCGTAGCGATGGATGATTCTGTGCGGCAGCGAGGGATGGCCTTTTACTTTTCCGAGAGGCCCCATCTGACAGTAATCAGAGAAGATCAATTAGAGTGACCTATAACCTATTTGTTGCGTTCTCTAGGCGATTTTCTACACGTTGGCCTTGCTACGGCTCAACCCAGGACGAAATCCAATATCGACACGTCACAGAAATAATGCCGCGACCTCTTTTTCTTGAAAGAAACGTAAACGATGATTTCGAAGGTTGTAAGTTGCACTGATTGGGTTATGCATGTAGATGAGAGAAAATGTTCTTTCGGCTGATGTCGGGCAGTAGAGACGGCATATATTGGGACAGTGCTAGATCCGGGATAATCAAATCTACACCAGACCTTCCTAAACGGTATGCCATCAGTCAAAACCTGACATATCTACTCAGCATCAGACGGGCGTAAATCGGGATATGAATAATGTATTCAGACAAACAGAAATCATCGTAAAAGCTGTTCGGAGTTGAACACAAACATTTTAACAAATTGAAACGTCTTCACTTTTCGGGTGTAGTATTCAAGAAAACATTTCCGTATCGCTATGACTCATAAAAGTTTGATATGAATACACGAAATCGTCTCAGCATTAGATATAACAAAGCAATATAAGTTATTTTATGATGTCTATTTATGTATGGATAACTCCAGAAATGAAATTCTATTATTTTAAAAAATAGAAAATTATTAAAAACGCCACTCAGAAAGCAGTGAACCGCGTCCGTCAGTCAGTCAGTTGTTTTCTACAAATTGCTACTGGTCATAAACAACTGAGTGAATTTTAACAAAATTTGGTCTGAAGCATCCATGGGAAAGAGGGTTCAATTTAGTATCAGCAGGGAGAAAGTTTTGCATAAAAAAAATGGGTTGGAGTACCCATTGGCCCCTTGGGGTCCCCAAATAAGGTGAATTAGGAAATTCTTCAAATTCTATTCTGTAGGCATAACAGGCTTTTGTTTCGGTTTGGTTTGAAGAGTCCTTGGGTGAAGGAGGCTCAATTTTCTATAAACGGTGAGTCTACATCCCAGCGGAGAAGGGGGTAGGGCAGAGAGGCGGAACAAGATAGGGAAAATTGAGGAATAAAATTGAAAAGCTTTTTTCCTCTTTTATGGGTGGAGACAATTTGATCAAATTTTGTCAGAAGCATCCTCAATTTAACATTTATTATTGGTCCATCCAACTTCATTGGGATTAAGGAGTTGGGCACGTGGATCCCAAAATTAAGTTCTTCATCTTATTCTTCTTCTTCGTTAGCAAAGTCAGGATTTTGCCAAATTTGGTCTAAAGCATCCTGTGTGAAGAGTATTCAATCTAGTATAAACCGTAGATCAGACTTCCTTTTGAAATTCAGAAAAAATATGATATCGACAGGAAATTTATCTAAAATGATTCTTTTGATCAATATGAATTTGGTGTCAGGTAAAAATACATCGATCGTTAACATTGATTATGCTTTGCGTCAAAATGCCGTCAGTATAAGCATTATACGATGCGTCACAGTGATGTAAACATTACAGTAATACATCAACGAAGTTATAATAACAAATTGATCCTCTATAATTTGTCAAACAGGGAAGACCAAGTGATGACAGTAACTGGCATGCGGTTACTCTACAACAGTCTAAAGTGTCGCCACACTTAAGTAGACACGGAAGGGCACAAACAACGATAATAACATTATGCCCAGAGATACCAAGGGATGTATCAACAAACAAAATTGACAGAGATAAAATACATTGACCCAGTTTCTTAATATGTTCACAGCCCATGAATGGCTCCCTTGGGTGTCCGCTTATTGGTATAACTACTGCGATGTCCGCAACAAGCCCTGGTGGTAGTTATATTAAATCATACCGGAGACTTTCCTTGAGTCGCCAACTGTATTAGAGTGCGTAAAAATGCCATTAATATGATGTGTGGTCACTGGCAAGCTTTGTCTTTCATCTTTTACCATTGAAATAAAAACAGAAAATTAAAATTCAAATAGTTTATTTTTTCATATATGTTTAAATTACCTCTAAACCTGGTCTAGTATTGTTTTAGTTCCTATTATCTTTCGTTTTAGTTGGAACCTAGCTATTCTGTTGTACTTCCTCTTTGCTCCCGTTTCTAACGTTACAATCCTCGTTCATTCCGTTTTGGCGTTCTCTCATACTATTTTCTTCTTTATTTTCTGTATCCCCAGTTATTAATGTTTTTTGTCTTAGTGTCTGTTCTAGCTTATGCACTATTCTGTTCTCCTATTTGTGAAGTTTTCAAAGATTACGCTGTTGTCTTTCGTATAAATTTTGCTTCAATGTGACTATTGTTGCATTTTAAAAGAGCCAAACAACAGTGTATTTCTATCTCAGTCTTTTCCTGTGATATGGATCAGTGTCTGACATGTTCCAGGGGTGCAGGAAGTGATTGTACCCCTTGAGTGTCGAGGATGCAATGAAATAATGCTACCGATTGGCCATCCGAAGTCAAAACACAAAGCATGTTGTTTTAAAGAAATTTGTCCAAACGACAAGTGTAATGTATTCGCTCTTTAAAATCGCGATGACCATCAGAGTTTATTCAAAATACACATGTCAATAGCACCTTTCCTCACAAAATCAGAATCAGAGCCAAATAATTTATGATTATAATTTCGTTCCTCTAGGACTCGTCAGTGATGTTACATCACACAGCTGTTTCGTCCATCACACAGCTGTTTCGTCCCTCTAGGACTCGTCAGTGATGCTACATCATACATCTGTTTCGCTCCTCTAGGACTCGTCAGTGATGTTACATCACACATCTGTTTCGTCCCTCTAGGACTCGTCAGTGATGCTACATCATACAGCTGTTTCGTCCCTCTAGGACTCGTCAGTGATGCTACATCATACAGCTGTTTCGTCCCTCTAGGACTCGTCAGTGATGTTACATCACACAGCTGTTTCGTCCCTCTAGGACTCGTCAGTGATGCTACATCATACATCTGTTTCGTCCCTCTAGGACTCGTCAGTGATGCTACATCATACATCTGTTTCGTCCCTCTAAGACACGTTAGTGATGTTACATTATACATCTGTTTCGTCCCTCAAGGACTCGTCAGTGATGTCTGCAGAAAATCAAATCAAAAGTCCTGTACATCAACCAAATTTAACATTTTTTATATATGTATCAGATAGTTTCAACTGATTGAATTGTTTAGCGATCGTTTTAATAGCAACACTCTGACGTAATATACAATGTGGCAATTGGCACATTATCTTGGTCATCATGCTTATTGAACAAAACAGCGTTACTTTGAACTGGTCAATTCTGTAGTATTCTAACAATTATACTACAGTCTAATCTCGTTATCTCAAACTTGTATAACTCGGAGAACCTGCTTGATTTAAAATATTTCGTCGGTCCTACCCTAAGTTTTTTCGTGGTTCCGCCGAGTTCGGCATAACGAGATTCGGCTGTATTTTCTACAACTATTGTAACTTTAAAACTGTTACAAAATATTCATTTTGAAACAAGAAATCATTAGAGTGAGACAAAAAGTTTTATATCGAGGAAAGAGTTTACAGTGCAAGCGTTATCTCACCTGGGTACCCCATATGGGATATTTGTATTTTACGTATGAAGATGGGGGAGAATTTTTCACTGCATAACCTTTAATCAAATTAATTATGTGCTCTATTTCAAAGACAAAAATATAACACATTGTTATTGGTATTTGAATTATGATGGATAACTACGAATGTTAGTGTAAAACATTTCCTGTCAATTTTATCTGTTGGCGACACAACCAATGATTTCATGGATTTGGAAACCATAACTCATTACAACGTTAACTTTTTTCCACATTGATGAACAACCTGTCCCTGTATTCTGTTAAAATTAATCTATAACAAGTTTTTATTCGCGAAACATAAAGGATTCCGAATGACATTGAATTATGTAATGTGTTGTTATGCACGTAATCTTACAAGTTTTGTATTAATTAATTAGAGGTTTGAGCTATAATCCTATGAGTTAAAAAACCTATTTTTAACAATGTAATTTGTTATTCCGCAATGATGTATCACAGCGCTTTCCTGTTCCTTAATTATTAGTTTAAAATGTTTTTTATCCCCAATGGTCATCACTTTGTTTATTTTGTTAGTTGTTTGTTTATATATGACTCAAAAACAGATAAACCAATCGTAAACAGAATAAAATCTCCAATTCAGAAAAAGGTCTAGATAACGTTAAAAATATAGGAGACATGAGACGACTGCAAGAAAGAAGGAAAGCTGGCATGAAAATGTAGATACAACGAAAAAATTATATTGATAAAGAATATGATAATTCTTTTCATGATTTCCATGAAATAAATCGTCTCTTTTCTTTTGAAATTTTGTTTATTGTTTTCACAATTCATAGGAAGCTAACACTAAAGCTATTACAACAGAAGCAAGGAGCTGAATGTATCGACGGAAGTTTTTCAGTGACTGCTTACGGCTCTGAGACCTTCATCCAATGAAAATACTCTGGATAATTGCAAGTGGGTATAGGGAACACACATCTATATGAGATATTGAACTGCATCCTGTAAATCCAATCCCGTTTCCTATATACTCATTTTCATTGTACAAATTCAAGATGTTTCCCTGTCTTAATTGCCGGACCTAGCTCAAATTGTCGGTCTTCATTTGCAATCCAAGCCAATCTCTGAAATAAGAATGATCTATTGAAATCGTTTGTTCCAATATATGAATACAGCGTCCGTTACATACGATCTATTCTCTGAATGGCACAATGCAGTTAAATATTACTGTTTGATTGGATCAAAATCCACCTCGCTCTGTTAACAGGAGAGTTCCTATTGATAACTATAGAATCGCTACGTACCTTAAACAACAATACATGGTTGTCATTCTTGTTCTTTTTATATACATAAACCTAAGTATTTCAAACGTACAAAGATATAGATAATGAAATGCTCGGTAGGAAGATACGATGGAGTAAAAGATCTTTTTTTAAAGAAGTGAACTAACTTGACCCTGACAAATTTTTGAGTGGCGGAATGATATTGTTAAGCAATTGTGTATATGACCGGTTGACAACTCTTGTAGGCCTTCTCCTTACACCATAAGGAACTACTTTGTCATCCCATCACATTGTCTTACGTTGTAGAAAGATGTAGTATAACTTTCTACAGTAAGAGATTTTATTGAGCTTTCAATCAAATATTATACAAACCTTGGTGGTTCATCACAATTGTAAGTCTTGAAATATCAATTTGAATGGATACAGGAATAAATAAAGAAAAAACTGGTAAATACGTTCTCAGGGAAAATGTATTCTCAATTTCTGGATTATCTTAATTATCTTAATTATCTTAATTATCTTAATATTATCTGAATATTTCTATTCTCTGTGTAAGTTCAACGGTATCCTTGCTGCAAATTCTTCCTTTGTTCATATTCGCCATTGATTTTTTATTTTAAATTCCGTTGTTTTTAATGTTGTTGTCGTCGTCGTCTTCGTTGACGTTGATGATGATGATGATGATGATGATGATGATTATGATGATGATGATGATGATGATGTTTCTGGTACAATGATAAAGTATGCGATTATATTCTCTGTGTTAACCGGAGCAAACTCAAAATAATCCGAACACTTTTTACGTACAATACAAAACAGCTAAAGACCTGTACCTACAAATCGAATTCGCCACGCCATACATTCAACTACCGATTTAAGGGCTGGTGATATAAGGAGAGAGTGTGTGTTAGCAGACAAGGCTTGCAGTTAGCAAGGTTTATTGTCTTCTCAAGCACATTTGTTTTACCATAAGGGCCCGTGTGTATAATGTACTGGCTAGGCATTATATAACACCATACAGGAGTGTTTACAGTTGCAGTTCATTCCATCTTATGTATTAAAATGTTATGGCTAATATTTATCGTAAATTAAAAGTAATATTATACACGGTCTGTTTTGTAACTTTAGACATTTCACCAACCTCTGGCGTACAGTTGTAATCCAAGCGTATGTTTGTTACAAAATAGCTGAGAGACGATGTTCTGTTCTGAAAATACACAGAGGCAAATTTTATTGTTCGTTACATTCATGATGATAAATTAATTGTGACGTGGAAAAAAATCATATTTTCTCGAAAAAAAACCCAACAAAAAACACATTTTTTGTTTTAAAGACACACATCCACACACATTCACACGCACACCACCTCTCACAAACACACACACTCACCCTCACACACACACACACACACACACACACACACACACACACACACACACACACACACACACACACACACACACACCCTTACACACACCCTCACACAAACACACACACACACCAGAACAGAACGTTTAAACAGTACGATATTTTAACCAAGGTATGATCTTTGTAATTGTTAACTGCAATGTATTCTATATTCTTGTCGAAGTATGTCGATATTTAGGAAATCGTTTTCAACTATTGGTTTTATCTATATTTGATATGATATAAATAAACAACTAAATATTAAGAGATTTTTAATACAGAATGCCTAAATTACAAAGACAACGGGAGCAACACATCGTAATTTAAAAACACACTCATTGCCAACAAATGTGTGATTTCAATACTTTTTTTTTGTATTTTGATCATGAAGATGTCTGCTACAAAGAACAATTTGTTTTGATGTTGCCTTGCCTCCTGATGCCACCTACAATTGGATAAGCATCTTCAACGGAACAGCGTGTTAACACAGCTGTCATTTCTCGTTCGCACGTCGAACACGTTTCCTAGGAGATAAGTGTTGTCATTTGCATGACTATTACCGATATTAATTTCAATCACTATATCACATTGAAGCTTTGATGTATCAATGAAGAGGGCATAAAAGTTTGCAGTATAGTTTTATGAAGTTAATGATCAGCTCTACCGGATGTAACGGCGATGCCTCGAAAGGCAGAAGATAGAGAGCCACAGAGTTTCTGTAGATCCAGCATTAACACTAGGCACATATCGGATAAGCCCATGACACGATTCCAGTACAAAACCAGTGAACTGTTACATGTAATTTCCGGTGAAAGTCTTTGGTTCACGCCGACAATACTACCGTACTTTTACCTATACCGCGATGTATTCTTGACTTGACATTTATAAGTCATACTAACCTGATTTGTGATGCTTAACTGTATAGAAATCGGCGTGTCCTTATTTAGACAAGATATATATATATACGCTGTTGACTTAGTCACCTGATCCTCTAAAGAGTAATAGCATATTTTGGTTCGTTGCCATTCCTCGTTCGTACGTCCAACATATTTCTTTGGATTTAAGTATTGTTATTTTCATGACAAACACATTCTATACAATTAATATAGGTTTTTAAATATTAAAAGTTTTCTAAGAACCATCATAGTAAAAGTGATTCCTGCGCGAAATTCATCGACACTTTTCCTATTGTCGCTTATAAAACGCCACTGAATATTACCTATTCGGCCTGTTTTTTACGACAATCTGATCGCCATCTCGTCACACTCCTTTAAACCTTCGTGTACGTTAGATTATACTGCAGACGAAAAGTCCTTTTATCTTGTTATCAACACGTACATTTCACACTCCCGTGCTAGTATACTTCACGCTGTCTAATGAATACGACTTTGTAGTCAAAGAAACTCTGCACATCTTTTCAATATATCTTAATCGAAGAAAATGTTCCCAAGTGAAGTATTGATGGTAAACTATTTTCCAGATCGAGGCCTTGCTGCAATCCTGAATTTTAAAAATCTCATGACGAAGTTTTTTTCTTTTTTTTTTTTTTTTTTTGTATCACGCGTTAATTTCTTTATCTTGCATTCAATTACTGACCAATCGACGATGAAATGAAGCCATCAAATGGTGATTAAGGCATTCGAGTCTAACGCCAAGTTAACGTTGTTGTAGAGCGCGTGCAGGCTGTAAAGTCCTCAGGGCCTTACTAAGACGGAAATTATCTCAACGATCTCACTCACGTGGTGATTTTTTGTCCTGTTGTTATCCAAAAGGATGCCGACATATATCAAAATTCTTTAAAAGTCCCACTGTTGCTTAACAAGCTATGCAAGTTGTAGCAATGTATGCACTTATATATGATGAACTCATTAGAATTGGGATAAATGCCATATTCGGTTATGGAGTGTTCAATTATATCATGAGTGCAAGTTCAAAACGTAGTAGGTAGAATCCATCATACTGTATATAGGAAATAATCGATTTATGGCTAGTTGGGTGGAACTTTTGGACGTAGTACAGACTGTGAACTTCATAACTAGTTTAATTAAAATCGCTTTGACCTACAAAATATTACATGCAAATATTGATGTGGAAATGCAACTATATTAGAAAATCAGGCAGATACCGACATGACAAACACAACTTCAACTAAATCATGAAAATATGAACAAAGAAGATTTATACGAAGACCACTGAGAATACAATGAGAATAGGACAATGTGCTCCGGAAGGTTAAGCGTCATCTGCTTCCTCGAATACAACCGTCTTGGTCTATCCAAGTAAGTAATGTCACGTTCCCAAACGAGAACAAGGTCAATAACAACGGAACCACTCGGTCTTATAACAGACATCAAACACTTTCAACTTTATATTGCATAAGGAAATATTTTCCAATGAAATCATTATGACGACCATAGAATTATGATATTGGAGACAAATTATTGAATACCGAATCAACTGCGACTTGTTGGTGATGCAAGCATGTTCCCATCCATAAATGGAAAATTTACAATAGCGAAAATTGAAATCATTGCTCTTACAGCTTTATTGACACCTTTCCCTGTAGGTTTTATTGTAGGAGAAGATCATCGTATGCAGCTGAAATATGTGATCTATAAATAAGAAATTATTTGAAATCTAACCAATCAACTCATTCGAGTTTGAACGAATCGATGTGTCAGTCTGTTGCAAGCTCTGGGCACAATAATGTAGTATTTGTTTGAAGGTTTTACAATACTCCAAATAACATCATCTTCAAATTGTTGGAGGCTTTTATTAAAATGTAGAAGTAGAATGGAACCATCTACCCTCAGACACATTCAGATACTTTTCGCAATTTATTTCCTGTTCCCATAGCAACCATTAAGGTATATCTAGAAACAGCTATATGCATATCTTATTGATCTGATCGTACTTTTAATGTTTCAAATAAACCGTTCCTGTCAATTACACAAGTGGTAAGGATATAATTGTCTCCAAGCTTTATGGTGATAAAGACAAGAAATTACACACAAGAGTCAGTATAACGCTTGTGGTTTTCCTTTAAGTACATGTAAGGCACAATGTACTTTTAAACTTGTTATTTTCGAAGTGATCTATTGCCAATTTCAAGAATAAGATTAAACTGAAAATGCTGAAAAATCATTTTGCAAGATCCTCGCGAAAACTGCATCCTTTTTCCTTCCCACTTTTGGAAATACCACGAAATTTTGCACCATCGAAAAACCTTTACAGTACAATGGTCTATTAAAACCAAACGAGGAAAATGAAATCAGGAAGAGAGATAGTCCCTGATTTTATATACAAGTAATTTTTTTTAGGAATTAAGTGTCTTCATGGTAAGTATCGACAACAGTTCAAAATGGTAACATCAAATATAACGATACTTATTCTCGCTGAATTTTTGTTCTTGTTTTTTGTTTTGATAAAGAAACAAAGAAATATCTTGTGAAACACGATGAATATTTACGGCGTTCAAACAGAAACCATCAAAAATCGTTTATGAACATAACCTTAATTTACAGCTCTCATGTACATTTCAGCCGGAACAACTAGTCTGTCAGATCAGGTCTCTTCCTATAGGCTACATGTGTCGTAAATCATCTACTGATCGTGTTTGTGATTTGCTTTTTTTTAAAATCACATCCGATACTTTCCCTATATACCGGAAGTGTATTTAGGACAAGATTGAAAAATATTTTTATTCTGCCTGGGCAAAATAACAATCTGCCAGGGCAAAATAACAATATGCCAGGGCAAAATGACAAACTGTGAAGGCAGAATAACGATCTGCCCAGTCAAAATGATATTCCATCACGGCAAACTCATTACCTGTCCAGACAAAATAACTCAAATCTGCGCGGGCAGAATAATGTGTTATTTCACCAAGAAAGATTTTTTGAACATGATAGTTTATTACTTTTGCCCGCACAGATTGTTCTATATAATAGAATGTAAAAATGTTTTTCTTTTTTTAATTATAGGGAAATTATGGTGCGATAAGAATGTAAAATAAAAGTGCCACCGTTCGTTACCGCGCATCCGGTTTTAGAGCAAAATAATAGCGCGTGATACCAATTACCTCCCCTACCAAGGGACAATGACAATCCTGTAGTACATCATCATAACTAATTAACGTTTCCTCCGACATATCTCAGTGACATAGAGAAGAAGGACTGAGAGTCACTAGTACACATATACAAGGATTCGTCTAGAGATTCAACTGATCGGAAAGAAAAAATAGGGCCTGCATATATCTAACGTAATATTTACCAACCAATCAGGAATAGAGAAACCCAAATGTAGCATTGTAAACGTGTTCGAAATAGGAAAATTGGGCGATATCCCAACTTCTATTTCCCTTTCAGTTTTATTATCAATTTTCGATCGTTTTCCAATAACTTTAAGTGCGCTGGTTACAAGTATTTTGACCATAGAGGATTAATTGTTCACATCAACAGTTAATCAGAAAGAGCGTGAAACGTGTAGAATAATGTTTCCAAAATATCACTTGCCTCCCATAGATTTTGTCTGGGTTTCTGGTTTCGCCAGTCACATCAATGGACGAGACCATAACATGCCAGAGGGTAGAGTTCAAATAATGATGTTCACATGGCTTCAAAAAATGGTGTGTATTTTCCAAGAACGTTTTATAAATATCTAAACGGAATGACACAGTCACTGGACAAAATATACATTTTCCATATAACTACCAAGAAGTAACATCAATGTCAGTTCTATACAACACATTGGACGTAAATATTTATCAAATAACACAGCCAGACATATTTATATTTATTAAATAACAGCGCCTTCGATGTTTCCAAGCCTAGGACATAGTCTGTCGAGTTGTGTACACAGCGAAGGCTTTTGGTCTGCCTCTCTTATTCAGCTTTTGTTAAAGTCTGACTTACGAATGATTAAATGTGATTTTATCCTGAACACTCACCTCCTTCAATGAATGAAGAGTTCCAAAAGCATCTGCCACCATCAATCTACCGTGTTGGTTGAACCAATGGCCCGGCATAAGCAGCTTATAAGAAATTGTCAGAAGATTATAGACTATCAATAGAAACGGATCTGACAGATACATGCAAAACATATTTTTGTCGATTTTTATAACAAAAAAAAAATTGAATGCTCACCATGGGTATTTAGAGTGTTTGTTACATTCAAAACAACAGTTTTAACAACAAACATGTGAACCACTATTTTCTCACCTCCATGAGATAAACCAATGTTTGTACATATATCTTTTTCTTTCTGATTGTGACGTCACTTGGTTTAGAGAGGCAGAAGACATTGACCTTTCCAGGAAAAACATGGTCTCCTTACTACGGTTATATTAGACAACGCGAATTTTACTACTGCTACAGAAATGAAAGACGGATTGAATGGCTCCTAAATGAAAGACAGATTCAACGAACTCTTTGGGGATGAGGCTTCTTATTGTTTAGGTTAAAGTGACATCTGATATCTGGACACGCGCGCAATGTAGTTTATCTAATGGTCCCATTACAATTAAACGACCAGTCTATTCATGCTCTCAACCTTTTTTGTACTCCGCATTCGGCAAGAAAAGATGACGAAAGCACAAGTTAGGAGTCTTTCTGTAACTACTTGCCATAGAGCTGTCCAAACTTTGCACGATTGTTTCAACAGTGTCCACAGAAATACAGATAAAGCGGGTCGTAGATATAAACATTCTATATATTGGCATTGTCACAAAACCTGTCCCCGATACATGTTGATGGAATTGCTATTTTTGTACATTGGAGGAGAACATACTATCTAGTACATATTTCCAGCGATAAATATGAAGGATTATTCAACACTATAACAGGCTATAGGTGTGCTATCTTCGCTGGTGCTACCAATCTAAAAGCTGTACACATGGTTTCTTTACACTGTAAACCATATAAAAACCACAAACGGTGTCTGTCATCAGGACTAGATCAATGTAATGGGGTTCTAGACAACATTTCAATGCATGGTTGAACCATTTGCAACGTGATCTTTGTTTTAAATGTGTAAATATATCTTCGTTTCTGATCTGTGTTCAAAGTACTCGATAGAAGTTACATAATATTAATATGTGAAACGTGATATATTTTAGTGTCTGTAAACGTTTTGGAAACAAGTGTTCAAGGTTTGAACTTATGAAAGGTCTTTGTCAAGTAATTATAGGAAATTATGTACCTGGTGTTACTTCTCATCTCATCTGTAGTGGATATATCCGGTCCGCCGCACAGTGCTGGTGATACACTGTGTAATTGGCTTCAATGATTTGGACTTCTCGCCTCGCTTACGAGGCAAAACAATTGTAGACGAAGTGTTATTCTTGATTTGATTATACTGTATAGAATAGTGTTATCATCTTGTGAGTCTTTCGTATAACATTTCTCTGTAGAAAAGCAAATAAATGAATGAACAAAAAACCCTATGTGATACACACTAAAGTCGTATAACAACACAGTCATCAGAACAAAGTATTAAATTACATTTCTATCTTCACTCAAAATGCTTAGAACCCGGAACAGGAATCAGACATCAAAAGCAAAAATAAACACATTTGTAACATATGATTAAATCTCAAGGACAGATATCCAAAGAATATTCCTGTTCCAAAATAAATATTTTGTTTTATCTTTACAAAAAAATGTGTGCAAACGAGATAAACAAAAAATTAACTCCCTGCATTAAACAAAACACAATTATTTTGATGGTTTTTGATCACGAACGCGATTCGCTGCAAAGAAGAATAATGCACACATCTCTCGCTGTGTTAATATCCGACTGCCATCTTACTGGTAATTAGGAGTAAAAACTATCACGATGAAAAATATTGGTTTTTATTTAATTTTCATTTTTTTTTCTTTTTTGTAACTTTTATTTTTTATAAAAGGAAAAACTGAAACAGAACTATTTATCAATCACCAACTTCAGACGACATAAAACGACACGAATTTGAAAAAAATGGTCTCAGAGAGACTAAAATGGAAAAATGGATTAGAAAGTCGTTTTTGTATGATAAAGGTCAAGGCTACTGATCGTCACGTGACATCTCGTTTCGTATCATATAGTCCTATTGTGAGCTGAATTGATAACAAATAAAATCTCATAGATGAAGCTGTGTCTTATGTTTTCTGTGTCCAGTGTTTTCTGTGTCTAGAGTTTTCTGTGTCTAGTGTTTTCTGTGTCCGGAGTTTTCTGTGTCTAGTGTTTTCTATGTCGAGTGTTTTCTATGTCTAGAATTTTCTGTGTCTAGTATTTTCTGTGGCTAGTATTTTTTGTGTCTTGTGTTTTTTGTGTCTTGTATTTTTGTGTCTAGAATTTTCTGTGTCTAGTATTTTTTGTCTTATATTTTCTGTGTCTATTGTTTGTTGTGTCTAGTGGGTTTTTTTTCTTTTTTGTGTCTTGTGTTTTCATGATGCATCTTATGATACAATATTTGATGTAAACATTATAGACAAAAAGGAAATGTTCACATGTCTCGAGGGAGGATTCCTATTTGAAAAGTTTGCTATTTTTTATTATGAGGACTTTTATTTCCTTTATTGCCTTATCATGCCAGTTAATAGTTTTGCTATTTCCTTTAGATATATAATCAATATCATTCTCAAATGAATTAAAATGTTCTGTTATATGTCTGATTTAAAAAATAATATTTGTAAATTGATGACCTCAAATGATCGAGTGTTTTGTCAATATGATTGGGAAATATGCACCTGTTGTTTTTTCCAAAATACCTAACAATCATTTGAAATCTGTCTCCCGATATTTGATTCGCAGCTTCTGTAGCCGTTCTTGAAATGAATTTTATTTGAAAACATCATAAAACCCGAAAGTTAAACCAGAACCATAAACATAACCACATTTATACTCAGAAATAGCCTTCGATTCTCAATAAAATAAATGCTTCTTTTCATTAATCTACTTTACGTCAACATCAAAGCACAGCAATTAAATCAATCAATTTTTGATTGATTAATTAATCTATTTAATGTACTTGGTATCAGTCTATGAAGACAAATGTGTCTTAATTATAAAAGGTCGTATATAATATGCTTTGTCTAAATTGAAGTTGATATTCAAGTTTTATAAAAGGTTTGATTGCTATGTTACTGTTAAGAAAAACAACTGAAATAACAACAACACAATTCAAACATCCGATTCAGATGATAGCCTTATAAACAACTTAAAACTAATTTTAAATATTTGCAAATGAAAATGTAAGTAGAATTCAGTCTGTGAATTTACATGTTGAATCAAGTTCTTTTAACCCAAGTAATCAAAATATATACAAATATGAAGTTAATTCATTCCAAAAATATCTTACCTCCCTTCATTAAGCTCTTGTTTGGTAGGAATTCAAAACGAAATTGATTAAAAGTCTTCCATAGCCACATCTCTTTGAAATACAATGTACCCATAACATGTGAAATGGAGGGTGGTTCTACTTTGCAGTCTTGGCTTTAGAATATTGGAATATGTCTTTTTGGTCTTTTATTTGAACCGGCTTTCTTTCCCGTTATATCCACGACCAGCATCGCATTGTCCGGTTGGAGCAAAACGGCGCAACTCGAATAATAAATGAATCCCTATTTTCTGACTTCACGAGAGGAATCTATAAAATTGCCTGTTAAAAATGGGAGTTGAGGAATGTCAGTTCTGGGTTTGTGGTACCGAGATGACGATGATGACTTACCTTGTCAAGGAGAAGGGGTACCTAACGCGAATTCGGGTGCAGGGTACTTCATCACACTAATTGACTGTCTTAGATAAACCAAGCAGACCATTATCTGCCGCGGACATACGGAAAATACTTTGTTGTTGTGTAAAAAGTCGTTCGAAGTTGACAAGAACCGAGATGTGTAAAACAGATAGTGTCTTAACTAATAGTCTGTAATCAAGGTACAACAGAGAACAGAAATCATCCTCTGATGTATCAAGGTCGATTTGTAATTTATCATATATTTTGTAAGTAATGACTTCGAACCACTCGGAAATTAAATATATACAGAATACGTACGTTACATACATCAAATTCACGTGAACAGAAAGAGAATAAAGATAAAATATGAAGTGACGAGAAAGAAAATGATCTATCAGACATCTTTCCCCTTGGGATTAAAAGCATGCCATTACGTTTTCAGCGCTGACCACTTCACAGATCGTGTTGAATATCATGGTCTGCTGTAAAACCCTAGAACATAGACTATAATACCATATCAGCACGCCTGTCCAGACTTGTTAATTGTGTCTGATTCGATGGAATGCTTTCTTTCAGTGGACATTATCAAATGATAAATCCACAGCGATGATTTGTTTCAATTGGCAGTATTAATCGAATTCATCTGCTTCGCTGCACAGCATACAGTTGCCGCTAATTGTTCAACAGTTAACATGACAAAAAAGGTGTGTCAGCTACCTTAAAATTCGGATGTGCTGCGTTTATAATTAAGGTTTGTGTTAAGTCAGACATGAAATCGATTGCTTCCTGATCTCATAAGTGCATGTTTCTGCAACTGTTTAACATCATCGTTGAAAAGTTGTTATTTTCTTTTGCACTTGCTTCTCTACTTAATGACAGCAATTAAATGTGAATAGGAATAGGGATGCCAGTGTCGGTTTTATGTCCGTCTAAATTCATGTTGGTCGTGTTTCAAATCAGTACTAGTTTAGTGAAAGCAAGTTCAATCTATCTTTAAAAAGATGAATCAATGCAAATTTGCTGCTTATTTCGCTTTGTTCGTATGTAAATTGGCAGATTCCTCTCACACGAAATTGTCCGCAAGTCGCCAATTAATGTTCTAAGTTATCTTAATCGTTTAATAAATTATGTTTTTAATGCAGGTTACATATAACAGTTACAATCGCTAATGATGGCTACTGGTGATAAGTTAGTAACTTTCAAAATGTCAATACTGCTGATAAGCTGTTTTATCACAAAGACAGTAAAAATTTATTCGCACATGTAAGAAATATAACAAATGTTATCTATCGCATAATCCGTCTGTTATCTGGAGAATTCGCCTGTGTGTGTGTTGTTTAACACTTGTGATATATATATATATCACGAGTGGTATATACCCTGGGGCGTTTTTCATTGGCTGTGTCAGTGAAAACTGGATTGTGATGGAAGAAGAAGAAGACACCTGCCAGACCACATGGGTATACTAGGAGTCTCCAATGTCCTGCACTGTAAAACACATGTAACGTTTCTAGTTGATTAATTGTATTTTTTTTAAACTAACAAGAAATCAATAACAAGAATAAGTCTTAAATAAAAAAAGAGCAACAAAACGAAAACAGATCAATGTTTTCATACAACTGCAACCGATGTAATAAAGCAAAACCTCCTAACAACATGTCGTTCATGACAGATTGGAAAGGACGCGTTAAAAGAGGTCACAAGGAATCGCCTACCATATTATGCAGTAGCCCTATAATTCAATAATTTTTTATTTTTTGTTAAATTCTGATTTTTCCTTGTACTTGAAACTCGGCATGTATTTTCTTAAAGTATACGTTCCATTGCTACGACAGTAAGCATTTCCACATAACGAATACCTGCATTGCCTGTGTACTTAGAAGCAAGGACATCCCCATCAATAAGACAAGAATGCTTCCAAGATGAATACTTGTCCACGCAACACCTGCACACAGCATTATTTTTCTCCGGGCTCTCTCAAATCACGGCATTGACAGCCAAGTTATCACATGATAACATACACCTCAAAAAGCAGAAGACAAAGAAAGCTTTCAATAGATTTATAATTGGAAGCAGCAGAGACAAAAAAATGATTTAACTACATCATGTGCTTCGTCTTTCTAGGACACGTCAGTGATGCTAAGGGCCTAAATTTTCAATCCTATGAGGTAACTGAGGACAATCAAACCTAGTCGAAATGAACATCAATATATGAAAAGTGTGTCTATGACACCGAGTACATAAGGTCAAATTCTCTTTTTCATATATATATATATCATATGTATTCAATTCTCTAACAAGCAACAATGGCATAGGAAGTAAGCGAGCCACCACATGGAATGTAATTATTCATCTTTAAAGCTGGAGACATTTTAAAGTAAAGTTGCTTTATCTATTTATTTAATGAAGCCTAACAGATGCCCAATATAAATTATTGCATAACAGAAGAAGCGTCTCTCTCTCTCTCTCTCTCTCTCTCTCTCTCTCTCTCTCTCTCTCTCTCTCTCTCTCTCTCTCTCTCTCTCTCTCTCTCTCTCTTTGTGGGTGGGTAGGTGTTAGTGTTCCTATGTGAGAGTCAAACCTATGTTCATATCTAAACTTTTGTCACGATCAACAATATATTCATCAAGGACCATTGGCTAGATGTCAAAACATTGATCTTGGTGTATTTTTCCTGTTTGCCACGTTTTAATTAATTTCGAAATAATGAAAAATATTTTGCAATCAAGATTTTTTTCTCAAAATATAGAACATTCTTAATATTGTTTATGTTAAAAATCAAAACATTGTTTACGGAACTCATAGGAAAACATACATAGAATCACATATGGCATTCTGATGTTACGAGTGAATGACCTTCAAGCTGCCCAGAGCACTTTCCGTAATGGATGGGCATTTTGAGTGATGGCTACCATTAAGACATTATTGATAATTCGGAAGGTTCAACATCGCTCTACGGGGCCTTTTACCCAGTCCTCTCCAGTAACACCAATACACACTTACATATATTGATAGCTGTGTTTAGTTCTTGGCTTATCGCTTATGTTGCTAGTTCGATATAATATTCCGGAATCGATCAGGGATGTTTTTGACTCCGATTTTACACGACGTGCCGCAATATCAATGTGTTGAGTTGGCACACGACTACATTGTAAATATGATCCTGAGATGTTTGGATCGATTGTTGAAGTGATCTACTTACGTTTTGGTATCAACATCACAATGTCGGTTGATTCATTGTTCCTTGGTGACGTCTCTGTGGTCAAACATATCTGTTTTTTTTTTTTTTTTAATACTAAAGTTGCGACGATCTGCCAGGAAATGTCACAGTCATTCAAATGACCGGATTTCAGTGTATAAGTGAGTGACATGTTATTTGTAAGGTGGGTTAGTGGCTATTAACCAAGGCTGCGAGTCTATTTTTCAGTGGAGTATATCACACACAAATCAGAATGATCTTGCAGATATGTATACACGTATATAAGCTTTGGAATTTGTATTGAGTCTGTTTTAACTTAAACTGCTATACCAAACATTGATGAACAATGTTAGTTTATATTGTTTTATTTAACTCGATACAGAATTCATATGACATCCACAGAGTAACTAAATTACTTTTGCATTAATGTAAATCACTTCGATTTCGCGAATGCTTTATTTCGCGAACTTATCTGTACAAACATATTCGTGAAAACTTTATTTCGCGACCGCCAATCTACAAATGACTTTAAATTCGTGAATGACAAACTGTTCGAGACCAGTACACCTCAAACGTTCGATATCGGTATCAGTATCAACATGATCAATTTTCCAACAAATATTCGCGAAGGATTTGAATTCGCGATTGACTCGCGTATAAATACGAAAATAAATCCCTCGCGAAATATAAGAGATTCAAAGTATCTCGGTATGGGGTCTCTAGAACACAAGATCTTCATGCAGGCTTGACTGTATTTACTTCATAATAGTGTTATTAAACTATTGGTATTATTGGAAGCTATTCCATAAAGCAACTGTTACACTACTATACCAATATATTCTATTTCATTTTCTAATGTTTAATTCGGTAACCATTTCTACGAGGATATCAATATAGGTTTGTCTGAACAATTCTGTTTTTTTTTTTTTAAGTTTTGCTAATCTTTGTATATCAAGGGGGCAAAATGTCCCCTGTGGGCCACCAGTAACAATACGTTGCATTGTAGTCGAGTGATATGTAAACATCACGACATTAAAATGTTCAGTATATAATATAATAAAAAATAATAATATGATACATTTTATGTATATAATGATTAGCAGAGGGCGAAATGGATAAATGTGGTACACCTGTAACAATATGTTGAAATCTGAGGTTCTCGGCTTTGTGTTGATATGTTCATTAATCTTTAAATCTAACGAAAGCTGTTTCGCATTAAAACCTGATTGAGCAAAGGGGAGTATTTACGCAAGTAACCATTGCAGTAATTTGTAACATGTCTTTCAAATGTTTAAGCTAAACTTGGCGGAATAAAGGTTTGTTTACTATTGCTTTACGTCCTATTAACAGCCAGGGTCATTTCAGGACGTGACAGGTTTTGTTGGTGGAAGAAAGACGAAGTTCCCGGGGGCAAACCACCGACCTGCGGCCAGTACCTGGCGACTGTCCTACTTAGGACTCGACCCAGAGGTGGATGGCTAGAGATAACGACGGTCAGACGCCCATCAGACCACCACGCCCCCTGGCAGAATAAAAAGGAATAGCACTAATTATATACATGCAGAATAAACAGGAATAAAGTAGATCATACGGCCGTTTAATCCTTCTAGGACTCATTAGAGACGACTGATGCTAGGGGTTAAAAGTGCTGAAGTCTAACAGAAAAATATATACCTGTTTAAGCGTAATTAATTGGAGATGTCATAACATATACATTAAACCAGGAAGATAATTATAGGTCGTCTTCACTGTATCAGTATACGATTGATAAAATAAACATGTCCATGTCAGGTAATGACAAACCTTATAGACAAAAAACAACTTAAGCAGCCAATCAAACAGAATAACGCTATTTCTCTTCGACGGCATTTATCATTTTTGACAAGGATTGATTACGACGATTTCCGGTCATAACTTCCGGTCGAGTTTAACTCACCACTTGAGAGAACCCGTCAGCTAATCAATTTCTGAACCTTAGAAAAGTAATTCTTTACGGCCTGGAGAAATATGAATGACTCCAACAAGGCGTGCATGTATCACAGAGACCACGGGGAATAATATACTATTGTTAAAACAGCAGTCAGCTGAGTCGATAGATACGGCCGCGACAGGGCGAAGATTCAAACAATGTACACTGTTCATCAGTTCCTAGAAACGATTTATTTTTTATGTCACGTTTATTATATGAAAGAACGATGTAAGTAGGAAGAAAACCAGCATGTCCATTACATAATCAAGCAATACGTATACACATATATATTTGAAGATGATAACACAATTGACGACGGAAATTTTTTTATTCGTGCCCTATTCGGGCCTCCAACTCACGATCTAGAGAACCAAATCGTGTAGCCAGGAAATTCGACAAATGCCTCACAAACTCCACCACCCCGACATCCAAACAAATAGATGCTTGGAAGTTGCATTGATAAACAGCTGGAAATTCTTGACATGGTCAAAGTGGCGAATAATCTATTATGAGATATCAACACTTGGATCGCAATGTATGTGGGCAAGAATTAGCTAATGTGACCCTAAGTGTGACATTGCAAGAAAAAAAAAACAAAAATATTCATCAGCCCACAAATGTTGTTAGAAGTATAACTGTAAATGGTGTATTTCTATGTGTAACAAAAAATTCATTTTGAAACTTACTTCAGTTAAGAACAAAGAGAATTAATGAATTTAGAGTATGTAACATAGACACTATTCCCAAACTGAGATTGATGGTTCTTTGACCTGTTCAAAGTTTAGTATTAGGTTTGTTTATCTCAAAACATTGTCCATCATCTCGACTCAGAAAATTGCAATTTTGAAATGTATCATGTATTTCAGAAATTCTATGAAAACAGGTTTCCACTTATTGTTCTGTCAATGTTACATGCAATTATTAAGTGATAAATATAATCAGAATTATGTTCTTGATAAACAAGAAAAGTATTTTTTCATTGTGTTACTATCGTATAAAGAAAATTCTATCCAAATTATTTGCAACCATCTCATTTCAGTAATCAAGTAGTTACACATATGTTGCATGTAACATGGACACAAAAAATATGAATCAAAAAGCATGCCAAAAATGCTATTAAAACATTAATCAAATCCTGTACAAAACAAGCGTTTTTATCGATAGACCGATCGTTTTGCAGTTGATTAACAACTTTAACAGCACCACAATTCTTCAGGCATTTAATAAATACGACTCTACTGCAGAAATGTCAGACTTTTTGCCTATAATGTATCCACTGGCGGCGTACAACTTGTGCTGCTTCCTTGTTATCTAATCAATTAGATCAATTTGTTTTTTCATATGACGATAAAAATAAATCAACTTTAATATTTAAACAATGTTTATTCTCCATACTTGCATGATTTTGTTTGTTTTTTTATTGGATAAACTACTTTGACACTAAAATTTCATTAGCGAATTCTTGCCCATATATATATATATAAATATATATAAATGAGAATGAGGCAAAATAATAAAATATTTACACGGAGAGAAAAGTACAATGAGAATAAGACCAGGAGATGTGGAAGGGTAAGCGTCTTTAATCGGTGACACCCGCCATGTAAATCTTGCTCAATCCAAGTAAATAATATCACGTTCCGAAATGAGAACAATGTATACAACAGCAGAATATCCAGGCATACTAACGAGTATCAAAGACGGCCAGCCTCATATCGAATGATGATATAATATGTCTCAAGGAAATTATTTTGACGACCAAAGAATCATCACGGTGGTCGTACATCTTGGTGGAAAGTTTGATTTATATTTCTGGTTGGTAAATACGATGGACAAGGTCTGCTACATTTTCTATTATTAAATGACAAGACATCATCAGTATACCAGTTTGTGCCCAGCTGGACAATAGTAATAGAGAGACACGTAGAAAATAGGTTTTTTTATCCAAGGATCTACACGGAATAAAACACATCTAACAATTTTGATATTTTTTTTTTACAAAAACAACGCTTTAGACCTTTGGGTAACTATTGGTGTTATATTGAAATAAAATTATTATGTGTTTAACGCGGTTCTCGTGGTTGACGCCGTCGGTGATGGAGAATGCGCTTTCGGAACATTTGTGTTTTTGCTTTTATTCCTTGATTCCAGTGTTAATGTTTCGTTGGTTCGTGATTTTCGCTCGCTTTATCTAGTTTAAGTTAGAATAAGTTAGATAAATTACAAAAAGTTGAGAGTTAGCGAATTTGACATGTTCGCGGTTCGTGGATATAGGTTGTTGTAAAAATAAATGTTTCTTACAATCAAATAAACATGTAAATAACAAAATAATTTTGAAATTATAGACTTCAGTAGTCATCATCTGAATTTAAAGATATATAATGACGTAAAAACACCAAAGTATCTACCTATTCTCATTATATCGTATTTCCATGGCAACACGGCGGAGGACTGGCAATCCTAAATATTAGATATATAATCATGGCCCTAACAGGAAATAAACCGCTACACGATCTTTCCATATCTCTTAAAACCACGCAGGTGTTATTTTGTTTCACAATATTTCCTGACAATTTGAAGTGTATCGGATTTAAGATGGAACATTTTATATCAATACATTATTTTATAAGGTAATTTCTGTAACCAGAAACCTGAAGAACAGACAAATTTAGAATCGTTTTTGTTTTGTTTCTTGGAAGTAGGATTATTATGTACAACCAGGTTCATTGGCTGCAATATTCTTCGGGAAATTAAAATATTAAGTTAGGCTCATGAGATGAAAATCACGTTTTCCATAATTACATGTTTACGAGACTTTCAGGTTTTTCTTAAACATTGAAAAATAATAAACATCTATGCTATTTCTTGTATTCTTTTAGTTCAATTTTCTTACCAAACACAATTCTCAAGGTCACGTGTTCTACTAAACAGGAAGCCTAAACCGACATCATAAAATATCAACATTAATTAGTACAAGTCGTTGTCGCAGGAAGGCTTTAGAGTTATTTCATTTGAAAAAAATGCACAAATATTAATGGAAATGCATACATACCCTATGTATGAGATATGCATTGGTCACATTATGCTTTTAAATCAAAGATGCAATATTTTAGTTTTCTAGCATTTAATATGACCTGCTTGGTATTTCTATGGTTATTTCAAAAAGGTTTTTATCCGTCGGATTATTTTTTTCGCGGAATCATTTGTTAGTAACAAGTCATTTAAAACATGGTGTAAGTCAAAAGGGCACGCGGCAGGAAATAATGAATGATCGCATCTGACAAGAAGACTTTCCCAGAAAAAAAACGTTATAAATTCACGCCTACGTCCCATTTTCTAAATACAATTTGATTCCATTAAATGTCGCCGATTTCAAGTCTAGTTCCACACGTAAGCGGAGGAAATCCTTACTACGGTTTAGAGTGTAGAGGGATTCCTTGAGGAATGAAAGTTTCACAACCAATTTTAACGATAACGATAGCAATAGGTTCCTAATTGTATTACAGGATTAAATCTAATTACGACAGGTTACAGACATAGAACAGGTGCAGAAGGTTTGGTCCGTTACGTAATCGTAATGATATATAATCAGGTATTTCCAGTTAATATTGTCACGAGCCGTTGCGTTTTTGTGAATTGTGTATACAGTATCTAAACGATAAATGTGTTCTTCGCTTTCAGTCAACCGTTTAATATCACAGAGATAGAGGACACAGACTGGAAAACACATGAAATAATGGGAACTTGTAAGATATCTCACAATGGCCAACTGCTACAAGCACGATACGCTAGTTTCGTATAAAATCTGAATTTGGGGCACAAGAATCCGGCTGGACGCAGCTGTGCTAATTTGTAACGCTTCCTAATACCTCCCCAAAATTGTACAAAAATCTAAGAATGAAGCATATTTATACTATACACCCTATGTCAGTTTCTAAATATATCCCTGACTTACCTAATGATCTTTTGACATGGTTCAATGTTTGGCTTTTTGGCTGTAGATCACACTGATTGATATACACATATATAAATATTGGTCAATACAATATATTTTGTGACTTTCATTATTTCGTAATGTAAAATACGGAAAATGACACCATCATGAAACGTTTTAACAATACTTATCCTTATGTTTTTCTTTCTGGTCAATTTCACCTTTAATTTGAGGTCTTCCTGTTTAAATATACATTTGTATATAAGTATAGCCCACAGCCAGTAGACGATTCACTACATTCTTGTTCACAAGAAAGACGGAAAATGGCTGTATTTAAGCAGGTGCACTACTTCGCTGGAATTTTATATATGACATTTTCTTACAAATGGTAGGAATGGGCGAGGAGGGGAGGACTAACTGAAATGCATTTGATTTCGATAAAATCTAATGAAGGAGGTGATCCAAATGAAAGCGCACTTGCCGTGTGTTAATATGGTCCTAGTTCGAATCTCTAGTGGGCAATAAACGGGTTCACCTGCCCGAACACGTGAGTTTTCTTTTAACAATTCGGGGTACCCTCCACAGTAAGACATGTTTATTTCCCTCCGGGACAAAATAAGCTTTAGATTGTCCGTTCTAGTACTCGTCTCCAACTTAACGATTACAGTTTGCGACAACATCGACTCTTGTAACACACTTTAGAATGTCAGCGTGTGCTGGGTTACCTTTTATCAATGGTAGGAGAGTACTTTATGTCTTATTTAACAGTTTTGGCAATGCCTGTTGGGAGATCATAAGGACAAGAGGATGTGATTTAGTGATTTGTGTGATTAAATGCTTCATCACGTTAATGGGTTGCCGTCTTGATGAAAGGCGAGTCGATATGTATAGGTGAGGTGTAGGTAGAGGTTAGCTATGATTTACTCCATATATTTGAAGTTTGGTCGTAGTATCATACCCAGAGACACATATAAACACTCAGTATGAATATTCATTGAAACGAAAACGGTCATAATAATCTTATTGTACAATTGGAATATGTTATTCTTGACCATCAAAAGTTTCAGCTTTATTCTGCATATGAGGATTTTTTTCATTGGTTGAACACCTCTCTAACCGTTATAGTTATAGTCCCTCTCGTGATTGGCCGTGGCAGGTAAGTCGTTAGTTCAATACCAATTTTTTTTTCGAACCCAATGATTTTCATGAATTTGAAATAACCGACCATCCTGTGTGGCTGTTGTCGTGTCCTTAGACAAGGCCTCTAGATGGCAGGTGACTGGTCTCTTCCGTATTGTGTTCAATGTAACGTTAACCACTTACTACTTCAAGGAGACACCTTCTTAAAAATAATATTGACAGATCACTGACGATAAACGAATAACTATCTCGCCTGACCCTCTGTAACATTCTACACTTCGTTGTTCTCGAGATGAATCATTTGATCCGTTTCGTTTACACAGACAAACCGGTTCGTTGACACTTAAAATATAACATTTCAGTTGTAAATCTGGATAGTCCTATGAAAATCAATACAAACTACGAAATGCTAAGTTGAAGATCGTCTCTGAGCACAATAAGATCAAAGGATCCGTCCTTATTTCTTAAACGAAAACGCCTAATTCAGATGGTCAAACCGATAAACGAAACGAGGCTGTCAACAGCTGACGTAAGGCAATGCCTGAGACGTTATACCTCAGACCATAGACCTGATGATTTCGTTTTTGTTGTCGATTTGTTGTGGAAAATTAAAAGTGAATTTAATCAGTTGAAAGTGAATTAAGAGTTGCAATGGTTAGGATTAACGACAATATTAGTAAAATTTCAGTTTTCTATTTGTGTTACAGCTATGTCATTGTGTATGTTTTTTCTTAGTTTTTTGGAGTCAGTGGCCAAACCTTGAACAGAAATCACAAATCCACAACAGTAATAAAAACATAATATTTCTTATCTTCCATTCTCCAGAAACGCCAGAAATGTAAGAATTTTATATCAGTTACAAGCTATACCAAAACGACCCCGTAGTTTATCGTTGGCGGGCGATGAACACAACTGTAGAAACTTTATCATATCGTCTTGTATTCAATTTGCCAAGGGAGTACGCTTCACTGTATCAGACAGCTTCAAGCACTGGCTATGAACAGAATCCAAATACCTTTTTAAAAATATGATGAGCACATCAATGACGATATCTTTTCCCATGGTGCCACTTGTAAACAAGCAGACGAGCGTTTGCATTAAAAATATCGAAATGAAACAATCTGTAATGTCAATCTGCTTTAGAGTATATGTCCGTCTGGTGATATCGGGTGATAGATTTAATTGAATTACTTAAAAGACGGATCAATTTAAGATTACCGTAGATACTCTCCTTGGACAATATGTTGAAGGGATAATGGAATTGTATATTATGTACGTCAAGTAAAGCATTGCAGTAGCTGTTCTTAGATAACACACAAATGCTTTATATGGTAAAACAAATATCGATTAGATCTTAGCTCTCGAAGGCGAAAATATTTGTTAGACTCAATAACTTAAATTTTCAAATTAAATTTTTGCACATTTATAACAAAACTATGAATGATTTTATCATGTTGTACGGAAAGGTGACAACTGCGTATCGTATTTGGAGATATATTCTATTGCAAATGTACCGAACTGTATAATGAACGATTCTTAGTTTGATAAAACCTTCCTGAGTTTTGTTTACAGCAACTTATTCGTGTTCTGTAATTTGTTCTACAGTTTCCTTACTCAACAGTAATAGGATACACACACATAATTAGCTAAATTTTGCGTAGCAATCTAAATTCAAACAGAAAAAAAATCAGAACTCTGTAATTGGAACGCGCTTGCCACACAAAGGCAAGACAACTAGTTAATAGCTCTTTTGTTTTAAACATTAAGTTACCATACCGGAAGTGTATTCTATACTACTAAATAAAAAACCGGTAAAATCAGCAATTAGTTCGAGGTTTCTCATATCAAAAAATATTGATCACGCCCTAAAAACAATCATGGGTTGTTTTGTAGGAAACTGAAATGGAAATATCCTGAATACCGAGATTGATTTTTACCTAATGACGACTATTTGAGCCAATAATGTACAAGATGTTAGTAACCGTACATACCTTACTAATTGTTTCGTATCGATACGACAATTAAACTTTCTCCTCATCACAATGGCGTAGGCACTTCAACATCATAATCAGAAATAGAAAATAAAAACATGTGGGTTTACCAGGCCAATGTAATGGACTCGCGATGTTATTTTTATGTGTGACGTAAACTATGGAAACTAATTGTCTTGAAAAAAAAACAATGAAAGACAGGTGACCTTAGGTAAACCTACCTTTCAGTAGGCGGAAACCAGTTCTAGCTGGATTTGTTAGTATAAGTCAGGAAATCAATCGTGGCAGTTTTTAGGTCGACGTGGAGCATAAAATATCCGATACGTCATAGAGAATTCCGTTATCAAGAATGAACAAACACTTTTAGTTTCTGCTGTTTTCGTTAATTAAGTAAGAATAAATGTGTTGAGTCTCCCGACTCGTCCAAGATTTTTGGATTTTACGGTTGACAAGGTACAATTTTACAATTTACAAACCTTGGAAACAAAAAAATTTTTACACTTATTGCAAAAGACTAGAGGATTTTGTAGCATTGATAAATCTTGGTTTTGTTACATTGAAAACGTCTGTTTTGCTGGTGCTTTTGGTGTGCTGAAAAGTTTGGTATCAACTAAGGGTTTTTATTACGTATTTTTTATTGTTTCTCTAAGAGTCCCATTAGCTCCTGGTGTCTTTCATTTTTGTGTTCTTTTCGTCCCTACGACTTTGGCTTGACAACTCGTGTAACATTTGGAGCATGCGTTGTGAGTAAACAGACGACAAATGAACGATGTTCTGAGGAAGTGGACGACAGTTCCATGATGTTCTGAGGAAGTGGACGACAGTTCCATGATGTTTTGAGGAATCGGACGACAGTTCTATGATGTTCTGAGGAAGTGGACGACAGATCAATGATGTTCTGAAGAATCGGACGACAAATAGATAGAGGATCTTACATGAGTGTCAATGTATTATGGAATTTATTAAACTCGGCTCGTGGCATATCAATTTATTGAACGAGTTTAATAAATTCCATAATTCATTGACACGAGTGTAAGATTCTATTTATCACATAACCAATTAAAATGGAAAAATCGCCAGAAAACTACGATTTACTTCCACTATGCAATCAGCTGTTTCTATATAGGTCAAAACCAACGCACAGTAATCATAGTTTTATCCATCCGTGTTGCAAATAGTACCTTTTTTCAATGATTGAATAAGAGATTGTGATGTTCCAAAATGATATCGACAAAGTAAAGCATTTAAATTCTGTTAAATGCCAAAATAACTTTTAAAAATCACACAAAAAAAAAAATCTTTTGGAAATTCACTTGATATTGGTAACATGACGTCACTCGCCTCGTCATCACGTGTCATTAGGTTCGGCCTAACTACTCCAGTTGCTGCGAGTCACTGTCACTTTCAATGATAGCTTTTCATTTATTTCTGGTAACTCAAAAAATATATACAAAAGTTTCATGTCATACAAAGTTTTGCTCAACGTATTCTTGTTTGATTGATCCTGTATAAACTTCCTACCTCATTTTCTCTGATTGAAACGAAACGACTTGATTCATGGGCAACATGACCGCCATCCGGAGCGGTCGTCTGCTGTTGGGAGGGATCTACCACCTTTTCAATACGATCGCGCTCAAGCGATTGAAAGTCAATCCCACACAATTCAACATTATAAAATACAGCAAACCCCCGTGGGATTTTCTCCTTCACCACACCAGTCCCCTGCTTATCAATAAAAAAAACTGTGTCGCCAATGTTGATCTGGTCTGCCAAATTTTACTACAGTTTGTTGTCGTAGTAAATAAAAGCAGTACTCGCGCGGGCGTATGAATACGTTCACACGATTTTGACCAATCAGCAGACCCCAAACCTTTATTACACATGTGTATTACCATTATTATGACATGGGCGTATGACATAGGAAAACGGGTCGGTTATGTGATAAATGGTGTTCTGAGGAATCGGACGACAGATCAATGGTGTTCTGAGGAAAAGGACGACAGATCAATGGTGTTCTGAGGAAGTGGACGACAGATAAATGGTGTTCTGAGGAATCGGACGACAGATCAATGGTGTTCTGAGGAAAAGGACGACAGATCAATGGTGTTCTGAGGAAGTGGACGACAGATCAATGGTGTTCTGAGGAAGTGGACGACAGATAAATGGTGTTCTGAGGAAGTGGACGACAGATCAATGATGTTCTGAGGAAAAGGACGACAGATAAATGGTGTTCTGAGGAAGAGGACGACAGATAAATGATGTTCTAAGGAAGTGGACGACAGATAAATGGTGTTCTGAGGAAGTGGACGACAGATCAATGATGTTCTGAGGAAGTGGACGACAGTTCAATGGTGTTCTGAGGAAGTGGACGACAGATAAATGATGTTCTGAGGAAGTGGACGACAGATCAATGGTGTTCTGAGGAAGTGGACGACAGATAAATGATGTTCTGAGGAATCGGACGACAGATCAATGATGTTCTGAGGACGTGGACGACAGATAAACGATGTTCTGAGGAATCGGACGACAGATAAATGGTGTTCTGAGGACGTGGACGACAGGAAAATGGTGTTCTGAGTAAGTGGACGACAGATAAATGATGTTCTGAGGAAGAGGACGACATATCAATGATGTTCTGAGGACGTGGACGACAGATAAATGATGTTCTGAGGAATCGGACGACAGATAAATGGTGTTTGAGGAAATGGACGACAGATAAATGATGTTTTGAGGAATCGGACGACAGATAGATGATGTTCTGAGGAATCGGACGACAGAAAAATGGTGTTCTGAGGAAGTGGACGACAGATAAATGATGTTCTGAGGAAGAGGACGACATATCAATGATGTTCTGAGGACGTGGACGACAGATAAATGATGTTCTGAGGAATCGGACGACAGATAAATGGTGTTTGAGGAAATGGACGACAGATAAATGATGTTTTGAGGAATCGGACGACAGATAGATGATGTTCTGAGGAATCGGACGACAGAAAAATGGTGTTCTGAGGAATCGGACGACAGTTCAATGATGTTCTGAAGAATCGGACGACAGTTCAATGGTGTTCAGAGGAAGAGGACGACAGATAAATGATGTTCTGAGGAAGTGGACGACAGATAAAAGGTGTTCTGAGGAAGAGGACGACAGATAAATGATGTTCTGAGGAAGTGGACGACAGACAAATGGTGTTCTGAGGAAGTGGACGACAGATCAATGATGTTCTGAGGAAGTGGACGATAGATAAATGGTGTTCTGAGGAAGTGGACGACAGATCAATGATGTTCTGAGGAAGTGGACGAAAGATAAATGATGTTCTGAGGAATCGGACGACAGATAAAAGGTGTTCTGAGGAATCGGACGACAGATAAAAGGTGTTCTGAGGAAGAAGACGACAGATCAATGATGTTCTGAGGAAGAGGACGACAGATAAATGATGTTCTGAGGAATCGGACGACAGTTAAATGATGTTCTGAGGAATCGGACGACAGATAAAAGGTGTTCTGAGGAAGAGGACGACAGATCAATGATGTTCTGAGGAAGTGGACGACAGATCAATGATGTTCTGAGGAATCGGACGACAGATAAAAGGTGTTCTGAGGAAGAGGACGACAGATCAATGATGTTCTGAGGAAGAGGACGACAGATAAATGATGTTCTGAGGAATCGGACGACAGATAAAAGGTGTTCTGAGGAAGAGGACGACAGATAAATGATGTTCTGAGGAATCGGACGACAGATAAAAGGTGTTCTGAGGAAGAGGACGACAGATAAATGATGTTCTGAGGAAGTGGACGACAGATAAATGGTGTTCTGAGGAAGTGGACGACAGATAAATGATGTTCCGAGGAATCGGACGACAGTTCAGTGATATTCTGAGGAAGTGGACGATAGATAAATGGTGTTCAGAGGAAGTGGACGACAGATCAATGGTGTTCTGAGGAAGAGGACGACAGATAAATGATGTTCTGAGGAAGAGGACGACAGATCAATGATGTTCTGAGGAAGTGGACGACAGATAAATGGTGTTCTGAGGACGTGGACGACAGGTAAATGGTGTTCTGAGTAAGTGGACGACAGATAAATGATGTTCTGAGGAAGAGGACGACATAACAATGATGTTCTGAGGACGTGGACGACAGATAAATGATGTTCTGAGGAATCGGACGACAGATAAATGGTGTTTGAGGAAATGGACGACAGATAAATGATGTTTTGAGGAATCGGACGACAGATAGATGATGTTCTGAGGAATCGGACGACAGAAAAATGGTGTTCTGAGGAAGTGGACGACAGATAAATGATGTTCTGAGGAAGAGGACGACATATCAATGATGTTCTGAGGACGTGGACGACAGATAAATGATGTTCTGAGGAATCGGACGACAGATAAATGGTGTTTGAGGAAATGGACGACAGATAAATGATGTTTTGAGGAATCGGACGACAGATAGATGATGTTCTGAGGAATCGGACGACAGAAAAATGGTGTTCTGAGGAATCGGACGACAGTTCAATGATGTTCTGAAGAATCGGACGACAGTTCAATGGTGTTCAGAGGAAGAGGACGACAGATAAATGATGTTCTGAGGAAGTGGACGACAGATAAAAGGTGTTCTGAGGAAGAGGACGACAGATAAATGATGTTCTGAGGAAGTGGACGACAGACAAATGGTGTTCTGAGGAAGTGGACGACAGATCAATGATGTTCTGAGGAAGTGGACGATAGATAAATGGTGTTCTGAGGAAGTGGACGACAGATCAATGATGTTCTGAGGAAGTGGACGAAAGATAAATGATGTTCTGAGGAATCGGACGACAGATAAAAGGTGTTCTGAGGAAGAAGACGACAGATCAATGATGTTCTGAGGAAGAGGACGACAGATAAATGATGTTCTGAGGAATCGGACGACAGTTAAATGATGTTCTGAGGAATCGGACGACAGATAAAAGGTGTTCTGAGGAAGAGGACGACAGATCAATGATGTTCTGAGGAAGTGGACGACAGATCAATGATGTTCTGAGGAATCGGACGACAGATAAAAGGTGTTCTGAGGAAGAGGACGACAGATCAATGATGTTCTGAGGAAGAGGACGACAGATAAATGATGTTCTGAGGAATCGGACGACAGATAAAAGGTGTTCTGAGGAAGAGGACGACAGATAAATGATGTTCTGAGGAATCGGACGACAGATAAAAGGTGTTCTGAGGAAGAGGACGACAGATAAATGATGTTCTGAGGAAGTGGACGACAGATAAATGGTGTTCTGAGGAAGTGGACGACAGATAAATGATGTTCCGAGGAATCGGACGACAGTTCAGTGATATTCTGAGGAAGTGGACGATAGATAAATGGTGTTCAGAGGAAGTGGACGACAGATCAATGGTGTTCTGAGGAAGAGGACGACAGATAAATGATGTTCTGAGGAAGAGGACGACAGATCAATGATGTTCTGAGGAAGTGGACGACAGATAAATGGTGTTCTGAGGAAGTGGACGACAGATCAATGATGTTCTGAGGAAGTGGACGAAAGATAAATGATGTTCTGAGGAATCGGACGACAGATAAATGATGTTCTGAGGAAGAGGACGACAGATAAATGATGTTCTGAGGAATCGGACGACAGATAAAAGGTGTTCTGAGGAAGAGGACGACAGATCAATGATGTTCTGAGGAAGAGGACGACAGATAAATGATGTTCTGAGGAATCGGACGACAGATAAAAGGTGTTCTGAGGAAGAGGACGACAGATCAATGATGTTCTGAGGAAGAGGACGACAGATAAATGATGTTCTGAGGAATCGGACGACAGATAAAAGGTGTTCTGAGGAATCGGACGACAGATAAAAGGTGTTCTGAGGAAGTGGACGACAGATAAATGGTGTTCTGAGGAAGTGGACGACAGATAAATGATGTTCCGAGGAATCGGACGACAGTTCAGTGATATTCTGAGGAATCGGACGACAGATAAAAGGTGTTCTGAGGAAGAGGACGACAGATAAATGATGTTCTGAGGAAGTGGACGACAGATAAATGGTGTTCTGAGGAAGTGGACGACAGATAAATGATGTTCCGAGGAATCGGACGACAGTTCAGTGATATTCTGAGGAAGTGGACGATAGATAAATGGTGTTCAGAGGAAGTGGACGACAGATCAATGGTGTTCTGAGGAAGAGGACGACAGATAAATGATGTTCTGAGGAAGAGGACGACAGATCAATGATGTTCTGAGGAAGTGGACGACAGATAAATGGTGTTCTGAGGAAGTGGACGACAGATCAATGATGTTCTGAGGAAGTGGACGAAAGATAAATGATGTTCTGAGGAATCGGACGACAGATAAAAGGTGTTCTGAGGAAGAAGACGACAGATCAATGATGTTCTGAGGAAGAGGACGACAGATAAATGATGTTCTGAGGAATCGGACGACAGATAAATGATGTTCTGAGGAATCGGACGACAGATAAAAGGTGTTCTGAGGAAGAGGACGACAGATCAATGATGTTCTGAGGAAGAGGACGACAGATAAATGATGTTCTGAGGAATCGGACGACAGATAAAAGGTGTTCTGAGGAAGAGGACGACAGATCAATGATGTTCTGAGGAAGAGGACGACAGATAAATGATGTTCTGAGGAATCGGACGACAGATAAAAGGTGTTCTGAGGAATCGGACGACAGATAAAAGGTGTTCTGAGGAAGTGGACGACAGATAAATGGTGTTCTGAGGAATCGGACGACAGATAAAAGGTGTTCTGAGGAAGTGGACGACAGATAAATGGTGTTCTGAGGAAGTGGACGATAGATAAATGATGTTCGGAGGAAGTGGACGACAGCTAAATGGTGTTCTGAGGAAGTGGACGACAGATCAATGATGTTCTGAGGAAGTGGACGACAGATAAATGATGTTCTGAGGAATCGGTCTACAGATAAATGGTGTTTGAGGAAATGGACGACAGATAAATGATGTTCTGAGGAATCGGACGACAGAAAAATGGTGTTCTGAGGAATCGGACGACAGTTCAATGATGTTCTGAAGAATCGGACGACAGAAAAATGGTGTTCAGAGGAAGTGGACGACAGATCAATGGTGTTCTGAGGAAGTGGACGACAGATAAATGATGTTCTGAGGAATCGGACGACAGATAAATGGTGTTTGAGGAAATGGACGACAGATAAATGGTGTTCAGAGGAAGTGGACGACAGATAAATGGTGTTCTGAGAAAGTGGACGACAGATAAATGATGTTCTGAGGAAGTGGACGACAGATAAATGATGTTCGGAGGAATCGGACGACAGATAAATGGTGTTTGAGGAAATGGACGACAGGTAAATGGTGTTCTGAGGAAAAGGACGACAGATAAATGATGTTCTGAGGAAGAGGACGACAGATAAATGATGTTCTGAGGAAGAGGACGACAGATAAATGATGTTCTGAGGAAGAGGACGACAGATAAATGATGTTCTGAGGAAGAGGACGACAGATAAATGATGTTCTGAGGAAGAGGACGACAGATAAACAGCTGTTGTGTTCTGAGTCAGCAAATGACAGGTTAATACATGAAAACAGACGATAAATCAACGATGTTACGAGTAAATAGACGAGAAATCAATGGTGTTCGGAACTACCTTCTAACAAGATTTTTCGTTATGATTGATATTTTGTCACAAAGACGAATAAAAATATTTATTGAAATTGGGTACAAACCATTTTTACGATTTCCATTTTTACACGAGCCAGGATGTTTACAGCCAGACATGGACATTCTAATGGAAATGTTATTAGATCTTTTGTCATTGAAATCTAATTTCTACTTTAAGTAAATGATACATCAGAGACATGAGAATATAAGCGTGCCAGAAGATTAAAAACTGTAATAACGGTATCATTTGTGTGGTTGTCATGAGAAACGCGACTGTAAATAAAACAGAAAAATGAAATAAAGACATAAAATAGTAACATTATAAACCAAATAGACATTCCGGAAAGTAATTACAATTAATATTACGGTAGGAATTCACTTTTCAGTTCGTTTTTCTGTAACAACATACTAAGCCTAAAAATATACGTCAAAATACACAGACACACCAAGGACGTACTCGTTCTCACATATCACAGTAGCTGTGTTATCGTATCATTTCAAAGGACCTGTTTCATGGAACATGTAATTTTGTCCACATCCCAATTTAATCTTTATTGTGTGTTATTTGTAGTATCCCAGTAATCCAAAAGTCACCTATGGCCTGTATTATGACTTTTTTTTATGATCCTTGTCATGGGTGTGAGCAAAGGTACACATCTTCTCTTAAACCGTATAATAAATCAAGAAATAGGGTCAAATATTCTTCTTCAAAGTCTGCTGCATGTTTTGAACTCAAATATAAAGTTTGACATTACAAATAAAAATAGTTACGGAAGTTTAACTGGGACAAATATCATAGTTTTTCATAAAAAGTCAAGTTTTTGGTAAACAATTGAACAAACTTACAGTTGCTGTTCACCTAAAATATTTACATTTTTGGTGAAATATATGTACTTAAAATACTGAAGAATTATCGAATTCTAGGACCGGTAAAATTGTTCCAGGTACAGATTTTCTTGTAATGACAGAATCAGGAAGCTGCTTTTATTTCTGACATTTTACACAGAGTGTTTTTTATCCAGATATTTGTTTATTTCAATTTCACTCATTATTTCTTTGTGACCTTAATTGAAATTAATATTGAATCACATTTTGCCTCATTTGATTATAAACAGAAAAGGCTCACATGGCCTGTACTTGCTCTTGTTTTATAAAATATGAAACGTATATCAAAGCGGCATTCTGTGCATCATTAAAGAATCAATCAGATGGTAGTATCACTCCTTGTGTAAAAGCATTCAAGCTGTAGCTAAGGTAAGCAGGTGAAAGTCATGAAATGGTGAACTTTGTCCCATACCCACCAGGCACACATTTTCTTTGATCGTGTACTTGGTGGCTTATGAGCAAAATTAGCCACCAGTGCCACTAAGCAAAAAGATGATTATAAAGGTAATTACTCTGTTGTAGTTGATGCTGTCCTTTAGTGCAGGCTTGTTGTTCAGGCAAGACACTTGATCGTTTTCAACGAAACCTAATCAACCCTTAATTGTTATTGTCTGAATCATTCAAAAGTACTATTGATATCGCACCGAAACCACAACACAAAATGACTACTGACATCACACCGAAACCACAACACAAAATGACTACTGACATCACACCGAAATTACAACACAAAATGACTACTGACATCACCGAAATTACAACACAAAATGACTACTGACATCACACCGAAATTACAACACAAAATGACTACTGACATCACGGAAATTACAACACAAAATGACTACTGACATTGCCGAAATTACAACACAAAATGAATACTGACATCACCGAAATTACAACACAAAATGACTATTGACATCACGGAAATTACAACACAAAATGACTACTGATATCACGGAAATTACAACACAAAATGACTATTGACATCACGGAAATTACAACACAAAATGACTATTGACATCACGGAAATTACAACACAAAATCACTATTGACATCAAGGAAATTACAACACAAAATGACTACTGACATCACGGAAATTACAACACAAAATGACTATTGACATCAAGGAAATTACAACACAAAATCACTATTGACATCACGGAAATTACAACACAAAATCACTATTGACATCACGGAAATTACAACACAAAATATGACTACTGACAGCACCGAAAGTACAACACAAAATGACTACTGACATCACACCGAAATTACAACACAAAAGTACTATTGACATCACCGAAATTACAACACAAAATGACTACTGACATCACGGAAATTACAACACAAAATGACTACTGACATCACCGAAAGTACAACACAAAATGACTACTGACATCACACCGAAATTACAACACAAAATGACTACTGACATCACACCGAAATTTCAACACAAAATGACTATTGACATCACGGAAATTACAACACAAAATGACTACTGATATCACGGAAATTACAACACAAAATGACTATTGACATCACGGAAATTACAACACAAAATGACTACTGATATCACGGAAATTACAACACAAAATGACTACTGACATCACGGAAATTACAACACAAAATGACTACTGATATCACTGAAATTACAACACAAAATGACTATTGACATCACGGAAATTACAACACAAAATCACTACTGATATCACGGAAATTACAACACAAAATGACTGCTGACATCACGGAAAATACAACACAAAATCACTATTGACATCACGGAAATTACAACACAAAATCACTACTGATATCACGGAAATTACAACACAAAATGACTACTGACATCACACCGAAAGTACAACACAAAATTGTTATTGACATCACACCGAAAGTACAACACAAAATGACTACTGACATCACGTAAATTACAACACAAAATCACTATTGGCTTCACGGAAATTACTTCACAAAATGTTATGTTAGGAGATCTAGGTCATAACAAAATGAAGTTATATTTTAGGGCTATATTAGTCAGGTTTGGCGACAGGTTCTTGTTCAAACTCTCGACAATTTATGTTTGTATGTCACTCTCTCGTCGTTTCACATTGTTGCTGATATCAGACCGATGTACACATGATACTGCTGACATAATTTCTTCGTATCTTTATATCGATGTGACATCTAAGTTCAACTGCTATTGTGTAAAACCACAGATCGAAAGTTTGGCAGCAATATAAACTGCGATGTAAACAATTAATCATTTATTTCAGTACATTTGTATATGTAAAAACTTTCCATAGACTTGTGGTGTAGGATGTTACCAATATCAACGAAATCTTAGTCACTGTTGAAAAACAAATTGTCATAAAGGGAAATTCACCAATTAATAGACAATAGACAGTACCCACTATAGCACTTTAGCTATTTTTGATGTGTTAAATGTTTACTAGGCAGTTATGTTTAATAGCAATACCTATTTGGAAATGCCATTTATGGAAATGTAAATCAATTTTGTTTGTTGAATGACGCTGTAAAGGATGCTATTTTTCATATATTTTATATTTTTCGTGAGTTTATTTCATCCGCGAAAGCAGCGAAGAACAAAAACCTTCGAAAACACCAAATTTTTCCCCATATTTTTAAAAGATATAATTGTGTTCTTTACAGTGGAGTGAATAGTTGGGATCTCCGTGTATAAATCTTTGTAGGCGTCACCTAGTAATTTCAAGAAGATGCTATTTAAATTATAACATTATGTATAGAAAAAAAAAAAGACCTATGTCATTACTTCCTAGCTGTAGATATGCGACAAACGAGATACAAAAGTAATTACACTGGGGAGGAGAGCGGTGAGATTGTCGTGGCGCCAATGATTTTCATTACATCCCATCTCACGTCACTTGCACAAAGTTTTATCTCTTCGTATTTAGCACATAAATCAATTTTCTGGTTAAATGGTACGTCATCAGTGTAGGTGATAAACAAACTTTCCTCTAAGGATCAATATTACTTGAAATTTTATTGAAAAGCTTTAGGGAGCTATCATATTATATTCAGATTAAAACAGAATCTAGCTATCAACAGCATTTTGTCTTTATTTATCATGGACGATGTGTTTAATGAAATGGAATTATCTTGGACATGTTTGGTAAAATGGATATCGACAAAACAGGTCTGCATCATGTAATGTAAATTCTCTCGTGTGCTCTTTCATTGAAGTCTGCTTTTAAAAATTTACATGTTTGAGAAATGTTTAAAAAGAGATTTTATTGTAGTTTTTTTAAAACTCAACCTGTCATTTGGAATCTGTCTAACATACAACCCCATAATAAAGCCTACAGGAAAAAATGTTTGTTTATCATCTCATATTATTTACGATAAATCAAGCCAAGTACTTGATATCAACGTCTTTCTTCTTCCTCTTTTTCTTCTTCTTCTTCTCTTCTTCTTTTTCTTCTTCTTCTTCTTCTTCTTCTTCTTCTTCTTCTTCTTCTTCTTCTTTTTCTTTTTCTTCTTTAAGAGACAATCCTGATCTATACTTCACTATTTTCATTTGAAACTCGCTGTAGTATCGACATTGCTCAATACAAAAAACGACAACTTCAGTGGGACATCCGTGACTGTTTACATTTAGCTATTTACTGAAGATGATGGTTTTGTTTATTAAAGGCATGATTTACGCGTAAATAGTTTTATACTCGTCGAAATCTGCAAGAATTCTAAAGAATAAAAATAAGTCTACAAACGTTTGTGATATCCCCTGATATACACTAACCAATTAGTTAGCCTATGTTTCGATATTCCGAACCTTATCATGTACTTTCACGTGCAGGCTGGAAGCCAGCTGAGGGCTAAATACATGTGGTCAGTATGTGACCGATGACCGTATTATACCGTAAACTATTTTGTCGTAAATTAATGAAAATCGACCACATACACAGACCACCAAGTTTCCGTTTAAATGAGTCGATATTGAACGGATTCTTTCTGTCTGTCCAAAGAGAAAACCATAATAGGATGCTGACCAGTCCACTACGGAGACCAATGTGGTGAATTAGGATCTGATTTTAATCAGATTGGTCAGTCAATGTACTTTAAGTCAAATCACGTGTCTAAGACGCATGAATTCAAGCATAAAAATATTGAATTAGAGCTGTCCGGAATTTGTACGATCACATGGAGGGTGTTTTTTTAAAAAAGATATGTGAGTCCTCATTTCATGAACTCGTGAAGGCTGTGAATTACACAGTACTGATATTTAAGACTCCATTTAGTTTACACGTGAAGGCTGTGAATTACACAGTACTGATATGTAAGTCTCCATTTAGTTTACACGTGAAGGCTGTGAATTACACAGTACTGATATGCAAGTCTCCATTTAGTTTACACGTGAAGGCTGTGAATTACACAGTACTGATATGCAAGTCTCCATTTAGTTTACACGTGAAGGCTGTGAATACTGATACAAGTCATTTAGTTTACACGTGAAGGTTGTACTGATATGCAAGTCTCCATTTAGTTTACACGTGAAGGCTGTTAATTACACAGTACTGATATGTAAGTCTCATTTAGTTTACACGTGAAGACTGTGAATTACACAGTACTGATATGTAAGTCTCCATTTAGTTTACACGTGAAGGCTGTGAATTACACAGTACTGATATGCAAGTCTCCATTTAGTTTACACGTGAAGGCTGTTAATTACACAGTATTGATATGTAAGTCTCCATTTAGTTTACACGTGAAGACTGTGAATTGTTCAGTACTGATATGTAAGTATCCATTTAGTTTACACGTGAAGGCTGTTAATTACACAGTATTGATATGCAAGTCTCCATTTAGTTTACACGTGAAGACTGTGAATTGTTCAGTACTGATATGTAAGTATCCATTTAGTTTACACGTGAAGGCTGTTAATTACACAGTACTGATATGTAAGTCTCCATTTAGTTTACACGTGAAGACTGTGAATTGTTCAGTACTGATATGTAAGTCTCCATTTAGTTTACACGTGAAGGCTGTGAATTACACAGTACTGATATTTAAGTCTCCATTTAGTTTACACGTGAAGGCTGTGAATTACACAGTACTGATATGTAAGTCTCCATTTAGTTTACACGTGAAGGCTGTGAATTACACAGTACTGATATGTAAGTCTCCATTTAGTTTACACGTGAAGACTGTGAATTACACAGTACTGATATGTAAGTCTCCATTTAGTTTACACGTGAAGGTTGTGAATTACACAGTACTGATATGTAAGTCTCCATTTAGTTTACACGTGAAGGTTGTGAATTACACAGTACTGATATGTAAGTCTCCATTTAGTTTACACGTGAAGACTGTGAATTGTTCAGTACTGATATTTAAGTCTCCATTTAGTTTACACGTGAAGGCTGTGAATTACACAGTACTGATATGTAAGTCTCCATTTAGTTTACACGTGAAGACTGTGAATTGTTCAGTACTGATATTTAAGTCTCCATTTAGTTTACACGTGAAGGTTGTGAATTACACAGTACTGATATGCAAGTCTCCATTTAGTTTACACGTGAAGGCTGTTAATTACGTAGTTCTGATATGTAAGTCTCCATTTTGTGTTTAAGTACCCAATGTTCCACCTTGCAGTCACTGGTGTGTATCTAATATTCCACCTTGTAGTCACTGGTGTGTATCCGATGTTTCACCTTGTAGTCACTGGTGTGTATCTAATATTCCACCTTGTAGTCACTGGTGTGTATCCGATGTTCCACCTTGTAGTCACTGGTGTGCATCTATTATTCCACCTTGTAGTCAGTGGTGTGTATCTAATGTTCCACCTTGCAGTCATTGGTGTGTGTCTAATATTCCACCTTGTAGTCACTGGTATGTATCTAATATTCCACCTTGTAGTCACTGGTGTGTATCCGATTTTCCACCTTGTAGTCACTGGTGTGTATCTAATATTCCACCTTGTAGTCAGTGGTGTGTATCTAATGTTCCACCTTGCAGTCACTGGTGTGTGTCTAATATTCCACCTTGTAGTCACTGGTGTGTATCTAATATTCCTCCTTGTAGTCACTGGAGTGTATCTAATATTCCACCTCGTAGTCACTAGAGTGTATCTAATATTCCACCTTGTAGTCACTGGTGTGTATATAATATTCCACTTTGCAGTCACTGGTGCGTATTGAATATTCCACCTTGTAGTCACTGGTGTGTATCTAATATTCCACCTTGTAGTCACTGGTGTGTATCCGATGTTCCACCTTGTAGTCACTGGTGTGTGTCCAATGTTCCATTTTGCAGTTACTGGTGTGTGTCAAGTGTTCCACCTTACAGTTATGGATGTGTATCCAATGTTTCGTCTTGTAGTTATAAATAGACTGACTATAAATGGTCCTAGCTCTTATTTTGACGTTAAACAATAAATTTACTGTATCTACAAACATACATTAATGTTGCCTGTATTTAAGAATTAAATCAAAAGAAGGAAGTAAATAATGACATATACTTGACGATTGACTTCCGGATATCCTTGTTTTTACCCTTGACTTATCACCACTGGTATCAGGCTCCTTGCACACTACACAACACTATTACAAGATTCCATATTCCTTCATATGTATTACATGTATTACAGTACTAAAACTTGGTGATGATATAGTTCTTATTTCAATAAATGTATAACACAGATTAAAGGTATGGTGATCAAAACCTTTCTTAGTTTAAATGTCATTCCGTTGTCTTTCCGGCAGATGAATGCTTTAGATTTGAACTCATTCATAGAACAGGCTTCCAAAACCTTCTGCACATTTGTGTAAACTTTTCAGTGCAGTTGAGCCTACATACTCTTCCTGAATTTTGAGAAACTCATATGAATTTTTATCACATGGTTGCCTTGGCTCTTTAGTGAAAATATCCCTGTAATAGCGACGTAGCAATGGAGACCATAGATTTAGAGCGGGCATGACATAGAAATGTTCTTTTTATACCATAATTGCTTTAACGTCGGTTATGTGATAAATTGGATCTTAAATTCGTTTCCATTTGACAAAGGAGTTATAAATCGTTAAGCATTTTTTTTTCTAAATTAAAAAATATCTCAAGCTCGTTCCATAAGGGAACCAAACGGAAACTATTGTGAGATCCTAGACAATGTGTATTTATCACATAATTGTCCTTTTTTTTTGAGAAGATGTCACCAGTGTAATATACCCTGGAGCATTTTTCACTGGCTGCGCCACTTATAAATCGATATTGTGATGTCATTAATTGAACTGTGACGTCACAAATAATGAAAATGAAAAAAATGTCATGCATCAGATAAATCGATAATGTGATGTCATTAATTGAACTGTGATGTTACGTCACGAATAATGAAAATGAAAAAAAAATGTCATGCATCAGATAAATCGATATTGTGATATCATTAATTAGACTATTACGTCACGAATAATGAAAATGAAAAAAATGTCATGCATCATATTTTTACTTTTTTTTAAAAACTTGTATTATTCGTTTCATGAAATATCGATGGTATGGACATTCATTTAAGATTCTACACACTGTTCTTATGTGGCTAATAGTTTAGACCATTTACTGTTTTGGAGACATTTTAACGTTGTTTTTTTTTTTTTTTTTTGTCAGCGTCGGATTCCGAACAATCACAGTATATATAACTTATGTTCTAATGTAAAACGTGTACAATGTTAAAGTAGTGTTGTCCATGTATATTAAGTATTTCTTTATCAATCAAAGAAAAAAAATATCAGTGCTTAGATTTTATCTACCCGGTAGTTATTTACCGAAACTAGAATATCAGATAGTCAAAAATTTATTCCAAATTAACAAATTCCCATAGACTATTGTTAGTTTGAACAAGAACTATGCTTTAAAGGAATAAAATATATATTCCAATTTTTATTTTTATTATTCAATTGAGTCACACCGCAGCAACATCTGTTGAGCGTTTGTATAAGGGAGAGCGAGGCAACCCTAATCCCGGTCACCAAGCTGTTTCGCCTCTTCATAAAATTTCAAAGTACTGCATATGGGAAGGGAGGCAACTCTGTTGGATGTTCGATTTTCCCAGTCATTGAGAAGCTATGCTCAGGCGGCTACGCAAACATTACAGCACAGTAACGCAGATGAACATACGTTTAGAAAATCAACCAATCAACACTAAATCAATAAGAAAAATGCCAATACGTGAATTTAATCATCATCCAAACCCACACGGAAACACCTGAAATCGTAGACAGAAAATAAGAGAATGTGTTCCGGGAGAGCAAGCGTCTTCAGCTTCATTGACGACACCCGCCATGTAAATATTGGTCTATTCCGCTATTTCATGTAAAGAAAATTTCAGATTATTATTGACGCGGCATGGCTCCTGCTTTTCATTTGCTTGTACGATGACAAATGAAATCTAAATAAAGTATACTGTCTCCTCTGTTTCGGAAGTTATAATGCAAAGCTATTTTAATGTTTTAATTTTTTCATAGCATCTCTTCAGTGGAATAAAAAGTAAAACGACATTCCATAGTATGACCACAAGGCACTTTATATCTTCCACCAATTTGTAAATTGGAAAGAGTATTGGACCAAGGACACTGCCCCTGTGGAGCTCTTGACTTCTGAAAAAAAATGTTCTATCCGTTTTAACTTGATAACTTACCGTTGTCCTCCGTCGTTGTGTAAATCCTGTTAAAAGTTAGTATTGGTCCATTTTCAATACTTTTCTATCAGCTTTCTTGCGATATTGCATCAATGCCTACATCTGCATTTTTGCTTTCATTTACATTTTGTCCACGACTTCAAGAGATTGTAAATAGTTCCGTGTAGCTAATTCTTACGTGTAAATACTATGTAAATATTCATATCTAGATGGTTCATCTAAAAATTCCGCCAGCTTTGTCTGTAGATACAAAATGTAGAAGAAATGCATTGACGGACGACGCCACCAGCCTTTTGTAATTCGAATATTTTTTTCTTTTCTGAACTTAGTTGTTGCGTGTAACGTTGTTTTGAAAGCAGCCCTAACATGATCATTCTTTTTTTTCTTTTAGATAGGCAAGTCTTTTTCTAAACCATGGATTCTGAATTGATCAATTAGAGTTGGTGTTTCATCTCGACAACATGTTATAGCTAGTTGCAAATATAGGAGTGTTTAATTGCTATCAAATCCATATCATATAACTTCTTAGAAAGCTTGGGGATAGATAAGGAGTCTTCAAGTTCCCTATGAAGTTCCCTACTTCTGTAAATAATAACTTTCCTGAATTAGATAGCACTATTCAGAGAGTTAAAATTGTGATGATTCAAGGTTTTGGCATGCTTTCTGTTACTGACTGCATCACGGTCACGTGACCATTGACGTAATAGCGATCAGGCCAATCAACAACTGGTGTCAGATGGTCAATGAAAACAACTACATCAAATTATTTTTTACATTTATTTTATAAAATTTAAACACTAAATGTAACAGAATCAAAGACATCAATGAAGTGACATCTCATACTTTACAACTTATCTTCAGAATACCATATATCTCTCCCAAACTAGAGACGTCTCCTATCAAACAACGCACGTGTAGCGACTGTTTCCCCTACAAAGACTTTCAAATGTGCATTTTGTTTCGTTCAACAACAAGCGAAATGACAACACTGAAACCACTGTTCCAGAATCGCAACACTGATACAACTAATAGGCATTTCGTCACACAACCACCGACACAGAATAGCCCTGGACTAATAAGTCGAAAGGTTCTGACTAGGAATCGCGACCAAGACAATACAAGGGGCCCGGCGGCCTTGACGGTCACCTGAGATAAGCAATACTGAATGTAAAGGTTAAAGGATAGTTATCAAGTGTCATGAAACAGAAATTCTGCCACTGAACATAAACAGTGTCAAGACATGCATACCATCAAAACTGTCATTCTACACTGATAATTCATAACCAACGTTATGCTCAAAAATACAATTTTTCTATGAAAATTACAAGAGTTTAAAATAAGTAGTCCTCCCAAGGAAGAAATGTGTGACTCATTTTGGTATTTAAAGCACCTTGAGATGCTTCCATTCATGATTATACCATATCTGGGTCTTGAGAAGATTTTTGAAGTTGAAGTCAATTTGACCCCTTTTGGCCTTGCCCATCAGCCCCTGGGGGTCAGTCAGGATCAAAATGGGCATACTATCAAGCCTTCATTCTTCACTCTTCACAATTCTTACCAAGTTTGAAATATTTCCAATGGAAATTTAATAAATTATGCTCAAAAACCTATTTTCCAATATAAACTATAGTAAACTTTACCCCCTCCCTATGCGAATATGCAAGACCTTGGGGGTAAGTATTTGATTCTACCATATCTGGGTCTTCAGAAGAAGATTTTTGAAATCTGAGTCAATTTGACCCCTTTTGACCCCGCCCTTCAGGCTTCTGGTGGGTGGGGACTGTATAATCCACAATTTTGGTTCATCTTAGGCCAGGGAAGGTTTCTGAGAAATGTCACTGAAATTGGATCAGGGGTTTTTGAGAAGAAGTCAAAAGTGTTAAATTGTTTACTACGCACGATGCCGGATAAAGGGTATAAGGAGAGGTCACCATGAGAGTTGCATACAGATAGTCAGATTCCATCTGACTATGGGCTAATGTGTGGTTAGTTTGATAATGAATGAGAAGGAAGAAAATTACTGCCCCGCCAAAATCATTCATACTTATAAGTATCTGTTAAGAGGCTCACAAAGATGACATCAACTTGGAACTTGACAGGACAAATGAGCATGTTTAACACTATATCAGTATGCCCTTTGAAACTAGTGTGCTTTCTTTAATGACCACGAATGTAATGAAATTTAAAAAATCAAATCCCTTGAAAATATTACTGACTAGAGAGTAAGCACAGTGGGATACTGAGGAAATTGCCCCCTCCCCCCTGATCTTTACATACACCCTAAAATTGACCAAAATGACCATTATTTCCAAAAACGATAACTTGAGATTTTTATCATCATGTATGCTGGACTGGAGACATTATTGGTAAGTCATAAAAAAATTCGAGCAAAGCCCTCCAACCATACTCTCAGAATTTGTTACCAATGTGTAATATTTCATTAACAAGTTCTTTAGAAGTATTTTACTTCCTAAATATAGCTTGTTTTTTTTATCTTTTATTGTCATTAAGTACGTATGAATGACCCAAAGGGAAAGGTATCATATTATTCCCTTTATTTTTTCTGTAATTTAGAATATGAAATAGCAACAGCAAGCTGCCTTTCAAATCAATCTCAAAGCTAAATATGGATAAGAAAGCATCAACAAAACATAGATTCGCTTCGATAATTTATCAAACTCCAAGATACATTTTCTTTTGTAGACCATTCTTTTCCCAACTATACCCAAAATTGAACATCGAATACTAGAGACCAATGAAAGCCAAAATTGATTCTTCCATTTCTTCAGAAATAGCAACAAGAAGCATTTTCGGTCAAAATTCATGGGGCAATTTTTTATCTTATTAATTGTGCATGAATTCCACAGCCATGAACAAGGGAAATCTGTCTTTGAAAGAGAATGATCTCTAAAGCTCTTTATAAGAAATAGCAATATTTGCCACATCATTCCTATGTCTTTTGCCCCTAAACCCCTTACCGGAGCATTGCCCCCTGGACCCTGTGTCCCTAATTTGAACTTTGTCTCTCCTCCATACATTGGACATCACTTCATCCAAAACAAACAAAATCCTGGAAAACAGTAGAATTAGAGATGGACTTTAAACGAAAAAGAATGGATGGTAGATTTTCCAGTTTAGAAAATGTGCACCCCCTCTAACCCGAAAGCCTGGATCCACGCAGGGTTAATAAGGTAAAGTAGCACATTTCTGATCCATTAAAGAAAAGTTCTAAGACCTCACAAAAACTATGTCAAGAAAGAATGTTCTGTTGTCTCTATGCTTCACTACCAAAAAATACACGCTCATATTTCATCCAGAATCCAATGAAATAACAATTTTTTTTTCAATGCATAGAAAAGTTTTATTTCAAGTATGATTACTATTCAGTTTGAAAAAAAACTCCATTACAATTTTCACTAGAACTATCAACAAGCACCAGATTAACTTTATCACTATAAAGGAATGGCCGTACAGGGAGTCAGTCTGTGGTAAGGTTACAGTCAGTCTTATATACAACATAACAAGGAGAACATGTATGAAAATATAGCAATGATATCCATTCTTGTTACTCATTCTAATCACCAGATTAACCATGGACTCATTCCACAGTAGAGATCACACATGACTTTTTCATCCTGAAAAAGAGATCACCCACACGCTTGCTCATTCTGAACAACAGATCACATGTAACCTCTTCATTCTGAACAACAGATCACACTTAACCTATTCATTGTGAAAAAGAGATCACCCACACTTGATCATTCTGAACAACAGATCACATGTAACCTTTTCATTGTGAACAAGAGATCACCCTTGGATTTATTCATTCTGAACAACAGATCACTGTAGACATAACTGATTCTGTTGTGCAGAATGATTTAGTCAACAACTTCACTTATCATTCATGGCCATATTCATTCTGAAAGACTAACCAAACATAAACTTCTTATTAAGAACAACAGATCCTTAAATGACTTATTAATTAACCAACAGATCCACTATGGATTTACACCTTCCTATCAATGATCTGACAGTCATTCATTCCCAGATACAGATGTTTTTTTGGAAAGTGATACAAGAGCAATTGCAGCAAACATCTATGTCCAAATTTGGTACTGCATATTTAAAAAAAAAATACATTTCTGTCTTAAATTTTGAAAACATTATTCACAATATCTAATATCATGCAAATATTCTTGTAAATGAAATCAAGCTAGATGTTAATATCGACAAGCAAAGATAATGTTCCCGTATTACAGTGATATGTAATGAAAAAAAAACAGGATTAATATTTTCAATATCACTTTTGTATCTTCCACACAATAAATCACACTACACAAATACACCACCCACTCAGAGCTGAATATACTTGTTCTTTTTTTTCTTTAAATCAGTTTCAGATGGTGGGTGGCGAAGTGGTAACACACTCGCCTTTTCACCTAGCCATCCAGGGTTTGATTCCCGGAACGGACGTGAAAAGGTATGGGGTCACCTGCCTGACCATGTGGGTTTCCCCCGGGTACTCCTGTTTCCTCCCACATTAAGACCCCTCACACGCTTCCATCCGAGCCAACAAGAGTGATTAATATAAGTTGGAAACACTTGCTTCGCACTTGTTGTAAAATAAACAAAGGTTATCATCATGATCAGTTTCAAGGAAAATGGACAAATCTTTATGATATGAGAGAAGAGAAGAAATTTTGATCCTTGCTCTTTGACAAATGACTTCAAAACTAAAACTGGCTAACTTAATTCAGTTTAAAACACTATAAAATTAGCTGGAATTTGACAGGACTGTACCATTTTCAGACGTCATTGACCCAACAATTACAAATGCGATGTTAATTATCTACCCCAGGAAATCCCAGATTTTTTAAACTTGTGTAAATCTGCTCACCATTATTGAAATATATTAACAAGAGTACCACATGACAGAATTTTTTTGTAATGAAAATACAAATATGGAAATGGTAATATTTAGTTAAACTATCGAGCAGAAAAATAGCGCTATATATTTTAATGATAAATTAAAACATACCAAGTTTTAAAAGATTGGAAGAAAAATTTCTCTAAACCGAAAAAAAATGGCAATAACTGTTTTAAATATGATGAAAAGAAAATGCTGAAATTGCAGGAACACAATCACATGCTGTGGTGTTCAATCCTCCCAAGTGTCTTAAATTAGATAGAAACTGAGGGGAGATATCTGGACAAGACTGAAATGTTTTTAAAAAAAAAGGTGATTACTCTTCCTAAAATTGTAAATCAGAATACAATTAAGGAAAACAATTTTTTATGTCATGTTATAGTTATAAAGCTGTCAAAGTTTTAGAGAAATTGGTAAAAAAAATCTCAGGAACAAGGAAATAAAACAAAGGGCAATAACTCAATCAAAAATTGTTGAATCATATTACTGTGTTTGAGTTTTGAGTTTACAATGTTAGAGAAAGATTGGTTGAAAACTGCATGACAAATAAAACAGACAATGTCATACTATAATATACCCTGTCAATTACTTTTGATGGTGTGTAAAACTAGATATTTTCATTAAGACAATTACAATAAGATATCTTTCATAGAAACTTTGTCACTGATTATGGATTAAAAATTTTCAGGGCACAGCAATCTTTATATAATAGCATGAAACACAATCAGCCAATCATTGCCTTGTAAACAAATCAGGAATGTATAACATTGAGCAACCTACTTGTTTGTCCAAGTTTTCATTACTGCCGAATCTTTTCATTGCAATTAAAAAAATACATATAAAAAACCAAGGTTTTCTCATTCTTTGTATCAAGATTCTTCTCTTCTCTCATTCATCTACAAAACCTATGAGGTGTCGCCCAAAGCAAAAACAAAAGTGAAATAACTGTTCAGCCAACACACAAATAATATTCTGCTAAAATACTAACTGCTTTTGTTCAACCAATGTCTATTTCATCACAATATTTTTCTTGAACACTGAAGAATGAAGAATTAAGACAAGGTAAAAACAAGAGGTCCAATGGGCCTGCAGCAAGCACCTGGTATATATTACCAGCCAAATATCATGCCTTTTGGCCTAATTGTGCAAATTTTACCCCTGTGACCTTGAATAAATGCCAAGGTCACTTCTTTTTGAAAACTTTATCATGCTTTATCCAAGAAACATACCAACCAAATATCAAAACATTTGGTCCATTGGTTATTTTGAGTAGGTTCTTTTAAAAAAAAAACGCTGACACTGGACACCACGCCACAGCATAAGCTCAATATGCCCTTAGGGCCTAGTGAGCTAAAAAAATTATTTAAAAAAAAAGAAGAAGCTTTTCTTAAATTTTTTAATTAAGATTCTTTCCTTCTCTCATTCCCCCTTCAAATCCCACTAGTTGAAATCATAATTCTCAAAAATAAATGCATGAACATATCTTTTTAAACTGTTTATAAGTTATCCGCTTGCAGTAAAGACAAAAAGTGAAATAACTAATCAAGCAACACACAAGTAATATTCTGCTAAAATATTAACATCCGCCTTTTCTCTGTCAATGTCTATTTAATCACAATGTTTCTCTAGAAAATGAACAATGGCAAGGAAAAACATTTATCCACTGAAGACAAGATCTGCTGATATCTTTGGCCTACACAATACATGTCAGAATACTGTAATGGACATCGCATTATAGCATAAAAATTCACTTATCTTGTTTTTCTTTTTATTTCAGAATGTTACACACTTACACATATTTTGCAAGAATTCAGTTTTAATCATGGACAACTTGGTGTGAAATGCTTTTAAAATAATGCCTCAACACATTTCAGTTATCAATAAAGCAATATTATGGAAAATTCTGGCAGCTGAGAAATGTGTATAATTTAAACAAACAAAAAAACAAAACATTGCAGTAAAGTTCTCCCATTATCATAGAAATATATATATCACAATTAGGTACCAAATCACAGTTATCTGTCCTTCTTTCTACCTCTTTTGTGTGAAGGAGATGGAGTTGATCCTGTTGCCCCGACAACAACATGACCTTCTTGTATTTCCGCCTGAGACACTGCTGTTGTGGAAGCCAGTTTTTGCTGTGCCTCCAGATAAAACATCACATCTCTTAATTGTTCTTGAAGGTCTTGGATCTCCTGATGAAAATTAATTCCATAAATAGAAGGTTAATGACCCAAACATGGTGAAAGACTCCAACAAGTGCATGTCAGGCTCTCACATCTTCAAGATATCAATTACTATGACAATGACACTTTCTCCTGTATTTATATAAGAACAACTATTGCAAAAATATTAGTTTCATATACCATATTCAATATTTCCAAGCACATCAAACATACAGAAATCTATTTCAATGATCAATACCAAATATTCTTACATCAATATCTATTTTTTTCTTTGTTTTTTTTTTATTTTGGTAGAATCTTCACAGCTGGTATCAGAAATTTGTATGAATACTAACCTTCTCCTTGTCTACAGTCAGGGTACGAACCTGACCCTCAAGCATCTCCACACGTTTCTGCCAGGCTCCTTGATTCTCCTGTAAACATTTATTCATTTCCTTCTCCTCTTGCAACTCCTTAAGTGTCTTTGTTAGTCTACTGTGCAGCTGGTGTGGGGGAAAAAATCACATGTATTACACTTACCCGCCATGACAAAATGTCCACTTAAATTTCCCACCTAATTCCAACATGGTAAACACTACAATGTTTTAGATATAAACTTTATCTATTCACATTAACAATGTTTTCATTTGAACTGTGAATAATAGAAACCTATTCCATTTAGAGAGGTAAAGCCAAAAAATAGCGATGACTTTTCTTCAAAATCCAAGAATGCGGAAGTTCGGAATTTTTTTTTCTTTTTTCGTCTGTATAAATCATAAACTTACATTAGAAGATTTTTTTTCCAGTCCCTGTTTTTCTTTGCGGGTCTCTGCTAACATTTGCTGAACCTGTTGATATTCATTAAAATTTTCTTGGTGTCGCTTTTCAAGCTGTTGTATCTGCCATAAAAAAAAACACATTGAAAAGTCACCATTTTGTCTGACCACTGTTTCATTAAGGTGATTATCTCTGAAACCGTCACCAATTAGCAATATAGATGATGGAAACAGGGCAAAACACTTAAATCTAACTAACAGCAGACATTCTGGTCATACAATCAACTTACAGAAAACATGATGCTAAATAAATAATTTTGTTGAACATGTTTTCTTCCAACATGCAAAATGTCAGCAAAATAAGGTCTGAATTTTAGTTTGGTATTTGGTTCTGGACACAGACCCGATTTTAAGCCTTGATAGACCGATATATTCCAGTATAACAATAACAGACTTTATCTCTATTGTTTTTTTAGGTTTATCTTCTTCACATGTACTACAAGGAAACTTTAGTGCTATAGTTGAATTTTCGACTTTTTAGTAATTGGGTGAAAATAAAAAGTCTGACAAAGTTTGAGGTATTTTAACATGAAAATTATAATATATATAATATAATATATATACTTTGATATAATATAATATAATATAATGTAATATAATATACTTTAATATAATATAATATAATATAATATAATATACTTTAATATAATATATATATATATATAATATATATAATAAATATAACTAGTCAACTTTGTACCTTTTGTGAAAGAGAACCCGAAACAGTGGGACACGTCTTTACAGAGTGTTATTTCATAGTCCAACTTATTGAATAATTTACTGCTTGGTACAGACCATACAAAAATCAATTTAATTTTTTATCCTTTTAAGATGTAGACTTTTTGTTAGAAATCCAAAGTTTTGGCCTTGTTTAAATCATTTTTTTAATATTTAAACATCACATTTATTATTGTCGAAAGAAAGAGTGTGTACCAAACTTTGATAATTGTAAAATTTTATTCAGTAAGACAATGAGAATTGAAAAATGGCTAGCCATAAAAAATAATAAAAACAATTTTTCAAACAAAATGGTGATGTTTTAAGGATGCATTGAACATAGAGAAATCTTGTTCCCCTCCTCTTACAATAATCATACTCGCTTTTCAATTACCAAGTATGTGAAAATGCAATACATATTAGCAGAGATGACACAGTCTGGTCTTGCCTTCTGACCAAGCTCCCCAGGATATCCCGTCACACAGAGTTTAGACACTACATATATATGTGTATGTATGTGTAAAAAGTAGGAATGTATCTTGTATGCAAGGTAAAGTGATGTACGTTAAATGACAATGGTAATACAGTTTGAATAGGGATAATTAATATCAGGATAAAATTCTACAGAAGTGAGTGTTATGTTGTGCTAAGATTTTGTTTTACCTTTTTTTCCTATCTTTTTTGTGTGTTTGTGTGTGTGTCTTACAAAAACACAGTTTACTGTGCTAGGAAATGTATTGTAGTTGAATCCTGATCAAGAAAATGATTGTAATTCATTATTCAGTTGAACAAAAGACTTAAAGTATGTGTGTATATGTGTGTACAAGTATTTCATATTCTGGAATATGAGAAGTGTGAATGATGTGTGTTAGTATGAGAGCCATCCCGTGTGAGGATACATTTATAATGTTATGTATGTCTTGTCTTGGTCAATTAAATGTAAAAAAAAGAAAGGTATAATTTTGGTGTTTTTAGGACAAACGTAACACCAGGCAAAAATAAGAAAAAAATTCTTGTGATGAGGAACCCTGAGCATACTAAATATATAGTTTATTTTTGCTTTATGTATTATAAACAACCAACATGCCAGATTTGGATGGTGGATGAAATCAAGCGTTCCCAGAGAAAAACCACTGACCTGCGGCCAATACCTGGTGACTGCCACATGTCGACCTCAAACCTGCCACCCAGAGGAGGAGGGCTCATGATCCAGATGGCCAGATGCCTTAACAACTCTACCACTGCGGCCCCTAACTTAATATCAAACATTAAAGAATTTCCTTCAATCTTACCCTTTCTAAAGCCTCTTGTTCTACAAAGTTCATCTTCTCTTCAAAATAGAAACGCTGGGACTCCAACTGACTTGTAAGTAGGTATGTATACTGCAAGATAAACAAAAACATACGCAACTATTGGGAAATATCAATAATATGAAATTGAAGCAGAATAGTATTAAGAGCTCTGTATAATCCCTGAGTATTCCAACATCTTCTTATAACAATTAAATTCACCTCCAGGCTCATTGAGAGGACTTATCCACCTCTTGACTCCCGGAGCCAAATTAACAACCTCTAGGTTCAAGCGGTTAAATTATCCAAGGACTCAATTAGTCAATTAATCGACCTCTAGTTCCAGGGAGTGAAATTACCCACTTCTAGACTCAATGTGTCAAATTACCCAAATCTACTCAAGTGAGTTAACTTTCTCACTTGTAAACAATTTACCCACCTCTAAACTCAGGGAGTCAAGTTTCTCTCCCTGGACCTGACTACTGCCACCTTCTCCAACCTGTACAAGTTTTCCGTCACCCTTACTCTGAACTAAACGATGGACATAGTTGTCCCCAGCATAATCCCACACCTGGTTGTGACCCAACTGCATGGAGTATGTATGCTGGGTCTCTTGAAAATGCCTGAAAGTTTAAGGTGAAAATCAAGGTCATTCTATAAGGATATATCATAAATTTCATGAGTTTTTTTATTGTTCTGATTAAAAGATCCTAAAAAGTTTGATAACTTACAGTTAACATAACTTCTTTTTTATAATGGTTATGTATATAAATTCTGTTATACACTTATTCATAAATATATCTTATTCTGAAAGTCAATGATGATGGTCAATATCAATGTTAAGACAAGGAAAACTTTATTTCTAAAATTTACTTAAAGTTATACTGACTTGTAAGCATGCAGACCAACGTAACGTCCACATCCGATGTGACCACAAATCAAACATATCCATAAACTCTGAAACATACAAGGTCAAGGCTGTAACATACAAGGTCAAGGCTGTGATACGCAATGGTGAATGATGTAACTGTAAAGGTTAAGTCTGTTACATACTATGACCTAGGTTGTAATATACAAGGTTAAGATTGTAATATACAATGGTATAAGATGATGTTAAAACAAGGTCAAAGTTATTACATACAAGGTCAAGGAGGTAACACACAAGTTCAAAGTTATTATGTACAATGTTAAGGATGTAATATAAAGGGCAGAGATCAACATACATTGATCAAGGCTGTTGAATTAACACTATTATCATAGTTTCATCAAAGGACTGTATTGTCAGTTGACAGATCACAAATACAAGTCTACATCATCTATGCCTTCACAATAGATCTGAAATAATTTTGTATCAACAGTATAGACATGGTAGAGTTTCTGACACAACAACTTATACAGTCATTACTTAAATCGTGTATGATATGATATATGGTTTAACATCCAACAATAAGCAACACTGGTTAAGTCATAACTACTATATTGTCTTTTTTGGTTTGTTTCAGGAATAACACAGTAGTAATGGTGATGTTACTCACTTCCTGTGAAGAACATTTCATACATCTGTGATTGGCTGACTCTTCTGGAGTCTGACTGTACCTACACACAGGACAGCTGGAAAATATAACATCCATAATATACCTCTATTATCAATTACAGACCTAAGTCTGACTGTACCTACATACAGGACAGCTGGAAAATATAACATCCATAATATACCTCTATTATCAATTACAGACCTAAGTCTGACTGTACCTACATACAGGACAGCTGGAAAATATAACATCCATAATATAACTCTGTTATCAATAACAGATACAAGACTGACTGTACCTACATGTAAAAAAAGTAATCAACAAAAATTGCAAAAGGTAAATTTTGGAGATTTTCACAAAAAATTTCACAGCACAAAAATATCCTTGTGACTCAACATACTATATAGTCATTTTTTCTAATGATAACTTGAATTATATGCATTTTTCCAAAGATTGAAGCAAAAGGGGTGCATCTTTCACAAAAGTAATGGATTAATAATATTTTTTCTATTTCACTAACTGCATTCTCAATTTATAAATTTTTCACTATCCTGAAGGAAAAAACACCCTCAAATAAACTTTCTGTTACAGCATTTCCATGAAAATACAAGTTATGTAGGAGATTCAACTTAAAATATCATTACAATGCGGTGTTTTGTTAAAGAAATATAGAAAATAGTACATTACACAGATTTGTCATTAACAAAATCATTATTTTGGGTATTTTGTGCTAAAAGGGGTAACTTTTGATGAATTTTCCATTCTTCTCTTCCTGCCTACATTTCTACAGTCGCCAGATATTTCTGAAGCATAATAGTAAATGTTTTACTATAGAGATGTGACGAGAGTTTGTAGTGTAGTTTATACCTGGTGTCTCCCCACTGTTCCACACAGTATAATAGTAAATGTTTAACTATACAGATGTGACAAGAGTTTGTAGTTTATACCTGGTGTCTCCCCACTGTTCCACACAATATAATAGTACATGTTTTACTATAAAGATGTGACGAGAGTTTGTAGTGTAGTTTATACCTGGTGTCTCCCCACTGTTCCACACAGTATAATAGTAAATGTTTAACTATATAGATGTGACGAGAGTTTGTAGTTTATACCTGGTGTCTCCCCACTGTTCCACACAGTATAATAATACATGTTGTACTATATAGATGTGACGAGAGTTTGTAGTGTAGTTTATACCTGGTGTCTCCCCACTGTTCCACACTGTATAATAGTAAATGTTTAACTATATAGATGTGACGAGAGTTTGTAGTTTATACCTGGTGTCTCCCCACTGTAGTTTATACCTGGTGTCTCCCCACTGTTCCACACAGTATAATAGTACATGTTTTACTATAAAGATGTGACGAGAGTTTGTAGTTTATACCTGGTGTCGCCCCACTGTTCCAAACAGTATAATAGTACATATTTTACTATATAGATGTGATGAGAGTTTGTAGTGTAGTTTATACCTGGTGTCTCCCCACTGTTCCACACAGTATAATAGTACATGTTTTACTATAAAGATGTGACGAGATTTTGTAGTGTACTGTTTTATACCTGGTGTCTCCCCACTGTTCCACACAGTATAATAGTACATGCTTTACTATATAGATGTGATGAGAGTTTGTAGTGTAGTTTATACCTGGTGTCTCCCCACTGTTCCACACAGTATAATAGTACATGCTTTACTATATAGATGTGATGAGATTTTGTAGTGTAGTTTATACCTGGTGTCTCCCCACTGTTCCACATAGTTTAATAGTACATGTTTTACTATAAAGATGTGACGAGAGTTTGTAGTGTAGTTTATACCTGGTGTCTCCCCACTGTAGTTTATACCTGGTGTCTCCCCACTGTTCCACACAGTATAATAGTACATGCTTTACTATATAGATGTGATGAGATTTTGTAGTGTAGTTTATACCTGGTGTCTCCCCACTTTTCCACATAGTTTAATAGTACATGTTTTACTATAAAGATGTGACGAGAGTTTGTAGTGTAGTTTATACCTGGTGTCTCCCCACTGTTCCACACAGTATAATAATACATGTTTTACTCTATAGATGTGACGAGAGTTTGTAGTGTAGTTTATACCTGGTGTCTCCCAACTGTTCCACACAGTATAATAGTACATGTTTTACTATAAAGATGTGACGAGAGTTTGTAGTGTAGGATATACCTGGTGTCTCCCCATTGTTCCACACAGTATAATAGTAAATGTTTAACTATATAGATGTGACGAGAGTTTGTAGTTTATACCTGGTGTCTCCCAACTGTTCCACACAATATAATAGTACATGTTTTACTATATAGATGTGACGAGAGTTTGTAGTGTAGTTTATACCTGGTGTCTCCCCACTGTTCCACACAGTATAATAGTAAATGTTTAACTATATAGATGTGACGAGAGTTTGTAGTTTATACCTGGTGTCTCCCCACTGTTCCACACCGTATAATAGTACATGTTTTACTATATAGATGTGACGAGAGTTTGTAGTGTAGTTTATACCTGGTGTCTCCCCACTGTTCCACACAGTATAATAGTACATGTTTTACTATATAGATGTGACGAGAGTTTGTAGTGTAGTTTATACCTGGTGTATCACCACTGTAGTTTATACCTGGTGTCTCCCCACTGTTCCACACAGTATAATAGTACATGTTTTACTATATAGATGTGACGAGAGTTTGTAGTGTAGTTTATACCTGGTGTCTCCCCACTGTTCCACACAGTATAATAGTACATGTTTTACTATATAGATGTGACGAGAGTTTGTAGTGTAGTTTATACCTGGTGTCTCCCCACTGTTCCAGACAGTTAGTATGAAAGGCATGGTTACATAGAATGGTCAGGATACCATCAACAGACTCGTCCTACAAAACAACACAACATCTTTAGTGTCCTGATAAAACTACCTAACTCTAACATGTGAAGGTCATCTATAGACACGTCTTACAAAACAATACAGCATCTTTAGTGTTCTAGTCTGAGGATCATCAAATAATCTTTAATTGTAGTTATGTTTAACAAATCACATTTGACATCTCTTTTCATGACATCTTCAGTGATAAGCATGTTGACCTAAGGACAGTATTAGATACAAGATCATTTCATGATCCTGGAGCCAGATAAAACTACCGCACTCTAACATGTCAAGCGACAACAAAGAGTTGTACAGTTAAGGTCCTGGTTATTTATCACAGTTTATACATGTATGATAAAGACATACAGTGTTATGTAATAGAAATAGTTTCTATTTAAATTATTTTACTAAATATGTATTTATAAACTGTTTTCTTGAAAAGATAAAAGGGTGTTGTAAATTGATCCTTTCATACAAACCTTTTAAAAAGGCACAAATCATTAACTTCAGTTACAAATAATGTTCTTTTTTTTGTCTTTGATTGATAACTGGATACTGATGTATCAAATTACCATTTAGACAGCTCAATATATATAACACTGTTTCTTTAGCATCAAGACATGATCAAGTATAAGATGGACATGTAATAAGCTTGAATTTTACAAGTTAAGTACTTCAATTCCATCTTTTATACAATATTATACATACCATTCTCTCCAGGCACACAGGACAACAGGGCAACTCTGTAACTCCCGGGGTAGGCAGACAGGCACCCTGTTATAATGAAATTTCAAAATTTTACAATACAGTAACAAATGATAGAAATCTAAGCCTTATAACACAGTTTAGTCAAGTTGAAAACCCCAATATGTACGTATCATTTGGCAAATTTTACATGATTCAGAAAGTTTCTAGGAAAACTTGATAATTATGCAAAGATAACATTAAAACATACTTAAGTTGATTGGAGTCTATTTATAAACCGTTGGAGGTGATATCAAAACAATTAAAAAATAGTGAAAGTGGGTACCACTGAAAATATAAACCCATGATATATGAAGTTCCAAACGCCATCATGGAAAAACCTTGCATATTTGGAATAGGAGTGTTATACAGGTCAAGTGCTATGTCACACAAGCTACATGTGTGATGTCATACCACAGGTAGAATGAGGGATAAGTCATGCAAGGGCTTGTGTAGTGTACATGTTTATAGTAAACACAGACCTCTTAGGAAAATGTATAAAGATGTTTTGTTATGTTGTGATTACACCTGATTCACCTTCTACCCTGTAAATGTTTGTAAAACATCACTGGTTTGACAAATGTAAAGCCCCCTTCACAGCTAAGTTGATTTTGAGACAGGGTCTACTTTCTGTAGCTGTTGGCTACACCTATGTGGCCTGTTGCATACTATCCAAAGCAACTGGGATAGAGTGTCTTTAAAATGATACAATCAATACAGCACAGGACATTCATGATCTCAGCTTTCTGAGAAACACAAACCACACTGAGGAGGGACCATCAAACTATACACCTCAGATCTTTATCTGAGACTGAAGTTTCACAGTCTTTACATGATATCACAGCTGTGAACAGACGAGCCCAAAACAGATACGATAAAAAAGAAATAAACAGAAACTGAAAGTATTCTCATTCTTTCACTTTTCTAAGATAAAATATGATAATACTTCTATGTGACCATTTACAATGTAAAGTTTGATGACTGTGTGTCATAAATGACCTTGAAACAACTTCAATGTCATGATAATATGGGTCAAAGTAAAATTGAATAACTGAGGATTATTGTTATATCAGACAGACAGATATGACAACCACTGCATGAATGCCTCTTTCAAAGTGCTGTGGTTTAAGGGGTGGGGTATCTTACTGGAACTTTTTGTCTGATTGCAGGGTTGATCACCCAATGAATAGCCAGGGTCATTCTGAGACACAATATCCTTGTAGAAACTGGCGGTTATCTCACTGATTAACATACAGCAGGCATGTGGCATACAATCAAGAATAATTAGGGTAAAGTGTCTTAACCAAGGACACCACTACATCAGCACAGGTCAATCCATTTCTTAGCTTCCTCAAAGACATATAACAACATGGAAAGGAAGCTTTATACCATGCACATGCACCTCGGATTTTCACCTGAGGTTATGTTGTCCAACCCCCTAACTGACTGAACTTTCATGCCCCTCACAATGGAAACATATACAATTGATATCAGTCTTACTTCAATGTCTTTCATGGTTTCGACCCTGGCGACATAGATGAGGTGGCAGATGTCTGGTTCTATGGAATTGTAAGGTGAGTTGTTGTAGGTGGTGAAGAATTCATCTGCTTGATCCTAACAAAACAAACATATCATAACCTCGGTTTTATCATCTTACTCAGAACAGAAAACAATTCAAAATATTTCCCTTTAAAAATGCTAAGCTGAGAAGTAGAAAGTTTTGCTGGACAATGGGTTTGTTTTTTTAACAGAAATGAGGACTGAAAGTATTACTTAAGTAAGCAGAACCTTGACTAGCAGTTAAAGAATCACAGATTTAGGCATTACACTTAATGGATTAAATGTTTTCTAACATATATTTATACAGTATTATTAAATAATATTAAAGTTCTACTGTTTATGTGTTACACTACTGTTTATGTGCTACAAACCTGACTCCTGAACTTGACAAGTACCATAAACTGGTTAGGACTTGGATCTCTTATAATCCTCATGTACTCAATTCCTTCACTGCAAATAATAAATCATTCCATTTTTTCATCTCATTTACAAAAAAGAAAAAGAAAGAAAGAAAAGGAAAACACTACCATAAGACTTTTCCCATATTTGCATGAAAGATATGAAGGAAATTTAAAAGGGCTGTAGAATCATAATAACTATACATTGAATACCATTCACAGATTTGTAATAAGACAAGAAGAAGAATTCACAAAGCCATGAATGCCAATAAGAAATTGTTAATGAAAGACCATTTTATTATTCAGTTGCTAGAGTAAATTTGAAGTGGAAAGATTTCAAAGAAAAACTGGACAGAAACTTGTTACCAACTCACAAAGAATAAGTTTCAAGTACGATAACAGTAAGTTGACGATACATATGGTATACATATCAAAATTGCACTCATTTCTTATCAACCAAAACAGCAATATTGGTAGACACTCATACAAATTCAACAACTCTAACATAATTTGAAATTGAATAGCTATGGAAAGGTTGCTTTTCCATAAATCTCTACTCAGAAATTCAAAAGGAACACTTAGGAAGCATTACAATTTTCTGATTTTATCGTTAATTTTGATCTATTTACAGCATCAGGACATAAATAAAGCTTCAGTTGTATACCTGACTGGGGCAGTAAACTTGAGGAGATCATGGACAGTGTATGCCCCAGGAACAGACAGCATACAGATCAACTCACTACGTAGGTGGTCTCCCTTTACAGGTGTCGGCTTACTGTAAGCATTCAGACCATGTGATCCAAGTACTTGATAAATATTTCTTTGTATTAGATAAAAACTTGTTATCAAACATTGAAAATTTTACATTGCTTCATCACAGTATTTACTGAAACATGATTTATTTTTTGTTAAAGCAATTTTCTACATATACACATTGCAAATAAACAAACAAAAGTATGCTAGTTGTAGTAGATTATGTGAGTGTTCACTAAGGCTCTGCTTGGGCCAACACATTTTCAAAAGGCTCATAGGGCCTGTATTGCTCGTCTGGACCTTAAAGCCTTGCAATGGTATACATGCCAATAGTATGAGCATTTCCAAATTACAGCTCAGTCACTTAAGCTCTTTGGTTGCACAAGACCAATGGGTAATTTCTTACATCATGACTGTCTTTCTCTTTTGATGCCCAGTAAAAGTTTATATGGTTGTTTTGTTGGTGTCTCAACTGTGTTAAAAATATGACTCAGAAATTAAGCTCCTTGATGTGCCATGCCCAAGATTCAATTCTTAAATCAGGAATGTGTTTATCTCTTGATGCAAGGCAATTCTATATATGGTTATTGGGTGGGGATTTCAACTGATTCAAAGATAAAACCCAGAAATTACACAGTTCTTACATAATTAATGTGATAATCTCTTGATGCCTAGCATTACTATTTATGGTTTAGGGGCAGGGATCTCTACTGTTTCAAAGATATTACCAAGAAACTGAGTCCCTAAGAGTGGGGTCAGGCCCCAGGGTCAATTCATGCATCATAATAATGTTTATCTTTTGATGCCAAGCATAATTTTCTATGGTTATGGGGTGGGGATCTCAGCTGACTGTTTCAAAGATACAGCCAAGAAGCTATGTCTCGCAGGTATGGGCCAGTCTTAAGGGCCAATTCTCACACCATGATTGTGTTTATCTCTTATCAACAACTTTGCTACAAATGGTAATGGGGTGGAGATCTTCACTGCTTCAAAGATATTACCAAGGAAACTAAGTCACTGGGAATGGGCCAGGCCTCAGGGCTAATTTTTACATCATGATAATGTTTGTCTCTTGACCTCCTGCAATGCTATATATGATTATGGGGTGGGGATTTCAACTAATTCAAAGACATATCCATGTTCCCAGGGCCAACTTTGACATCATGGGTCATCAGGTGAGCTAAAAATATTAACATTTTTTGCACAAGCACAGTTTCATTAATCTTAATTGAAATGACATGACATAAAAGTGTTTACATTTTCAGAATAGAACACATGTTAAATGTCTTAGCTCAACCAAAAAAAAAAAAAAAATGATTATACAATTATATAGTAATAAAAATTTCCCAAAACCCCATTTGAATACTATATATTTGTTTAATCCACTGTATGATTTTCATGAGCATTTTATCTTGTATATGCCAGTCATTACCAAATCTAAGAAGAGCTGACTTGCTAATATAGGAACTTATCAATACACAAAATAAACTCACTTGTCCTTATACAGATGCAGCACACCCTGGATGCATTCAACTGCAGGATTTCCTGAGTAAAAGTGAATAGTGGCTGGGTACCGAGCAGAAGGACTGTGACTTTTCCTTCCGCTGCCAGGCCGAGAGGAGGCTCCATTGGTTGGAGAAGGTGCTGGTCCTGGACCTTCATCTCCATAGGACCGTGGTGGAGAGGGTGCTGGTCCTGGGCCTTCATCCATGTAAGATCGGATGGGTCGAAAGTAAGCCTCCTTTGGCCCCATCTTGTTAGCACCACCCAAGGAAGCTGTTGAAGACTCTGATCCCTCTCTGGATCTGGTCAGTTCTGGTTCCCTAGAACTAGATTTCCTGTCAAATTGCTTAGGTACTACATCAGTTGGTGATTCTGAGCCTTGATTGACTCTATTTAGATGCAAATCGTATTTTTCTTCTTTGTTTTCCTCCATATTTTCTGTAACAAATTCTTAAATATCTCAGCATTGTCATTCTATTATATCTTCATCAACCAAACAAAAAGGACAGGGCTTACATAGATATAACCACATACCCTGACGTTTTCATTTCAAAAGCTATTGTGAACAATCTTTGATGCTTGACAGATGACCATCAAAGTCTATTAGGTGTTAAACTTTATGATACTATGATGTGAGTATGAAGTGTATCTGTTGAGGGGTTCATAAAATAATCATATACACATGCTTTGTGCTATGGAAAACTGACACCCCTAGTTTAATATGTCAGAACTATATTTATAACTAAGTCATTATCAACCTACTACTCTGTACTTAAACAGAAAATAATGACACAACACTACACACTTATATACACTTCACCATGAAATGACATACACAGACATTGAGAAGAGAATAAGACAAAGAAAATTCCAAAATTTTTTTCTTGTCTCTCCACATTTAAAAAAATATTATTCAGTAATATTACAATGAACCCTGTACCATAGTAATATGTCTCTATTGTAATGTCAGAGAACTTTCTGTTTCCTTGGCACTCCTTCACCAGGTCTTCCTTTGTCTGTGGGTTGTCCTCTCTCTCTTGTGATGAAGAGGAGCCAGATAAGGATTCAGCATAAGTTTTCTTAGACTTTTGTTGCAACTCCTCATTCAGCGAATAACCTGGAGCTAGATAAAAAACAGATTTTTAGAGAACATCAGTATTGCCTTTACAACATTGATTTCTGTCATATTACCATGGACTGAAAAATAATGTTTCCTGGTGTTTTTACTTCCTTTCTATTCCAATATTATATCTTATGAAAATTGTAAGCCATGGATTTTATGCTTTAAAAGAGTATGAATGTTACATTGTACATACATACAATATAAATCCTGTGAGAGCATTCAATTGTGTCTACTGAAATAAACTTGATAATACCAGTAAAGAATTGAGGAACCAACCATAACTTACAGGGTCTAGGAGAAATTATTTTGATATTGTTATTGGCTGCCCTGCATCATATTGGCTATCTTAGGGTTCCTATTTACTTTTTAGCATCATAAATTAAAAAAAAAACATTAACATCATCAGACTTTTCCAAGTACTGGTTAACTAGATATAGATACATACCACATTTGACTGTGACTGTCATCCATTACAGAAAATTATGAATATATATCAGAATATATATAACACAGACTATATATACCAGCTGTGTGTTGATTATCATGTGCTACAATATGTGACATGTTTGGATTTTTTTTATCCCCTGATTGGCGATTTAAGATTGTCTTGCACACGCATGAATAGCATCCTGATATAAATTGATAAGCTACGTTTTTATCTGTTTAAAACATGAAAATATACTGTATGTCTACAATTTATATCTTTCATACTTTCTAAGTGTATAGAAGAAACTCAGAGAAAGGTTTATATTTTCCAAGAGATGAAAACGGAAACGAATGTCAATCAAACGGATAATTATGTGAATTATGAGATGATATTTCTTTAACAGATAATGTGGCCACACTGATCATGAATTGTAACATTTATTTGCGACCATAATCAGCTGATGTGGACTTGTTGATTTTAGTGGCATATATTTCCCCTCTTATCACAAAACTTACACATAGAAAATCTATTACGAATGACAGCCTCGTTGCATTTTGCGTCTTGTTCACCATTACTCTGCTATTAGTATTACTAGATTACCTGATCATGACAGACTAGCAGAACTCACCAGAATACTCGAGGTGTTCCAAGCCCTGTTTGGACTCTTTTATCTCAAATCTCAACCAAACGAGGTAAATTGACTGGGACATGGGATACCATTTGTTAAAAACACCATAAGTAGTTCGTGTAGTAAATGTCACCTGAATACTTCAAATTTATAGAATTTTCTCAGCAATCATTTCTTTTTTTATTTTCATCCGTTGACTAATGCTAACTTCCTGTAGGAGAGCTCCGATACTTCATCAGATCACAAAGACGTTTGAATTGTAAGAATCTATTCATGCTAAGCGCTTTGATGAGAAAACTTCTCAATGACATCATAAGGAAAGTGGCGGAATTTTCAAAGGGAAAAATCACTTCATCCTACAATCGGTAGTATAGCAACTGATCTGGTCGGGAAACAGTGGTACGTTATGATAAATTGATATTGTCGTGAACGATTAAAACAAAAATTGTGCAGAATGTGGAGACAATATGGCAGTTCAGCTGCGCGGGGTTTTGGTAATGAAAATAGACATTTTCAATTGATATTTATTTAACGATTGCCAAATAGTCATTGACATCTCATTTTAACACTTCGTGGTCACTTCCTAAATAATAAAATACTAATCGAAATTATATACTGCCACATACCGGTGTTTGGTAGGAACCAATTCGATTCAGTGCTAGTGGTGAGACTTTCTTTGATCATTTTTCTGTTGATCATTCATAGAAACTGAACCTGCAAGAAATACACTGGGTATATGACTTGACTGAGGGATATTTAGCATGTGTAGTTTTAATACACGTCATGTCTCTCAGAAACTATTATTAGTTTTAGTTTTCACATTTGGTTTATCCTGTTTTTTCTTGGATGATGTTTTTCAATGTTTTTCAAATTCAATAAAGAAATGTTTATTTTTTGAGTGAGATGGAGAGAGCTGACAGTCTGCTATGCCAATCATTTTGACTTGGATTTAAAAACTTTAATGTTGAACATCATATAGGCTTGAACAATGTCAAAGGAAAATATGATTTATATCCCATCAGGCTGTTAAAGACTGAGTGAAGTGAAAAAATATAAGGATTGCTTTGGTATCATTAGAAGAGATAGCATTTTAGATTAACCATCAGTCTTATTTATAGCTCTTACCTATAGAGTTGTCATGTCTGCTGTCCCAAGGAAGTGAGACCAGTGCTACATAATTACTTCTGTAAACCCACTTAATACAACATAAGCCTGCACAGGTAACACTATAAACATACAATTAACACAAGTACAGGTCAGTACTACAGGTAGCACATGATTTTACAACACAAGTGAATATTCATTCCAGAGGTTTTATGTTACATATCTTTGGCAAAGTGGGCTAACATTGTCTAACTATATTTGCTGTACAATTACAGGTCTTTATTGAAGTCAAACCAAGCAGCAAGGGATGGAGACTGCTCTAAAGGAAACCTATGACAAGTTAAATAACATCCAGCTTAAAGATGAGCCTGGTTTGAAAAATGATCTGGCTTCTAGTGTGAAAGGAGAAACTTCAGACACAAAAGGTACAGGAATTAGATGCTTTAGAAAATAAGGATAATAATATCAATAAACCCTAAATATAGAGAAGTCATTCTCATTAAGCAAATTAAGGTGCATATATAGGATATATTTCATGGAATAAATAAAGCAATCTTGTTAAAACCTGAGTATGAAAAATTATTTTCATATACCAAAATAAGATTCATGATATAAATAAGGTAAATTTTTTAAGTTACTTTGAGTAATATTGATAAAACTTGAATAATTCTCATTAACCTTAGTTGAATCATATATCATTGTTATGTATATAAGTTGTTCGCCAATGTTTTAAATATTGTGCTCATAATATCTGTGCCTGTCAGTTGATTTTCTTTAAAATACTGGTACAATTTGTATTCTATTTTTTTTATTTGAACAGAGAATGTAAATCCCCGTAAAGGAAGTCAGGATGACTTGGGACACGATGATCAAGTTAAGTTTAATCGCCTGGTCACTAAGGCATCTCAGCTGGCTGCAGATGGTCAGGTGAGGATGGCCCTGGAACTTAACAAGCGGGCTCTGAAGATACACCATAAAGACAAACTAGTTCGGCGTATACAAAAGATGGAGGTAAAATACACATAAATTAGACTGATAGCCAAAATACTGATGCTTAGAATGTTTCCGATATATCTGAGTTTGTAATAGATATAAAACTGGACAGTACTAATTTTTGTTTTGTTATTGTGTTAGGATTGGATATTGTAATTACTTTGTCTTTGTGAATACAAAGTCTGTTTATCTCAATTTTGGTATCAACATGGTATGAACATTGACAAAAGCAGCAGTATGGTATTGACTGTATGTCTTCTCATGTCTATCCTGTAACAAGCCCAGGTGGCCAACACATACACCCAAAAATGGGTTTATTGCAGAGTAATAAAATATGTTATTGAATAAAAATCAATGAACATATTACCAGTAACTGGTGAAGTGAATCGGTTCCATTTTCTAAATTGATAATTACCAATCAGTTTTAATTGGTTTCATACATTAATTGCAAAATACCTTTTGTTTCTTGCATTGAAGAGATTTTAATTTTTTTATATTGTTTATTAGAAGCTTTCAAGGCTGCTTGTTGTAAATGTAAATGTATATCTGAATGAGCAAATTAACATAGGAAATCTCTGGTCTTTTTTAGCCCACCATCTAATAGATGGTGGGTTATTCAAATCGCCCTGCGTCCGTGGTCCGTCCGCCCGTCCGTAAACAATCCTTGTTACCGCTATTTCTGGAAAAGTACTGGATGGATCTTTCTCAAATTTCATATGCAGGTTCCCCTTGGTCCCTAGTTGTGCATTGTACCTTTTTTGAACTGATTCGCATTCAAGATGGCCGACAGGCAGCCATCTTGGATTTTGGAAGTAAAAGTTTGTTACTGCTATTTCTTGGAAAGTACTGGATGGATCTTTCTCAAATTTCATATGCAGTTTCCCCTTAGTCCCTAGTTGTGCATTGTACCTTTTTTGGATTGATTCGAATTCAAGATGGCCGACAGGCAGCCATCTTGGATTTTGGAAGTAAAAGTTTGTTACTGCTATTTCTTGGAAAGTACTGGATGGATCTTTCTCAAATTTCATATGCAGGTTCCCCTTGGTCCCTAGATGTGCATTGTACCTTTTTGGACTGATTCGAATTCAAGATGGCCGACAGGTGGCCATCTTGGATTTTGGATGTAAAAGTTTGTTACTGCTATTTCTTGGAAAGTACTGGATGGATCTTTCTCAAATTTCATATGCAGGTTCCCCTTGGTCCCTAGATGTGCATTGTACCTTTTTGGACTGATTCGAATTCAAGATGGCCGACAGGTGGCCATCTTGGATTTTGGATGTAAAAGTTTGTTACTGCTATATCTGAGGAAGTTGTGCATTATACCTTTTTGGACTGATCAGAAATCAAGATGGCTGACAGGCAGCCATCTTGGATGTTGAGAGTAAAATCTTGTTACTGATATTTCATAGATATTGGTTTCCCTTGGTCCCTAATTGTGCATTGTACCTTTTTTGGACTGATTTGAAATCAAGGTGGCCCACAGGCAGCCATCTTGGATGTCGACAGTAATACAGCACAAGCATATTGTCCATTATCCACCTGTAACTGACTGCTATCTAATAATACTTTGGGATCTTTTTCAAATGATATTTGCTAATAGGTGCTTGATAAAAATATCTTGTGCCATCATTGAGTACATTCAATGAAGACCAGTTCATGAACATTTACAACACCTGTAACAAACAAAAAAAAATAAACAAATCTTCAAGAACTGAAAACAGATCCTCAAATGGTGGGCGCCAAGATCCCTCTGGGATCTCTTGTTCTGAGATCTGAGTTATACCAGAACTCTACTAATTAATCCTAAATGAACAATTCAACATGATCGTAGGCATACCTTGAGGAGTATGGTGATGAAGAAGAGGAGGAATCTTCAGAAGAAGAGGATAATGGGATGGTCCTAGTAGGGAATGAGTTCTACTTGTACAAAGACTTGTACAATAAACTGTACGACCACCAGAAAGCGGGCGTACTGTGGCTGTGGTCACTAAATAAGAAACGCAAGGGTGGTATCCTTGGTGATGACATGGGGTAAGATCACATGACCTGTTTTATGAATCAAGGGTACTTTATGATTTATGTGTATTAACCTCCTGCTACTTCACATATTTCACACAAGCACCTGCTTTCAGTTATTGAGACACTATCAGTAGGGGACAAAATATACATATTTATTTACACTATAAAGAATATTGAGACATTACTCAGATGTAAGTATTCAAGGTTAAACTGTATTAAGATGAAGTTAATTTGCTCGGTGCCTTTGCTGACCACTTACATATTGATTTCAATAGTCAAAATCTTATTTAATGTCATCAATTTCATTTCATAAAGGCCTGTATGTAAAGGTTAACTATGGCAATAACTTCAGAAAAGTTCATGTTTCATGGTTCTAAGGTCAAGGTCACCATCATTTCTTACAGAAATTTATCAAACATTGATACTTTTGAACATGGAGGCAGGGAAATTAATTTCTTACTGACATTTTCAAGCTAATTTTTCTATTAACATTTTTGATGTTGTATTTTTCTTCTTATGATTAATAGTATAACTGCCTTATGTAAGAAAATAGATCAGAAAATTATTGTACCTTAAAGTATAGAGGTATTTTGTTGCATGAATAAGCATTTCATTACTGTATGCAGGGAATTTTTCTGACAAAGACAGAATTTTACCCGGTGTTTTTTCTTAATGATAATCCTGAAAGAATCCTGAAAAAGCTTTACAATAGGTAGTATCATGTTTTTTTCAGCTTGGGTAAGACTATACAGGTGATAGCATTCCTGTCAGGACTATTTGATATGGACAAAGTCCACTCTGTTCTCATTGTGATGCCAGTGTCCCTAATAAGTAACTGGGAGAAGGAATTTAAGAAATGGTAAGATATATAACCACTTTGTATGATAATTGCTGTGTCTTGCACTGCCAGTATTATCATGTACATAACTTGCTAGTGTTTTGACTTTTCTTTTTTTAAAAGTTATGTGTTACAGCTGTTTTAGTAAAATGTGTGTTGGGAAACACATTTAAAAAGAAAACTTGGACATGATAAAAAAAAGAAAGATATAAGGTTATTGTAATTAATGAAGCATTTACGAATAGGGTGTCCTTTGGTCAGCCAGAATTAATGGGTCATATGTAAATCCCATATTTCATTCCTATTTTTGAGAACTTGGAAAATGTCTCTATCAACTGCATCACAGAATGATAAATACACTTATCAGTAACAGAATACATCAAATCTTAAGATATTTTGGATGTTACCTCACAGGGCCCCTGGTATAAGAGTGACACTGTTCCATGGCAGTAGTAAACGAGAGAAGGAGCGTGCCCTGACTAAGGTTCAGCGGCGTGGAGGGGTGTGTCTCACATCATATGGTCTAGTGGTCACCAGCTTTGAGCAGCTCAGTCAGAAGGAAGGTCGGGATTTTGAATGGGTAAGTTTTACACTTTTTTTCCACTTTCATTTCTGGTTTTACAGAAAATTTCTTTCACTGTGTTTTGAATTCTTTTGATGAAAATAACACTAATTTCATTATTAGTCATCTACCTGTGAAACTGTTGGGAACTATAGTTTTCCTCTCTGTCTGTCTATATATATATATATACATATGTGATACCATTGTTTGTCAGAGCTCTGATATCTTTATTCCTTGTGAAAGTCTCATAAACTTCATATACATCAAAATATTTTGGACTTCTCTGAGTTTCAGGGATATTGGGTCAAGGTCATTATTCAATTTTTTAGAAAATAATTTTCAGTGCTCTTGTGATTTACTCCATGAGGAATTTTCCTCACACTTTTAAAACACTTAAATGTCTTGAAAAAGTTTTTGTTTCATGGTTGTTGAGTTAAGGTCAAGGTTACTGTTGCTATTTTTAGAAAATCATTATCAGTATTCACACTGCTTCATTCCTTACCAGATTTTGATCTTACACACTTACAAACAACCATAACATCTCAGTTTCAGGGTGATGATCAGTTACAAACAAATTACGTGTATATACTATTTTTTCCCAAATAAACACCAAAAATACCATCTTTATAAATCATTACAATATTATTCTTTTCAAGGGCCAGTAGAGGACATGCTTAAGCAATACTCTGTATGCTTGCTTTTAATTTGCAAATCTAGCAAAGATAAAAAATAATTTCAAACAAATACATACAATAAATACAGTGCTTGTTCAATTGAATACCTTTGGCGTTGCCCCACAAGTTTTCTTGGAATATGAATACTTAAAATCTCATTCTTTGAAGAAAGTACGCGAATGATGAACCAATTTTGTTTTTAAGCAAAATTTAATGAAATTTAGTTGAAAAAATGCTGAGGACATTGAAAGTTTCAATTTTTTTTATGAAGAAAAAATTAGTGAATACCATTAGTGTTATTAATTCTAACTTAAAATGAATGATAAACAAGGGACCCATTGAATATGTTCAGACAGAAAAAAAAACACAAAAATATTCTGAAATGCTTCACCATTTACATTGTGCTGTGGAAATCAGAATGGCATTCAACAAAACTAGAAAAAATGCTCTGAAGAAAATACACACATTTGAAACTGTGTAGTGTTACCTAGGTGTCACTTAATTATAAAATTAATTTTTCAATAATTACCATGATAAGTACTGGAATATTTTTCAAATTTCAGTCTGTTCTATTTTAGGATTATATGATATTGGATGAAGGTCATAAGATCAAGAATCCTACTAAAACCACAAAGGGAGTTCATGCTATTGGTGCCAAGAACCGGATTGTACTGACAGGGACTCCTGTACAGAACAACCTGAAGGTAATTCAAACTCCCTCTACAGGCCTTTTTCCAGTAAAAAAAGTGGAAGTGGAGTTGTGTCATTTACACATCACTGTTTCACCTCAAATTGATAATTATTTATGACCGTTCAGCACGTGGATATAATGAAGTCAACTTTTTATATTGATGACAAGCTTTGAACAAAATTCTGAGTGTCATAATAATGTATTAACATTTTAATCAGATTACACAATGGGTTTTTTTACTGGTGTTTGGTCAAGTGATCCTTAGTCTTTTCTCTGAAAATACAGTAATATCTATTAGGCACTTTCAGATAACATTCTACGCTAGTTTACAGACCAATGTGTGTGCACAATTCATTGGAATGGCATTTAATGTTAACAACAGCAGTCTAGTGCTGCACCACATCAGAATAGAGGGTTGTCCAAAATGAATTGATGAAAAATCAGCCCCTTATCACACAATTCTTTAAATCAAAACTGATGTGTCATCTCCAGATGATAATATTTCCTGAGGATGAAGACGCTATGAACAAGCAGATGACATATCACATGGAACTTTATTACACGCTCATGTTATTTCATGATCTTTTGATAATTTTGCATCATTTTACTGAACTGAACTGTGACAGGAATGCGTTTAAATTTATTTCTATCTGGAGATAAGATGAAAAGTATTTCAGTAAAATTATCATAATGGATCTCAAGTTCTAGTTTCTTGGTTTATGTAGCATTTTTATGAACGTCAATCTGTTCGACCTACAGGCCTTTCAGGCCTTTGATAATAATTCTGTGTGTCCTTGTCATATATTGTAAGAAGGTGGCTTCATTGATGTTTCTGTAAAACAATCTAACAAGGTTACATGAAGATTTTACTCTAAAAACAGAGAGTTGCTGCATTGATATAGACGACTTCGGGAAAAAATCAAAATATTCCATAATTCATACATCTCTGTTGAACTACAACCTGCTGAAAAAATCTTCTAAAAACATTTCTTAACCAGGTTTAATTTATAGTCTGTACATAACTCTTTGTGATGATTTCTACTGTATTCTAAAATATTTATTTTCTGTTAATTTAGGAGTTGTGGGCCCTGTTTGATTTTGTCCACAAGGGGGCATTGTTGGGAACAGCAAGAACCTTCAAAATGGAGTATGATACTCCCATTACAAGGGTATGTGTCAGAGTATGAAATCAGGCTGAGTGAAAATTTGTATCAGATAAAGATTTCAGTCTATCTCAGTAATGATTTAAAACTTTGTTTCTGTTTTAATATTTTTTCATGTACCAGAAAAGTTTGCTGTAACAGCCAATCTAAAGTTAAAGTAGTCGTAACAAACAAAATTTAACGATAACAGCCACCTGTAGATGAACAATATTCACCACCTTTAGGAAATTTAAATTGCTGTCAATTTGTTCAGGCAAGAGAGCGAGATGCTACAGCAGGTGAAAGACATCTAGGGATGATGATGGCAGACAGCTTGAAAAATATAATTGCACCATATTTTCTGCGACGAACGAAGGCTGAAGTGGCTAAAAAGGAACGAAACCTTGATGATAACACGGTCGAAGGGGAAGAAAATGGCCAGGAACAGAAACAAATCAAGTATGGAAGTCAAGCTTAAGTAAAACTATATACCAAAATATATGATTCCACATGTTATTGCGTTAGTCCATTGTTTTAAAGCATAGTACATTTTAGTTTGAATGAAAAGCAGTGAAAAAAATCTGCAAAATAAAGATAAATTTTTCAAAAGAAATGGAGAACAGTTCAGTTTCTGTTTACTTTATCTCCTTAAAGGACATAATTTTATCAATGAAACTTCAAAATGATTGGCTAGATTTCATGTTACAATTACATGTCGCTGTGATGGTCAGATTTGTATTATAACTTGTGATGTTTCTTTAATGTTATAGATATTGTAAACCATATATGTAGCTACACATTCAAACCTGTCTATAAAGGGCACTCAAGGGAACAGAGAAAATGGACTTTATACACATGTGGTCTGTTTATAAAGGTGACCTTTAAGACAGGTTTGACTGTATTTTGATTTAGGATGCCTACGATGACAAGGAAGAATGACTTCATTGTGTGGCTGTTCCTTACCCGGACTCAGCAGCAGATATACCAAGACTTCCTGTCACTGGACTCTGTCAAGGAGGTGAGTCACTACCCCAGTGTCATTAGATTAAGGTTTCCATTCAATAACTTCGTCCTGTTGAGCTGATCAGTCTTGAGCTTTATACAGTGCTTCCTCCATGATAGTGGTTGCTTGTGATTTTAGGTCTAATATGTATGTATCTATATATATATATATTTATAAGAAGGCCAATCAAACCCAAGTTTACTAAAAGTGTTTACATCTGAAGATGAAAGGTCAAAATTGCTAAAACTGAAAAATTTGAAAATCAGTTTCTACACTATAATTTGGATTCCCATTGAGCTGATAAAATTATTGTTTGGAAATTGAGTTTCCATTTTCCATTTTGACCTTTCACCTTTAGACAAACAGCTGATCATATAATCTTCACCTAGTGAAAGTGCTTGCTTCAGATAGCATTTCAGATCTGTAGGTGCATCATCAGTCAAGATGTAATTGTACAGATATTTGTATCACTTGTGATGCCTTAAGTTGAATTACCTTTTACCTGAATATTTACTTGCACATTGCATACTTTATGTATGATAACTTTTGAAACTATTCTCTCATGCTATTTAAGCTGCTTATGACGAAGAAATCACCCCTGGTAGCACTGACTGTACTGAAAAAGATAACTGATCACCCTCGTCTTCTAACAAAAAGAGCATGTGCCCAGCTTGGACTGGATGGAGAGGATGCGTAAGTTTACATGAAAACAAAATTTTGTCTATGAGTTGGAAAAAGCTAAATTTTCCTTTCTTAAAAAATTGTACATTGACAAATTTGTGAAATATGAGTTTGGAGTTCTTATACCAGGTGATTTTATGAGTAGTATTACACAGTGGTTTCATTTTCCATATTTTACATGCAATTATTGTTATTATGGGAAAATCGTGATTTCTGATATCGAGATTTTTTCCCATACAGGATGGATAACTCTCTTTTGGAGTCAGAGGAAGGATTGAGCAGTGCTGCCACAGAGATCCACAACATCGATGACAGTACACTCATCAATGAGTCCGGTAAACTCATCTTTATCATCCAGCTGCTTACCCAGCTTAAAGCAGAGGGACACCGCACCCTTATCTTCTCGCAGTCACGAAAGATACTAGACATCATAGAAAAAGTCACCACAAACAGGGTAGGGACCAAGGTTTAATTTGGAAACTTGTCATTGATAGGACATGTTGGAAAACAGCTATATTTGATTTGATGGGATTATGCATTTTTCGTAAATCCAATATCCATGTTTCTGTTCTTCTGGATTGTTTACCGCGATATAGGATGATCTGGTGTATTCTTTTATCATTATATCATTTTGTACACAAAGTTGGTTTGGTATTCAGGATTCACCCCATACATTATATCATTTTGTACACAAAGTTGGTTTGGTATTCAGGATTCACCCCATACATTATATCATTTTGTACACAAAGTTGGTTTGGTATTCAGGATTAAGAACGATCTGTTTTGGGAGGTTTTCCATTACTGTAATAAATAAAATCTTTACCATTTCGTTCAGTATCAAGATGTGGTTGGTAGTAGAAGGATTAGTTTCAGGAAGTTACACTGAACTAATCCAAAATGTCACAGGTGATTTATCCAACTCTTTGGGATTTAGCAAATCAGAATAAATTTCATTTAGTGACTTTTTCTTAATCATATCTATATATTGAAAGGTGACATAATCTCTGGTAATTACACATGTCTCTATATACGTAAATTTTAGCAATCAAACAGTAAATGCATATGTTTTAGTGGTTTAAGATGTTGCGCTAACACATGATTATGCTAAATGCAGTTTTTGCATGTTGTTCATACACCATTTATTGTAAATTAAACCAAAAAAGTATATTTACAGAGTAAATCCAAATGACTTTAGCATGTTCAAAATCTTATACTTTGGAATATTGTTGGTTTTTGTTTTTAAAAATCTGGTACCTTTTGTTTTTATGACCACTGTTAATTAAGGCAAAATCTAAAGTGCAACTGACTGTAAGTTTTCAAGCAATCAAGGATTTGAATTATTTTTTTGTTAAAAATCCTATTCACCCCATACATGTATTACATATATATTACAAAATGTGTTTCAAAATGAACTATTAATTTGGTCCTGGGTTTTTAGCATTACCTGTTATTCATCATGTTGTTAGGTTTTAAAGGAGAGTGGGTTGAAAATATCTGAAATGAAAGAATGTGATGGAATAATTTTATCTGGGTTTGTGTTTCAAATATTGTTAAAATATGACTTTTTTTTAAATACTTTGAAGTTTAACCTACACAAGTTTAAATTAGACTTAATTCTATTAATGACAGGGTCATAAGGTGATGAGATTAGACGGCACAGTGATTCACATAAGTGAGCGAGACCAGAGGATACACAAGTTCCAGACTGATACCAGTTACACACTTTTCTTACTTACCACACAGGTTTGATATACAGTGATACTCGGTCAATTCCAAAAGGAATTTTTCAACCCAACATTTGGGAAAAAGTGCTCTGAAATTGCATGTACAGCAGCAACCAGATTTGTGAATACCTGATAGTTGCATATTAAGATGAATTACTCCAACCAGGGCAAAAGAAATTTGGATTATTATGGTTCTATTTTAGATGACAAACAGGAAGTTTTGGTAGATTTTGAGACGTGACAAAAATCCCTTCAAAATTTTGAAATGGACTACTGAAATTTTCTTTTTTTCTGTCTTTAAATGTCATTTTTGCATATCAAAACAGAATCAGCAAGACTTCAGTATAATTCTGCTAAGAATTACAAATCTAGAATGTTGATACTCCTAATTTTTGAACACTTATGCATGTGGTTCATTCATTACTACTAAATTATTTCAGGTCGGTGGTGTGGGACTGACGCTAACAGCAGCAGATCGTGTGATCATCTGTAAGTACTGACAAATCATTGTTTATGATACATATCTAATTTCCTATAATGACATCACATATCCAAGGGACATTTTTAACATTATATATAGCCTTACTTGAAATAAGAGATGGCTTACAATACCGAAAGATGTACGGTCAGGTGGCACGGTGGTAAAGCCGTCTCGTTTTACCAAAGTTCCTAGGGTTCAATTTCCCAAACATTAAAATGTATGGAGTCACAGGCCTGCCTACATGTTTTTTTCCTTGGTCCTCTGTTTTTCTCCCACAATAAGACTGCTTTTGTGCTTCTATCTGGGATAATAAGAATGATTGATATTAGTGGGAATAACTTATTTTGCAATTTTTAAACGCCGCTGTAGGTGGTAGTATATTGGCGTCATCTTCTCCGTCTCTCCGTTCGTCCGTACGCCCATTTCTTGTGAACACAACTCCTCCTAAAATAATCATCAGATTTTCATGAAACTTGCTCAATGTCACAACTACAATAGGTAGGTGTGTATAAAGGGGCAATTTTTTTGTTCGTTGATTTTTGTAAGAGTTATGCCATTTTCAACTTTGTATCTGTAGCTTGCTCTTAGTGGACTTCTTTGTGAGCTTATGTATACAGACATGTTAAAAGCGATAATTAAAAGGACCAATCTTGATCTTTATATTTTGTGGCGACGTATATTGTGTCCACAGCACTCTTATTGTGAAATGGACTAATTATATACCTGTACCCTTCAGAAATATCTCTATCTTCCTTGACGTCTTGTCATCAGATATGGGTGTGCAGAGATTTAAAAATCTGAATAAAATTAACAAATTAAAAATTAGAGAAATACTATATGATTGTCTCGTCATCAGAAGCAAAAAACAAGACAAATATTTTATTTTGTTTTCTCCCAATTTAGAGACTGAATGTATATGCCTGTAGCTCAGGTACTGCAGAAGAGTAATTACATAACAGCTGTCACACTTCCTATATAGCTGGATCAAAAGTTGTACAACCCAAACTATGATAAACATTCTAGTAGTGATTCAAATATTGGAAATAGTAGGTGAAATATGAAATTTTCATAAAGTTTGAAAATTAGAAATAACCCATTCAAGAATTTTGGTTCATTTAAAGCAATTTTCACTTATTCAATCTCAGATGTATCTCTTTATCTTGCAACTGGCACTGGTGTTGTCGGAATAGACCTGCCACATATATTTTTACTGTATTCAGCAGTGACAGAAACAGCTATATTTCAGCATGTGTGGTAATTCCACATAATTACTGTCTGAATTTACTTAAATATTATGTTTAGAAATATGAATAGTTGTCGAAATAGGTGATTTTACAAGTTGTAATGAACATACTGATTTATTAAAATTCATAAATCGCTTTTATGTCTGATGACGTTTGGAACTATATTTCCACACAATTCATTGCAACGTCAACATCAGGTAAAAACAGATTAAACAACAAATCTGTTTGTTTCAATAGTCTGATTTTCAATCAATGCTGCAGGATAAAGAGAACACATGGTCAGTGTCTGAAAATATAAGCTGTATTTTGGTTCAGGACAGAAAGACAAAAGTAGCTTGCCATGGCTCACCACTTTTGTCTCTTCTCCCTCACCAAAATACAGCTGATATTTTAAGATACTGGCCATGTATTCTCTATGTATTTTATGGGTTAGATTCTATAAGAAGGCCAATGAGAGGGTGAATCACACACATTACTTGAAATATTTACCCCATACATACAACCTGGTCCATTTTAATGTGTTTTCTTGTTTTATCAGTTGATCCAAGTTGGAATCCGGCAACAGATGCTCAGGCTGTAGACAGGGTATTCCGTATTGGTCAGGACAAAAATGTGGTCATCTATCGCCTCATTACATGTGGTACAGTGGAGGAGAAAATCTATAGACGACAGGTGTTCAAAGATTCCATCACACGCCAGACAACAGGCAACACCAAAAACCCATACAGGTAAATAAACGGCAACATCAAGTACCAATACAGGGCAACACCAAAATTCCATACAGGTAATTAAAGGGCAACATCAAGTACCGATACAGGGCAACAACAAAATTCCATACAGGTAATTAAAGGGCAACATCAAGTACTGACACAGGGCAATATCAAGTACCGATACAGGGCAACATCAAGTACTGATACAGGGCAACATCAAGTACTGATACAGGTAATTAAAGGGCAACATCAAGTACCGATACAGGGCAAAACCAAGTACTGATACAGGGCAACATCAAGTACCAATACAGGACAACACCAAGTACTGATGCAGGGCAACATCAAATACCAATACAGGGCAACACCAAAAACCCATACAGGTAATTAAAGGGCAACATTAAGCACTGATACAGGGCAACATCAAATACCAATACAGGGCAACATCAAAAACCCATACAGGTAACTAAAGGGCAACATCAAGCACTGATACAGGGCAACATCAAGTACCAATACAGGGCAACATCAAAAACCCATACAGGTAATTAAAGGGCAACATCAAGCACTGATACAGGGCAACATCAAGTACCAATACAGGGCAACATCAAAAACCCATACAGGTAATTAAAGGGCAACATCAAGCACTGACACAGGGCAATATCAAAAACTTTTACAGTTAATTTACAAGACATCAGTAAAAAATGTAAAAGGGTGGCTTTTAATAAGCAGTTGAAATGGTGGGAACAGTTGAACATGCATGAAACAAGGTAGAGGTCGGAATCAAGGATGGATTGTTGAATGTTTGGCACTTGCAACTTTAAGGGTTCAGAGATACCTGTCTGAAACAGCTTTGCTGAATATTGTAAGTTTTCAGATTTTTGCCTTGAAGCAGGGTTGGTGCACACACATATTTCCAGAAGCATTATGTTATTAAGTATGACTTAAACTGGTTGGTATTTTATTTTTGGTTCATTGTTTTATACTTGACAGGAAATTCTGAAATTGTGCATTTTGAACTTTACATATATCAGTTCCAACATTAGTACATGTGCATTTTCGTGTATCATAGAATAATTCCAGACCACCCCAACTGTTTCAACTGGGTTTCACAAAAGCAGCCTAAGTGACTAAAATCAACACTAAGTACCCATTCAGGACAGATTTTAAAAATACCTTTACAGGGGTCTAAAATTTTACTAGCTCAAATGCAAATTCCACATGCCCAATCAGATTAAATACCAAACAGCTAGCCAAAAAATACCTCAAATATATCATATTTTATGAAGGTGAATCAGTGACTTACACTTACCGGATGCAGACTCTTATTTTTTGAAAGTTTGGTAGTTTAAATCAGTTAATTATTCAATGGATAAAATGAATACATCTCTCCACAAATCCATGAAAAATATAAATTGTTTCCAGTATAAATACATGAAGATCAAGAAACAATGGTTCAATAATTTCGGATAATAAATCTGCTGACCATCAGTCTCTTATGTTAAAGAAGTTGATACACAATTTGTAGTTTAAGCTAACACTATGACATCTATTGTTTTAGATTATGTTTTTTGTATTCTTTTCTTTTTTGCTGACTTTGCCCTAGACAGTAGACATCCTGTGTTTGTAGAGACACTAGAAGCCCTGTAGTTGTAGAGACACTAGAAGCCCTGTAGTTGTAGAGACAGTTGAAGCCCTGTAGTTGTAGAGGCAGTAGAAGTCAAAAAGTTGGGAGACAGTTAAAGCCCAGTAGTTGTAGACAGTAGAAGCCCTGTAGTTGTTGAGACACTAGAAGCCCTGTAGTTGTAGACAGTAGAAGCCATGTAGTTGTAGAGACACTAGAAAACCTCTAGTTAGTCGAGACAGTTGAAGCCCTTAAGTTGTAGAGACACTAGAAGCCCTGTAGTTGTAGAGACACTAGAAGCCCTGTAGTTGTAGAGACAGTTGAAGCCCTGTAGTTGTAGAGGCAGTAGAAGCCTAGTAGTCATAGAGACACTAGAAGCCCTGTAGTGTCAGTATAAGTCTTGTTGCTAAGCACCCATTATATCCCCAGCATATGTAAGTGCTAGTATTCATAATCTCACCAGCACATCACATATCCTGGGAAGGTGGTGGGTTTCCTGTTCCCTGCAGCTTCTTTCATCCATTTTTGTCTTATCACCGAGATAAAAGTTTAAGATTTACTGTATATGCTTCAGTGTGCTGGATGTGTCGGCTCACTGTCTTACCATTATTATGATTACATATCACACATCTCAAACAGTATTTGTAGAAAACTGGACATTATCTTGTATTAAAAGACAAAATCACATATAACAGTCATATTTTTTTAAGGCCAAAATGCTTTCAATTATTTGAAATCACCATTGCCATTGCAGTAGAGTTCATGTACTTCCCCAACCACCAACTGATCATATGAACAGGAAATCATAAAGCCCTTTACCCTGATTGGTCAAAACCTTTATTTTAAAACGTGATGTTCACATTACTGGTTTCAAATTCTTAAGATAAATGTTTGTGAAAATTGCATTTTTTTTTTTTACCTTTTAGTATGTTTTTATTTGTAAATAAATGCTTTAAGAGGACTTTTGTAGGTCAAGTGATTACTTAATTGCCATCTAAGACTGACCACATGTGTAGTTTGTTAGTTTTTATAACACTCTATTTTTATACTGAATTTCCCTGCACAATACAGCATATCAAAAAAAATCAACCCTGATGAAAATGTCCCTATAAAATATAGATTTTTAATTCTGATTCTGAAAAGAGTTTTAATATCACAATGAAAAAACTTTGTGTTGAAAATACGCTTTAAACATACCAAGTAAGGTGAATAAGGCATATAGGAATCTTTATACAAGAAATTTATTCCATTCTATAATCAGGATTAATTCTGCAGATTTTTGGGTCTTTTTTTTTCAAAAATGGTATATTTCTTAAAATAGCAAGCAAGGTTATGATTTAAGAATTAGTCTTTTATCAGTGGTAATGGTATGATTAAGAGTCTAGACTGACAGCCATGTAGAATATTCCTCAGTCTGACCCCAGCATCAGTAAGTGCTTGTTGCTAGGATACACAAGCCCAAATCTGATGCTAGGGACCAGCAGGGATCTATTGTGACTGTGATCTGTCTATAGGCTGTAATCTTATCTCGCAGCCATGTAAGTGTTGGCTAGAGAACCCCTGTGAATTAATTACTGAACACCCCAGGTCCTTCTACCAGCATTAGCTACCATTATCACATTGACTATAGGTTGTGTAATCTTTCCAGCATGTTCCATACCTTAACCAAATCTTTCATAGAGAAAAGCCGTAATTTGTTTTTTCATATCTTTTTTCATTTCTAGATATTATGTATTTGTGAAGAAATAACGAAAAGACTTTTTTCTGGAAAAACTATGAAAATTAATGAAAAATAAATGTTAATTAGTAACTTTCTAGATTTATTCTGTATTATTATTAAACAGTACAAAATCAACACCATTGTTATCTAAATTAATTAATTTAATAGAAATGTTTTATTCTTATTTTATATATAAAACTTAAGACAGCTTTAACAGCCATCGAGAAAATCGGAAAAGCTGAATTCTTTAAACCAATGGGCTAGTCTGTTATATACCAGAAGTATAACTGGCAGTATTCCCCAGCATTTGTAAGTGCTAGTTTTGTTAACACACTATCACTCTACAAATAATGGGAAACACTGGGCAGTTTGGTCTTCGAAAATAGCACATCATTATCAAATATTTGCAAAACTGAAATCAAACAAGAACTCAAAAATCATTGATCAACTGGAATACAATGTTTTGTTTATAAAGCATGCATCTAAAGATTGTAAAAAAATCACAAAAGAAATTTATTTGATATATTTCATCGTCATCTGTCTAGCAAGTTACACTGGAAAAGTCAGTCAGGAGTTCGATGTTGACCCCCAGCATTTGTAAGTGCTTGCTTTGTGTAACAACATGCACATTACAGATACAAGGTGTCAGCACTTTTATTTCTTATTACCTGTTAAACCTCTGTATGTTATTGGTGAAAGTACTACACACTCAATTTCAAACACATTTTCATTATCTTGATTAAAGCATTTTATTCCAAAGGGATAGAAACATGTGGAAGATACTTCCTTTATGCTCTATTCACTTGTGTGACTCCAGATTTACCACACAACATCACCTGGCATCTTATTGGTGCAGATTGTATAATATGATCAGCACACAATTAGATCCCAAGGATCTTAAGTGACATTCACAATTCAGAATTTTATAGAAAATGCAAACTATACCTTTATAACTTCAATTAAGTCTCAGATGGTCAAATATCAAATTGAACAAAAATTCTTCAAATCTAATTGAAATTTTAGTATTATACTGAAATAAAGAAGTCTGTTGTTGTGTTACCATGACAGCCCTCCGGCATCACATTGGTGCAGTTTTCAAATTATAACCTTCACCAAATGTAATACAGAGACTTTCAGGATATTTTCATTTCATTATTTAGCAACAAAACACAATATAGGTTGGTTTAGATCTTATTAAACCAGAAGCTTTCAAGAATCGTGTATAAGAAAGTAAAATAAATCAAAATAGAGAATCTCAGTAATTTGAGAAATCATGTAGAGCCTACCTGTATTCCAAAGTTTTGTGTGGTCAGACTTGGGTTAGGTTAGAGTTGTTTACACATGCTCACACAATACAAGTTGTGAAAACCATGTGATCCTAGCAAATCCTGTTTTCAGAAATCCAGGAGTTTGGATTGTTGAGATTTTACTAAGAGGGTCTTTTGTAAATCCCTGCTTTGTCCTGCAAATTTACTACTTAATTGACATGGCAACAAAGACCAGGAATTTGTCTGGGATAGGATTTTCTTGTAGCACACCTGTAAAACTTATCTCTGTTGTTTTGGCAATAAAAGAGTCAGTCCAGGTGTGGCATACCTATACATAATTAACAAAGAGTGGACCAGGTATGCAGGTTTACCATTAATTTAGTTATCACTTTGTATCTTGATCTTTTGTCCCTAAACTTGTTTTTTCCTGCAGGCAGTTGTCTCCCCTCCAGTCATACATGGCTTGTAATTTGTTTCACCTTTAAAAGGTGTGATTTGGTCAGTTGTTTACCTCTCTGTCTGTTACTATGACTACCAATTACTTTTGTACTTGCAGATAAGTTACACAATCACCTTTGTCCTCTCTGTCCTGACATGGGGCCCCACAAGGGAGATAACCACAGATTTATTACCTTGATACTGCATATGTTGTAGCAAACCAGAGGTCAGCCTGGCATCAAGTTGGTGCAGAGCCATTATATATCAGTCATCAACTTGATCCCAGCTAACCTCTAATCCATAGTCTCAAATATATACATGTTGCAGATTGTACTCTTTTACTTCAGAATAGAAAGGAGATCATGATTTAATTTAACATGGCATTCATAAAAAAAGAAGAATCAGGATATTTTTTTTTTTTTTTAATGAAAATATTTTGTCTTTTTGTTCATTTTTCATGTTAACATATATACAGTATGTCCATTCATGTTCTGGATAAAAAAAAATCCTCAAAAAAAATCCATGTCACAAAAATATTTCCACATTATGCTTCGCCAGTTCCCACACTCAAAGGGCAAGGGTTATTACATAATACAGGTAAATAACAGGTATACAGGTGTTTTCTTTGGGACTGAAAGGGGCCAACGGGTAACAAAGACATCACAGGCATGTCACTTTAGTAGGGGCCCCAGGGCTTTCACATGTTCCTACATGAAAAGATCAATTTTGCCTTACAACAGACAATACAACAGCCCCTAGTTATACATGTCTGCTAACATTAACTTGTAGATCAACTGATACAAATTCTTGGAATTTTTGTGCTTATGCTGACTTTAGAATAATTCTTATTGAAGAATAATACAAAAAACCCACAACAAATCACAAACTTTTACACCTTATTGCAATAACCTCAAAATTTACAATTTCTGTACAACAGAATAAAGTCTGGTAAATTTTATTCAGAAAAAATGTTAATGTAAGGTAATCATACACCCTTGATATATATTTATGATTAATTAATACAAGAAAATACAAAGTAAGTTTTTCGGTTCTTTCTGATAATAACAGATATAACTGCCCACCCATAATGCCCATTCTTTTACCTATTGAGATTTAGATATTGAAGTCATTTACAACAAATCATCTATCAACAAATGTAAATAAAATGAAATCAATATTGTAGAAAAATGCATCACATAAAGTTCTTTCTTAGTAAAGTATAGGTGTAATAGTTTTCACTCTCACCTCTCTATTTCAAATACAAAATTTTTAAAAACCCTGTAGTAAGTGGCTTACATTTGTCCGTAAAATAATGTGATATTGTTAGATGGTTACAAACCTCCAGAAAATTGAAATAAGTAAGGCATGATTAAATTGGAAAATACTAAATATTTAGAAATTAAAGCTACATGTACAATTCTAAGGTACTTGATCGAGTTTGTTTGCAAATTTTTTAAACTTTACAAACTTTTCACTGTTTAATGACAGTTGGAACATATAATACATAATATGCCCTGGTACACATTTTAGATAACATGATGTGCATATATTTTTACATTGTTATAGTTGTGCATAATAATAAGAAAAATCTTACTTACCTAGTTGCAGATTACAAAGAGAGAGAAAAATGGATATTCTGACCTTTCTGTTCAGTGTTGCTAGTGTGTCCAACCACAGGTGTCCAAGGACTGTGTGGAGAGGTTTGGCTGGCTCCCTGTTTTCTTCTCTTTGGTCTTTCTGCCATATACAAGTCCAAGCAACTTTTTTATCTTCTTAACTTGGTAAATTAGTCTTATTGTATTCGGAGAATGCCAAGAACAATGTCTTCTTAGCTCCTGTATTCTGATCCCTTTTTCACCCTACCCTAAAACCTTAACAGCTAGGCCAGTGAAAGGGAACCTCGAAACAATGGTACTGATTAGGGCACCAGTCAGGCCAGCAAGGTTCTTGTTAGCTTAGAGTGTAAGAAGTGCCAGCCTGCTGGCTTGGGCCACCCCTGCTTGTAATCCTAGGGTGTTTGTTATTGGTCAAGCTGGACATGTTATTAGGGGTCAGTTTCTATGCATACACTAGTGACCCCCTACAGCTATTAGCAAGACAGTCAAAACAAGAGCATGTCTAGTATATGAGGTTTTGAGGCAACATACAGGGTAATTGTTTATCATCAACAATTGAACTGTATAAGATGTTTCTTGACATGTTCTTATTTAATCTACAGACTCAAAATTTGTTTTTGTACTTTTCATTTGATATTATATTTATCTAAATTGTATTTTTCATGTTTCATTTTTAATTTCTTTTACTGTTTCCCCCTTTGTCACCTCATTTTGCTATGGTACCCAGGTTAGTCATCCTCATACAATGGCTGCCTTGGTAAATATATGTATTACCATTTCTTGTTCTAGTATACATCAACTGGTGTCATCTTATAAAATTTGTCAGATTAAAAAATGACATGTGAACTGACCACAAAATCCCACTGACAACTGAACTGCATAAATATCTTCTAGTCATCAGATAGGTATCTTTTGTCAAGTCAGAATTGTTCTATATTTTGTTTTGTTTTAATGTTATTCATATCACCACCCAGGGTGTGTTACTCTCTCTTACTATACCAACATTGAAATGACCTGAAAATTTATTTACCTATCAATATTCTATTGTTGGAAGTATAAGAAACTTTTATGGAGTAAGAATTTTAACATTTTCTCCTTTTTTGTTTTTTCCCTGTCTTGATTCTTTTTTTTTTTTTTTTTGCACAGATTTCAACACTTTTTTCTTATTTTTAACGTCTCTGTCTTGATTCTGTCATCATATAAAGATCATACATACAATTATTCTGTAGTTGATCTACAACAAAGTTCCAATCTCTACATGGTGACCTTTCTATCATGTTGCTTTCCTTTTCTTGTCTGCTTGTTTCCAGTCTAAATAAATCTACTGATTAAAATTGTCTCACCAGTCACTGGTCATCATTGCTGTCCTGTTAACTATTGCTTTCATGATTTCCCCAGAATGGTATGAACTCATGTTAGGAATTGGATTTGGACTTGCTTCTTGAAGAGGTGTTCACATGAAAACTTTTCAGTTTAGAATGAAGTGCTTATCATGATGTTATTAAATAGTGTTTATTTGCCACTCGATGTATAAAAAAAAGATTCATACATATTATATTATCTAAAGTAGTTTATGTACAATCATCCTCTCCATTTCTGATTTAAAGAAAAAAAAATCCCTTCTTCCATATATGGTCATTATTGTGATGATACACACAAATAATTCATATTTAATGAAAATTTTTATCACTGCATGTACATGAAAAAAACGGATTCATTACATGTTTGAAAAATTGAAATAAATTTGTATGTTTCTTTATTTAACAAACATTTTGTATTCCTAAACAAAGTGAATATAGTTCATAATTTGTTAAACAGAATTTTGTATGTAGCAATATTCAATTTTGAATAATTTTGTTTTCTAAAACAGAAATATACATGTACCGAGGTGTGTTTGTCAAGTTACACAATATCAGAATGCTTCAATTAAATGTCTTGTCCAATGTTAGATAATCTGGTCTTAAGTTAAAGAGATTAACTTACCTGTAAATACCTTGTTATGTAATAGATTACAATTAGCCCTGCCCCTGTACATGTATGAACCCCATGAATGTGTAGATAAAGAAATCAAACCAGGTGTAGACTGTAACTGACTTACTTATATACATCATAACATGATGTAAAAGTTCATTTAAAAAATTATCGTATTTATTTATTGTAATATTTTTGGGATGTTTTAAAGAGAAGTCAAGGTAATTTCTATCAGAAAATAAAAGATATTGAGCTGTTTTTTATTCGCTCGGAGTGAACTGATATGGTTGCAACCATATAGAATTAAGCATACATTTTCACCTTCTTTCTCAAACTGAATGTATAAAGAATGCCTGAGATATTGCAACCCTGGTTGTTTCTGTTTCATGTTTTCTGATCATGTATCTTAACCTACCAGGTATTGCGAGGATTTGTCTCATTAATTTCAAGTATTTTATTCCCTTACAGCTTATCCTTTTAGAGTAGAAATATATATACCAGCACAAAACAATACCAATGTAATATTGACATATAGAACACTAATAATTTTTCATCAATGATTTATTTTGCAAACTCTTGTACCTCTTTAGACATCTTCCGATAATGATTTTGCTAATGCTGATTTAGAAATTATTTCGAATTCACAGATTTGAAGCCATTAGAGGCATGGACACTACAAGACTCTGATATCAATGACAAAATAACCATGGATATCATTCATTCATGTTATCTTTTGTAAAAATTAATCTCTCGGGATTTGAATTTTTTTATTTACTTTCCTCACATATTAACACAAAAATCAATATCTCTTGAAATATGTGTGGTTTACTGTAGTCCTTGTTCTGTCAGCATACCTTTCACTTTAGATTATACATCAAGATCTGTTGATATGAAAGTCCAACTTGGTTAATATTTAGGTCATATAATTGCCACATGCATCCTTTACAAAATATGTATTTTTGTGTTTATTTCAGTTTCTCACTGAGTGCAAGTGGTAATCCAATCAAAACTTACAAAAAAAAAATAATACATTGCATTTAATTATATATGAACTTACCAAAGATTTTTTTTGGTGTTTTTTTTTTTTTTTTTGTGAGTATTTTGGATGAAAACCAGATATTATGAGGAACTACTACAAAATCAATATGGGCTTGTTTAATTTTTTTTCAGAATTATAATAATATTGAAAAACGGGTATTGTACCACGTCAGTAAGAGTGATATATTGAAGTGATAATATCAAATTCAATAAAATTTTTCGAATGAATGAATTGACGATGTTGGCATTTTATGCACAATAATATTTAAACATGACTACACATATCTATGATGATTATATGTTAGGGTTTTGCCTATATAACCCTAGATGAACTTCTGGGGTATGTTGTTTCTTCTCTTGTACTTGCAGTGATTTATGTCTCTCAGGAAGCTGAGAAATGAACCAATCTGCTGTTGTGGTTGTGTCCTTTAATGACATGTAATGGGCCTCCCATAAATTGTTCAGTGAGGATGCTACCAGCTAGTACAAAGAAACCCTGACTTTTCATAGGTCAATAAACCCAGCAAACACATCAGTTTGCTTAAATTCATCTCGCCAACAATGAAGCAAAAGACCAAACATACAATTACTCATAATTTTATTCACTTGTACTTCTGAAGCATAACAAACATACAAGTATTCTAATATTCATTTATGTTGCGGAAACCTAGTTGTATATATGCATGTTACTATTATCTATCATTGTGTTATGTATTCCAATCTTTTTTTGACAATCTTTGAAAAAAACCAGGCATGTTCAACGTTTTAGAATATTTGAACAGGTAGTTTATAAGCTATTAAGGTTACAATTTCTGACATGCACAGCAACAGTGTTATATATTTCCATTTGCTAGAAAATATATCTCAAATTTGAAAGACAATTTTAGATATCAATATATGGTCTAAATTGATGATTATGAACCAAGATACAGATGTAATATCCTTGATAATTTAACATGGAAGAATGGTATTGTTTTTCTAAGTTGCCACTAGCTCTGTTCCGAATGAAGCAATGAAAATAATTTCAATCTTAAAGAATTGATAAGGCTGATAAAACTAAGTGCTGTGAATCCCTGAAGTACAATACTTGTATGTTCTGAATTTTACAAGTTCAAATGCATGTATCTCAATACTTTTAACAGCTTATAAGTAATTTTATTTTTGTCTTAAAATACCAATTGGCTTTTATTACTGTGAACATAGAATCACAAGACTTGCTGTGGTAACAAAGACAACATGCTTTATTAAAGCTACTCACCATGCAGTTAATTGCTATCAATAGTTTATCTAATTAGTGACATGTATTAATGATATGTTAATTAGCTGCCCAGGTGATGAGGGCCTACAGTGATTGGCTGGCTGGCATGCTGACCATGTGTAAGCCAAGCCAGGATAATATACCATCTGTTTGTAGTTTGTAGCTAACACATGGATTAGGAGAAAGAGTCTGTCTTGGACAATACAAAATCCTTTATAATGATAGTAGGGTGGATTGTTAGTGTTCTAGTATATAAGAATGAATAAGCACAGGCTGAAGCACTTACAGTATGTTAAGACTCTCTTTTTACCTCTTTGCAGTAGAGGGACAATACGTTATGCTCCAGCTTATATGTCAATAAGTCTTGTCCATGAGTGTGTACACCTAAAGCACTGGCAGTATACAAGATATATTATGAACCATTGGAAATATGTAAATACAAAATGATAAGGAAATAAGACAACCATCATGTCTATAAATTGTGGGAACGATATTGTTCCACAGTTGAATCTGAACATGCATTCTTACTATAAATCATTAGAGATGGGTTGAATCAAGACATTAGTGGTCCTCTATATATGGTTGGGTAGATTGGCAAATGGAGCATGATGGTGTAGGAAGGCACAAAGTAGCACAGAGTGGTGTCAGATGGCATAGGGTGACACCAGGTAGCATAGAGTGGTGCCAGATGGCATAGGGTGACACCAGGTAGCATAGAGTGGTACCAGATGGCATAAGGTGCCACCAGGTAGCATATAGTGGTACCAGATGGAATAGGGTGACATCAGGTAGCATAGAGTGGTACCAGATGGCATAGGGTGACACCAGGTAGCATAGAGTTGTGTCAGATGGAATAGAACGACACCAGGTAGCATAGAGTGGTACCAGACGGAATAGGGTGACACCAGGTAGCATAGAGTTATACCAGACAGCATAGGGTGACACCAGGTAGCATAGAGTGGTACCAGATGGAATTGGGTGACAACAAGAAGCATAGAGTGGTGCCAGATGAAATATGGTGACATCAGGTAGCATAGAGTGGTGCCAGATGAAATATGGTGACATCAGGTAGCATAGAGTTGTGCCAGATGGAATAGAGTGACGCCAGGTAGCATAGAGTGGTACCAGACGGAATAGGGTGACACCAGGTAGCATAGAGTGGTACCAGACAGCAAAGGGTGACACCAGGTAGCATAGAGTGGTACCAGATGGAATTGGGTGACAACAAGTAGCATAGAGTGGTGCCAGATGAAATATGGTGACACCAGGTAGCATATAGTGGTGACAGATGGCATAGAGTGACACCAGGTAGCATATAGTGGTGACAGATGGCATAGAGTGACACCAGGTAGCATAGAGTGGTGCCAGATGGCATAGGGTGACACCAGATAGCATAGAGTGGTACCAGATGGCATAAGGTGCCACCAGGTAGCATATAGTGGTACCAGATGGAATAGGGTGACATCAGGGAGCATAGAGTGGTACCAGATAGCATAGGGTGCCACCAGGTAGCATAGAGTGGTACCAAATGGCATAGGGTGACACCAGGTAGCATAGAATTGTGCCAGATGGAATAGAGTGACACCAGGTAGCATAGAATGGTACCAGACAGAATAGGGTGACACCAGGTAGCATAGAATGGTACCAGACAGAATAGGGTGACACCAGGTAGCATAGAGTTATACCAGACAGCATAGGGTGACACCAGGTATCATAGAGTGGTACCAGATGAAATAGGGTGACACCAGGTAGCATAGAGTGGTGTCAGATGGCATAGGGTGACACGGGGTAGCATAGAGTGGTACCAGACGGAACAGGGTAATACAATGTGGCATAGCATGGTTCAAGATGATGTAGGGTGGCTAAAGGTAACTTAAGAATACATTATGGATACTATTATCATTACTTAGTCTGATCAGCCTTGAAAAGTAGGAAAGGTCATTAGGCCAATAAATGATTGATTTAAAAATGATCCAGACTGAAATGCGATCAAACAAATGAAAAAATATGAAATATCTCTAAAATATTCATAAATACAGTAACAAAGTCATGGTCAGTCCTATAGACAGATTGATTTCATATTCATACCATCACAATTGATCAGAATTTAGTGGTCATCAGGGTCAAAGTTTGAACTTTTCCAGCTTTTGTACAAGATGTGTCATCAACCTTTCATGAACAGATTTAGTTAAAAATAAAAAGATCTTGTAGTGGGGATATATCTATCAGAGCTGCTGTTTTAATTATCTTATTTTTGAAAGAAACAGCCTTTTGTGAGGGAAATTTTCAGAAGTAAACAACAAGTTTAGGTCATAATGTTAAATTATTAGGTTCCAAAACAATTTGAATCAGAAGTTGGGCCTTAAAATCAACCACCTGTTTGAAGATTTAAAAAACTTGATATGTAATTCCAGTAGTATGATAATAACCGTAAAATCAAATTGTGTAAAAGTAGAGTAAGGAAATGTAAGTATGTAATTGTGATTTATTTCAGATACTTCACAAAGCAGGAGTTAAGGGAACTGTTTATCCTGGACAATCCTCGTCACTCTAAGACCCAGGTCCAGTTACAGGAGATGCACCGTGGAAGTCGTATCTCTGACACCTCTCTAGATGCTCACATTGCATTCCTTCACTCTCTTGGTGAGTTGTTTTCAAGTGAAAAATGGATTAATTTACCCTGTTAACATCTGCAATCATTGTTATTGCTTCCTGTGACTGAAATTTAATGTCTTAGTTATATCTTACCTCAGATTAATGAAGTTGGTCAACTGTTCTCGAATGTTTAACAATAAAATTTGTTTCTTAAGAAATGGAGATCAATTAACATTTCACTAAAATAGATAGGCATAGGAGAGGTAATACAGTCAGTTTATCAGAAATCATTAATCACCCAAATAAAAATTTAGGCTGAATTCCATGCTGGGATATCATATGCACAATGATATGAACTGCTTCATGCTTCTTAATTTGGTTGTAGATCTGTTTGGACTCAGTGACCATGACCTGATGTTTAATAAGGAGAGTGAATCTATGGATGACCAGCTGGAAGACCAGGAGGAACCAGTGTCAAAGGCTCACCTGGGAGGGAATGACTATATACAGCACAGAGTAAGGGGAGACAACTATTAACAACACAGGGTAAAGGGGGACAACTATATACAACACAGCGTAAAGGAAGGCAACTCTATACAACACAGGGTAAAGGAAGGCAACTATATACAATACAGGGTAAAGGGAGGCAACTATATACAATACAGGGTAAAAGGAGGCAAGTCTATACAACACAGGGTGAAGGGAGATAACTATATACAACACAGGGTAAAGGGGGAAAACTATATACAATACAGGGTAAAGGGAGGCAACTCTATACAACACAGGGTAAAGGGAGGCAACTATTTACAACACAGGGTAAAGGGAGATAACTATATACAGCACAGAGTAAGGGGAGGCAATTATATACAACACAGAGTAAAGAGTGAAACTATATACAACACAAGGTAAAGGGAGATAACTACACTCAACACAGTAAGGGAAGTAAAGGGTAAGAGAAGACAACATATAACACAGGGTAAAGGGAGTCAGCTATATACAATGAGAGATAATAGAGGAGAACTACATAAAACACAGGATAATGATAGACTACTATGTACAACACAGGGTAAGGGAAACACAAGAGTAAGGTAACACAACCACATACAATATATTGTAAGGGGAGACAACTACATACAGCACAGGATAAGAGGGTACAATAACATGTATAGGGTAAACAGGCAAAAACATGTTACAGGATAAGGGGCAGACAACAACACAAGGATAGAGGAAAATATCAGACTCATACATACAATATAGGACAAGGGAAGATAACTACATACATTACAAGATAAGGGGGGACAACTGCATAGGTCAAGGAGGAAGAATAGGGTTTCAATTCTCTGTTTCTAAAATAAGCACATATATGCTTTATAAAACTTCAGGAGATTTATTGACACTTTCCTTGTAGGTTCAGAAAGCACAACAGCTGTTGCAAATGGAGTCAGAGCTTGGAGAGGGATCAACTCTTGAGGAACGTTTCTCAAAATATCCAAGACCTGCAACAAGCAGAGAACTGCCCGAGTTTAAGTTTGGACCAAGTGAAATACCAGCCTTTCCCTTGCCAGAAGAGGAGGCACCTGAGAGAAAGTGTAAGTACATGATAAGACAAAAGTTCTTAATAGTGTTACACAAACTGGATTTTGATTTAAAGCCTGATTTCAAGATTTCTTATGGTAAGGTTTAAGGGCCTGCCTTACTATTAATAAGTGTTAACTGTCATTAATATCTCGGAGTACAAGCTTTGATCTGGATTAAGATTTTCATTACAAAATATTTTAGATAAAGTGGAGCCTGAGAGTGTTGAGTTGACAACAGTTGAGTCACATGATCAGTCAGGTGGTAGTGGTGGTGATAGTGATGACCCTATCATCTTGGATACTTCTGCTGATGACCCTGAGGTCAAGGACATTGAAGAGAAGATAGCTGACTTATCTATACAGGTAGTACATAAACATTTGAAAAAAAAACTTTTCTTTTATACCCTGAAACTGAATTCCTCCAGTAAACAACCCTATATTCCTATATAACATATACTAAACCTATATTCCACATATCCTAAACCTATATTCCTATATAACATATCCCAAACCTATATTACTATATAACATATACCAAACCTATATTCCTATATAACATATCCTAAACCTATATTCCTATATAACATATCCCAAACCTATATTACTATATAACATATCCCAAACCTATTTTCCTATATAACATATACCAAACCTATATTCCTATATAACATATCCTAAACCTATATAACATATCCCAAACCTATATTCCTATATAACATATCCCAAACCTATATTCCTATATAACCTATCCTCAACCTATATTCCTATATAACACAACACAAACCTATATTCCTATGTAACATATCCCAAACCTATATTCTACATATCCCAAACCTATATTTCTCCAGTACATATTCCAAACCTATATTTCTACATGTTCCAAACCTTTATTTCTACATATTCCAAACCTATATTTCTCCAGAAGTAAACCTATATTTCTCCAGTACATATCCCAAACCTATATTTCTACATATTCCAAACCTATATTTCTCCAGAAGTAAACCTATATGTCTCCAGTACATAGCCCAAACCTACATTCTACATATCCCAAACCTATAATTCTCCAGTACATATCCCAAACCTATATTCTACATATTCCAAACCTATATTTCTCCAGTACATATCCCAAACCTATATTCCACATATCCCAAACCTATATTTCTCCAGTACATATTCCAAACCTATATTTCTACATATTCTAAACCTATATTTCTCCAGAAGTAAACCTATATTTCTCAAGTACATATCCCAAACCTACATTCTACATATCCCAAACCTATATTTCTCCAGTACATATCCCAAACCTATATTCTACATATTCCAAACCTATATTATACATATACCCAAACCTATAATTCTCCAGTACATATCCCAAACCTATATTCTACATATCGTAAACTTATATTCTACATATCCCAAACCTATATTCTATATATTCCAAATCTATATTTCTCCAGTACATATCCCAAACCTATATTTCTACATATCCCAAACCTATATTTCTACATATCCCAAACATATATTTCTCCAGAAGTAAACCTATATTTCTCCAGTAAATATCTCAAACCTATATTCTACATATCCCAAACCTATATTCTACATATCGTAAACTTATATTCTACATATCCCAAACCTATATTCTACATATCCCAAACCTATATTCTACATATCCCACACCTATATTCTACATATTCAAACCTATATTTCTCCAGAAGTAAACATATATTTCTCCAGAAGTAAACCTATATTTCTCCAGTAAATATCTCAAACCTATATTCTACATATCCCAAACCTATATTCTACATATCCCAAACCTATATTCTACATATCGTAAACTTATATTCTACATATCCCAAACCTATATTCTACATATCCCAAACCTATATTCTACATATCCCACACCTATATTCTACATATTCAAACCTATATTTCTCCAGAAGTAAACCTATATTTCTCCAGAAGAAAAACCTATATTTCTCCAGTACATATCCCAAACCTATATTCTACATATCCCAAACCTATATTCTACATATCCCAAACCTATATTCTACATATTCCAAACCTATATTTCTCCAGAAGTAAACCTATATTTCTCCAGAAGTAAACCTATATTTCTCCAGAAGTAAGCCTTTGAAACCAAATTGAGATACACAAATGCAAAAGTCTTTATCAAATGTCCTTAAATACTTATTTACCTGTACATTATATGTCACTTCAAAACAAAGTCCTGTCACAGATCAGGTGGGGTGTTCAAAACAAAGTCCTATCACAGATCAGGTGGGGTGTTCAAAACAAAGTCCTGTCACAGATCAGGTGGGGTGTTCAAAACAAAGTCCTGTCACAGATCAGGTGGGGTGTTCAAAACAAAGTCCTGTCACAGATCAGGTGGGGTGTTCAAAACAAAGTCCTGTCACAGATCAGGTGGGATGTTCAAAACAAAGTCCTGTCACAGATCAGGTGGGGTGTAGGTGGTGTAGGTGGGAGTAGCCATAAATTATAGGAGTCGTTTTTCAAGCAGTATATGTTATTTGGGTTATTCCTTACATTTATTCTTTTAACATATAACACCCCATACTTAACAAATACTTACTTCATGTCATATGTTTAGATTACTGAGCCTCCAGAGGAGGAACATGAAGTGGTGGAGATTGATTCGGATGATGAAGAGAATCCAGCCATTCAGAATGGAAATTATTCAGATAATGAGAAATGGTCAGGAGATAGAAACAAGGACAGTTATATAGCTGTTAAGGAGGAAGTAGATATTAAACAGGAAGTTGACATATCAGACAACACCCACATACAACAAAGCAGCAGCATCAAGTCAGAAAGTTTAGAGAGCTCAATATACAAGGGAGATAACTCTAATTGTGAAATAGAAGAAAATGATAACATACAAAGTAAATCACCTGTGAAAAACGACTCCAGTTTAATGGATGATTCTGTAACACAAACACCTAGTGAAAAATCTTTGGATAAAAATGGAATGAGAGAGACAATAACTCCCAACAATCATGGTAGCACAACCCCTAGTAGTTTAAAAAAGAAAACCCCTGTAACTATGGCAATGACAACACCCAAAGGAAAAAATAACAAGAGAAAGAGCGTATCACACAGTCCCTGGTTGTCACGGACACCAAAGTCAAGTAAATATAGTCCAGTTGTCGACGAGGAGATATTCATATCGCCAGATGCATCACGCCCCATTGTTAAGGTGGAGCCAAAACCCTTGTCTTCATTATTTAGAAACACATCAGATCCAAACACCCCGAAAGTACGTAAACAAATATCACTAAATACCACCATCTTCTCGGCTTTCTCCACAGAGAGTCCTGATGTACAGAATAATTCTTATAGTTCAAGTTCATCTGATCAAGGAACATCACCCAAATTATCAAGTCTAGATAAGGGAGGGAAGAATGATCTTTACATGACTTTTGTTGGAGATTCTCCGGTGGATCAGAAACCCACAAAGTCAAACTTACACACAGCAGTTGTGGTGAATTCTAGTGAGGATGAACAGGAGTTGTCTATAGATGACACACCAGATCTAAGAAACTCTATAGAAAATTCCTATCTAGGTCAGGCAGCAGTAGTGGTGGAGTCAGACAAGGATGACTCTGATCACAACATTTCTACAGAAAGTCCCTTACCAACGATGACAAGACAGAAAAAGGTGCGAAAAGCTGTGATAGAAAGTTCTGATGAAGAAAGGACTGATGAGAAATATTCGGAAGATTCAGGTGATATTGACGCTAGAGAGACTTCAAACAAACATTCTACAAAAAAAGTGATTGAAAGTTCAGATGAAGATGAAAATGTTGAGGATCGTGAAGATGATAGCTTATCTGAAGAAAATTATACCTCAAGTAGAGAACCAAAGGAAATCCATGATGTCTTAAGGGATGAAAGCTCTGATGATGAAAATACAGAAACACAACATAAAAAGTCTGTTAAATGGAATGAAGATGAAGAAACTGATGAAAGTGAAGCAGAGGACTCCGACTTAAGTGGTTTTATCAATGATGAAGAAGAGGAAAGTGGAGATGAAAGTGACTACAGTGAGGAAGTTGAGACAAGTGAAGAAGAGGAGGACAGAAGTACAAAGTCTCAGAAGTCAGGTAAATCATAGGATACAGGGCTTTATCTCAAAAGAGGACATACAAATGTTTAGGGTTTAATTAGTTGTAGGTCAGAGGTTAAATTAGACAGAAATAATGGATTGGGTTTAGATAGAAGACCAGAGCTTAAATTAGATTGAAATAATGGATTCAGATAATGTTGTAGGTCAGAGGTTAAATCAGAACAAAGTACTGGTGTCAGATTAGATGTAATTTTAGGGACTGTGTTTATTAAGTTGAGGGCTGTATTACTTCAGATATCAGAAGCTAAATTAGACTAAAATGATAAAATATCTGAGTCAGGTTACATGGAAGTTTAAAGATTTGGTTAGACAAAGTGAATATGGGTTAGATCGTGTAAAATGCCAGGGGTTGAAAGGAAAAATGATCTACTTTAATGAGGCAAAAGTTTAGAAATAAAATCAAACAAAATCACATTATTAATTGTGTCATAATCAGATAAGAAAAACCTTGGCAATGTAAGTCATATGTCAATGTCATGCTTAAAAGGACAAAGTCAGACTAGTCAAATGTCAAGGTCAGACTAGTCAAATGTCAAGGTCAGGTTAGTCAAATGTCAAGGTCAGGTTAGTCAAATGTCAAGGTCAGGTTAGTCAGATGTCAATGTCAGGCCAAGTATTTACGTCAAGTTATTCAGGCTCAAAAACTTTTTTTTAGACTAGATGAACATGTTGTATGACTTGTTAACATAGTGTTTATTTAAAATACCAGAACATTTAAGTTTACCATCAACATCATGTTTCAGAGTTTGACAGACTTCCAGAAGATATGAAGACAATGTATAAAGAGCTTATCAACTCGGGCAGGTGAGTACATAGTTGATGTAGGCAGTCTCACTATTGGAAAGTCATTTTTTTTTTTTTTTTTTAATTGATTTTGTGGGGAAAGCTCAGTTCACAAATTCTGTTGTGTTCAAAATGATAAATAATTAAAAATTAACAGGACTTTTTAGCAGAAATGGATTTTGTAAATTCATATATTTGTTACATTTATACTATACCACTGTCCTACTTTGTGTCAGTGGGTACATGTGGGCATCCTGTGATTATTGGAGGATATATACAGTTATACAATCCAAGGACTTCATTGTCTCTTGGTTGCTAAAATCATCAGGTACCATAATTGATAAAGTGATCACTTTTATAGTGCTGTTTTGAATATGAAATGCCTGCTACATAAAATCTGTTGTTATCTCTGTAACTGTAGACAAACCACATCAGTATGCTGCAACACAACACTTCAGAGGGGAGAATAATGCATATAGTCATGTGGTGTCCACATGATTTTCTACTGTTGAAAGAGTGTGTTAGTTAGAGAATCTACCCACTAATATTTTATATACAGTATATGATTGTAAGCCAATCTTAAATTACTTTGAAAAATATCTTTAATATCATTACCTGATAATTTTTTTTCTAGATCACTTTTGAAATCTGGTAAATATGAAGAGGCTTTGGCAAATGTACTACAAGCAATTGAGATCTGTCCTGAACCTTCAACACAAGCTCTCGCGCTCACCATTCACAGGGCAATGGATGTGTGAAATCTGTATGTAAACTAGCCCTTGAGATCTGTCCTGAACCTTCAACACAAGCTCTCGCGCTCACCATTCACAGGGCAATGGATGTGTGAAATCTGTATGTAAACTAGCCCTTGAGATCTGTCCTGAACCTTCAACACAAGCTCTCGCGCTCACCATTCACAGGGAAATGGATGTGTGAAATCTGTATGTAAACTAGCCCTTGAGATCTGTCCTGAACCTTCAACACAAGCTCTCGCACTCACCATTCACAGGGCAATGGATGTGTGAAATCTGTATGTAAACTAGCCCTTGAGATCTGTCCTGAACCTTCAACACAAGCTCTCGCGCTCACCATTCACAGGGCAATGGATGTGTGAAATCTGTATGTGAACTAGCCCTTGAGATCTGTCCTGAACCTTCAACACAAGCTCTCGCGCTCACCATTCACAGGGCAATGGATGTGTGAAATCTGTATGTAAACTAGCCCTTGAGATCTGTCCTGAACCTTCAACACAAGCTCTCACGCTCACCATTCACAGGGCAATGGATGTGTGAAATCTATGTAAACTAGCCCTTGAGATCTGTCCTGAACCTTCAACACAAGCTCTCGCGCTCACCATTCACAGGGCAATGGATGTGTGAAATCTGTATGTGAACTAGCCCTTGAGATCTGTCCTGAACCTTCAACACAAGCTCTCGCGCTCACCATTCACAGGGCAATGGATGTGTGAAATCTATGTAAACTAGCCCTTGAGATCTGTCCTGAACCTTCAACACAAGCTCTCGCGCTCACCATTCACAGGGCAATGGATGTGTGAAATCTGTATGTGAACTAGCCCTTGAGATCTGTCCTGAACCTTCAACACAAGCTCTCGCGCTCACCATTCACAGGGCAATGGATGTGTGAAATCTGTATGTGAACTAGCCCTTGAGATCTGTCCTGAACCTTCAACACAAGCTCTCGCGCTCACCATTCACAGGGCAATGGATGTGTGAAATCTGTATGTGAACTAGCCCTTGAGATCTGTCCTGAACCTTCAACACAAGCTCTCGCGCTCACCATTCACAGGGCAATGGATGTGTGAAATCTGTATGTGAACTAGCCCTTGAGATCTGTCCTGAACCATCAACACAAGCTCTTGCACTCACCATCCACATGGCAATGAATGTGTGAAATCTGTATGTAAACTAGCCCTTGAGATCTGTTCTGAACCTTCAACACAAGCTCTCGCACTCACCATTCACAGGGCAATGGATATGTGAAGTCTGCCTACGAACAAGTTATTCAGATGGTTTGTGAACTATTGAGGCTAGCTCTCCTGTTCTCTATCCACATGGAAATGGATGTCTGAAGTCTGCATGTGAAACAATTGTTAATTGTCTGAACAGTTTTGTTGATATTAAATATGGTGTAAACATCCTGTTATCTTGTTTTGATCCAATATTTAAAGTCAATCTTACAATGTATCTATTGTAGTCAGTGATGTGTGACTTCTGTCAAGTGAGAATAAAAAAATACCATAATTATACAGATCTAAGATTCTAATGAGAAAATAAAAAAAAACTACCAACAGAATGGGAGATAACTGATGTCCTGGTTGTCTTAGGGAAAAACAGCCATTATAGGAGAGAAAAAACTCCAGGCAAATGTTTCCCCATAAATATGTATAGTAATCATACATTTGATTGTAAACCTTTTCAACATTTATGTTCTCAGTCAGAAATATGACCAGGCAGCAAAAGTATGTGCCTCAAATACAGTTCACGGTAGTCACAAGTCAGATCAGTATTTAGGTCAATGTTACTATAAATAAAGGTGAGATTGTAATTTGCTCTTCATTACTCATTATATTTCAAATATCATGTTTTATAGAGGGCTAAAGTTTGGTATGACCTAGATCTCAATATACAAGTTAGTTTTGATAAGCAGTGTGTTATAATTGTTTCGTTTTAATGTACATTAGTATGTTTATATTTGGTACAATGTAAATTTCATAATTGCATGTTTTACACAAATCAGGATATATCTGTCATCTGGAATGACACGATAATTATTAAGTTGTTTTATTTATGTTTATCAGTACCAAAGTACAGCTGCAGTATACATCAGCATCACCAAACACTTGTCAAATATTATCTGGTCATGGCTTTCAAATTCAAGGGTGACAGGATGTTTTAAAGGGTCATCCAGTGAAAGGACCTTTTAATCTACTCTTTTGAATATGTTAGTTATCGCAACGGGATATATGAACATTACTTAACTATATATAATCCAAAACTGAAATTGGAACTTTCAAATAAAGGTCATAAGTAAAGAAATATCAGGTGGATGTATTATTTTCACGATTTCAACAAGCTGGCATCACTGCTACATTCATTTGCTTTTACCACTCCAATAAATACATGCAAACAAAGAAAAAATCCTCCAGAGCAGGTTTTGCTGTAGCAGCATTGCTAAGAAATTTTCACAGTGTAAAGCAGCAGTGTGTTCACAATAAGATATAATTGTTGTAATTCTTTTTGTTTATATTGTAATAATGTGACATATTTGAGTTACAAATAAATGTAATGGATATCATGCTACAAATTTCATATCAGGTACATGTATGCTGTTAAAAATAAACTGATGAAATAATTTACTTGTGTGTTTGTCGTTTTTCCAATTAAATGGAATTTTATAGTTTTATAATGACTCAGTTACTTGTACCTAATTTGATCAATTAAAAATGATGATCATGTGCCAGTGTACAATATAAACTATCAAAGCCCACTCCCACACCCTTTCATTTTTAAGGTCAATATGACCTATTGCTGTTGTGTGCCACTGTATGCGTTGGTAAACTTTTCATTTAAAACACTAGTTCTGCCTTGTGCCTCGGCAGATTTAAACCAAATTCTGTCATTGAGAGTGGGGGATCATTTCTTTAATTCAGAAGTTTGATTTGACCCCTAGGGACCTGGGAATGGAGTCCCAAAAGGGAAGTTATACAATACTTTGCTTTAAACCTCTAATCCTGTGTAATGCCTGGGTAGATTTCAACCAACTTTTGTGTGAAACATTATTGTAGGTGGTTTATCATTTCTCAAATTCAGAAGGCTGATTTGAAAGCTAGGGACCTAAATGGTAAAGTCAATATTTTGCTTTAAAATGGTACTTTTTCTTAATGCTTGAATGCATTTCATTCAAATTTTGTCCATAACATCAGAAGGGGTTGGCAAATAATTCTTAAATTCAGAAAATTGATTCCACCCCTAGGCACTTTTTGGGGGGTGGGCCTCAAGTGTGGTACATAACATCATTTTGGGATAAGAACCATTGCTTAAATTTAGAAAGTCTATTTGACCCTGAGGGACTGCAAAAGGGGAGGTTAGACAATATTTCATTTCAAAATGCAACTCCTTCTTAGTGCCTAGGTAGATTCCAATCAAACTTGGCCTGAAACATTATCAGGGAGTGCCAATGATATCAAACATGCATGAAGTGATCCTGAGATTGTCCTGACTAAATCTTAGTTTTACACTTTGGTCAAAAATTAAACATAACTCAACTAGAACAAATAGTCTGAACTTCTTCTCATGTTTCATTCACACCAATGAAAATAATATTTGGATTTGGATTTCTTTTAAAGGAAAGAACATGGTAATCACAGAAACTATTTTGTAACATGATTGTGCAACTGTTTTTCATGCACAGAACCTACCACTGATTTCTGATACTTTCAAGGAATGTTCAAATTAATTCATAAGATTTGTCAGACCACCATGACCATTCAGGGCCATGGCCCTCTTGTTAGGTCAACTGACCTGAAGAGTCAGGATGACCTACAGCCATTGTGTTTCATCCGTCATCATCCACCGTCTGCAATCCACTGTGCATAAACTTTCAATTCAAACCACTTCTTCTCAATAACCAAAAGGCTCAGGGTTCTTAAGTTTGGCCATTAGCATACTGGGATGAAGGGCTATCAGTTTTGTTAAAATTAATTACCTTGACTTACTTTCAAGGTCACAGGTGTCAAAGAGGTCAAGTTTCATTATCATGGTTTAAATGTAAGCAAATTATGCTCCAGATATGAAATTCTAACAAAGGGCAATAACTCAGTGAGAGGTTGTGGGCCTGAATTTGGTAAATGCACATCTTCTTAGTATTACCAATGTATACACCAAGTTTTAGGATTCTTGTTTAACTGTGAAAAAAATCAAATGAAACCAATATCAACAATGAAACTTGTCACTTTATTACTTTTGGTCATACAATTATTGACAACAATAAATATGCAAATTCTTAAGTGTGTTTGTATTTCATTTTTTTTATTTCTCTTAATAAGTGTACCAAGGTCAAAAATCATAATCTTTATAGAGTTTATCACTTGTTGAATAACCTGGACAAACAAACATCCTGGATGCTTTAATGGATGTCAGCAATAGAGTTTGATTAGCTCGTCTGAGATGGCGGAGGGTGTGAGTACACCGAGGTCTGTGAAGAGAAGTGTGATATAAGACGGAGGAGTATAGTCTACCAGGGGATGCTCCTTGGATAGGTCCGTCGTCGTACGTAGTGTGCTTGCATGATACTGGAATATACACAAGAACAACTTATCAATGAATTTTAAACATCAGATGGTTTAATGCTGATAGAGACATTGAATTATGTGGTATCATAGCAGGGCTAAGCAACATGGAGTTAAGATTTAATAACTTTAAACTCAAAGATAGAGCTTGTCAAAATGGAACCAAGATTATGTGATTAAAATTGTTTTTTTCAATCATTATTCTACGAAAAGGATATATTTGTATCCGAGTCAAATGTGATTTATGAAACTACACAATCAGATGTCATATTTTCTTCATCTAATCAAGTATGTTAAGAATGCTAATAAATTTATAACTGCACCAAATGTAACTGATCTGTTTCTCCCAAAAACAATCAATGTTCAATTAGTTAAAACATTGTATTTTTTACTTTGTACAGAAAGTTATCTCAATGATACATTTATATATGTAATCTATATCGAAATACAACACCTGGGTAATATATTTAAGTATACATTTATTGCTTTACAATCATGGGAAACAATCAACAAAACCAACCTTAAACTGATTAGGTACATCTTGTTGGTTAAGTGGAAAAAGACGGGTGAATTTGAAACTCTCAGCAACAACATAAACTGGCTTATTCATAGCCTTAGCTGAAATTGCTAATGTGTATGTACCAATCTGGAAATGAATGATAAAAAATAATCAAAATTTCCTCAGAATTGAATCCATGACTTCTGATAAATAAGATGTGAAATTAATCATAAAACATATTCATGTCATTTTATTTACCCTAGTAATAAAAATTTCATTTATTGTCAAATAAGAACAAAATATATAGCTATTGAGTCAAATAGAAATTGATAATTCATCAGGGAAACATTTCAAATAACGAAATAGTCCATATTTGGATGGTGTATTTGAATCACATGATGTCCCAATTAAACACTTTAATCTCAACATATTCTACTTGCTTTTGTAGTAAAATTATCTCCCTTGATGATATTTTTCCTGTGTCTTTCAAGAAACAGATATATATTTTCTTTAAATAGCATTCACCTTTCACTCCACACTGACTTACCACTGCAAACATGTAAAATTTCTGTGTAATACAATTGTTTGCACTATCAAGATAATATAATTATACTTTTATGAAAACTTATTGGTAGATGAATTAAAATGAACAGATACTTTATATCATCAGTTTAAGGAATTAGCACAAGATGGTCCTATTTCACCTTTAGTTTGTATTTCTATAACCTAAGTCTTTGTTCATATTTTAATTCATCAAAACACTTATCATTAATAAACACAGGGACATCAATCTGTATTCAGAGAGACAAACATTCCCAATCAGTATGAAACATTCCAAGACACATTGGTAATTTTGATGAATGAGTAAAATAATATGTAAGTTTGGACAAAATCTTATCAAGACTCAACCTACTATCTAGTGCATCGTTTACCTTGTTAATGATCCCTCCACTCTCTACTACACCCTCCGCTCCAACTAAAACCATGTCCACCTTCTCCATCACATATCTGTCATCAAAATAAAACATATCACAGAGTAAATGTGTTATCCTAAAACATAATAACATTCTTAAACTTTCTTCACTCATTGATTTACATTCATCTGTATGGGTGGTCATGTGGTGCAGTGTTAATTCACTTGCCTTTCATGTAGATGCCTAAGATTTTATTTTGTGAAAAAAACTTGTGAAGACTTGTCTGACCATGTGGGATTTCCCTAAGTACTGCTCTTTCTTCCCACAATAAAACCTTTGTGCACTTACATCAGGCCAACAAGTATAATTTATGTAAGTTGGCTAATAACTTATTTCAAAATTGTTGTAAAACAAAAATAAAGTTTATATTTAATATACATGGTTCAGTTGTTTTTATTCTAGTCCTTTATTTGTGATAGAATAATTGTGTGAACTTCCAAACATAACATACATGTACATTTTATCCAATTTCCAAATACCTGGTATCTATTTTTGACCTGAATTGAGTTGTAAAGCCTGTTAACAAACTATATGTAACTTCTCACCTGTCTACTGATACTTTCTGAGAAACTGAGATAATGCAACTTCAAAACTTTGATGTGGATGTCAAAAAGAAAATTAACTTGCCACTCAAGGTTTTGGTTCTACTTTTAGCTATAGAGAGACAAGATTTACAAAACACAATGCAAAAATACTTTGATTTATTATCAAAGCCTCGAAAAACAGGTAAATGAGTTTGACCATAACTCCACTAAACTGGAGTATTATTCTTAACAACACAAAAACGATTTAAGCCATTATATTGAAAATATTTTGAAACATCACTGTAAACTTACCCAACAGCAGCATCTAGGACTACCGTTGTTGGAATCCCCATATCTATCAATTCCTTAGAGACCTCACGGCTGTTGGGGAAAAATAATGTATTTGAAGCCTCCTTAAAGTATCATCTTACAGCAAAAATAACACATAAATGAGATGAAAACAACACATATATTTATCAAATTGAAGTGTTACAATCTGACATGGAAGTGGGGCCTTTAAAATTTACTTTCTGGATACAAGGGTTTAATGCATATGCTGAACTGCTATTAATCAAAACTGCCCTAGTCATGTATCAGCATATTACATGTTGATAAAGGTCAAGACAGGCTATAAAGCAATATGAGATCATTATGTAATTTTTATTTTCATAACTCTTATCACACCAGTCTAATGTCAAAACTGTCCTTGTTATTCTAAGGGGGGATTACTCTTACTTTAGGGAGCATATGGCCTTAACAAATTTCTTGATGACAATTTTCCTTACCCTGAATTATCTGGTAGAGATTCTGTGATGTACACATTGAAGCGTTTCTTTGCTTCAGCTGCTTCCTTCAACACTTGTAATACTACTCTTGATTTTGAATGGGTCAGAATTGTCTGCAAAACAAGAATCATGTGTAATAAAGCTTCATATATTACAATTCTGTCACTAATGTTTTACATTAATATTTCCTAATTTGCATGTGAGCTACACTGTATTTATAGACAATCATAAAAAATCTATAATTGAAGCAAAAAGAATTTTTAAAATGTTCAACTTTAAAAGATACTGATGACAACTTTCTGACTTTTGTGTGTAAATGTATGTAATTTTTACTTCTTATTTTTTTTTAATTCCTAAAAACTTACTGCACCATCCCGTATGAAGGGATGAGCCTGTCTGGCTATCTTCTGACGAGAATCTGAAACTTTCTGCAAAAATAAGTTCCCTCTTTTGACTAGAATTCTCTGGCACTCCTGAATTGTCTGGAAAAAGAAGTTTATATACCAAGGTTTATCATCAGCTCCATATTATTTTGATTATCATATTGACTTTATTAATCACTTTTCATACCTAAAGGGTAAACAAAATGGGTACTAGGTAATATTATACAACAGAACTTCAGAATTAACAGAATCAAAGCCAAAACGCATTTAGTCGAGGTATCAGAATTTCACTATGAAGGCAATAGTAATTTTCAGCTGTACTAATTTGAAATGGACTACTTAGGCACTGTGACCACAAGTATTTTTATGAAATATATGTTTTCTTTTTTTTTTCTACATAAAGGAAATAGACTGCTTTCCAAATTCCAGCATTGAAATAATCCTTACTGAATGTTCAAGTGTGGCAAGTGTAATGAAGCGTAGAAACAGTTCACCAGCAGAAGAAATAGATGTGGTACTACTGTCTGTTTCAGTCAGTGTCAATATTGCATCCTTCATTCGGTCACGCATCTCTGACAGAGTATCCACTGTAAGTACAGACAGATCCTTTCACACTTCAATCTTAACCTCAATTTCATTTATGGGGTGTAGATACACAATATCAACGTTTTGTTGCAATATCTCACAAGTTCATACTGAAGGCTGCATCTTATAAATTTATGAAGGTGTAATATGATGTCAATTGACTTTCATTTTGGACCGTCTTATGAAGTTAGCGTGACAATAAAATTGACAGCTTTTGAAAGAAGTGCTTTCTTTTTTCTAATTTGTTCTAAAAGTTTAGCATTTCTTATCATTCTTTTCAACATGAAAAAATATTTTCAGAGTAAGGAGGAAAATGATTTACTGAATTGCTATTACACTTTTTCAGTTCATTGACTCTTAAATAACCATTAAGTCAGCGAAATGTTTTAGAAAAAATCTGTTAAGTAAGGAATATTAAAGTTCTCTTACTTTTGTTGACCTCCAGGAAGTGCAATAGCGTCTTAATTGCAGCCACTGCAGCAGACATGTCAGGGTCTGCATGGACCAGATTACTGAAGTAGGACAGTATACCTGTTGAAAAAGAAAATCATTTCCTCATGACCAAACACCATGATGTATGTATTTCTAAGGAGCAAAGGAAAGACATGGTCATTAAATAAAGATATTCTTCCCCTTAAAACAGTTTTTTATTGCCCCCCTCCCCACCTCAATAAAAAACAGAACTTATTTTACTTATTTACGAAATGTAAAGAACAATTCGCCTAAATGCTAATGTTGACCGGCTATGAATAAAAAAAAACACAAAACGATATGGAACAATTACAACTTCTGATGCAATATCTAACTCATCTGACATATTATTCGTTTACAGTTTCAGCTGACCACCATAATAATTTGCACCAAGCCCTCAAATCTACACACAGGTAAGCTCCGCAAAAATCAACGTACACTTCTATGACCTTATATATATATATTCATATTATTATCATTATCATTCGGGTTCGTTTAATTTTTTTTAAATATCACCGCAAGAGACAATTCGTTGAGCAGCTGTAAACTAGAGTTAATTAAAGATAACACAAGTTGCCTACAAACAACATCTAATGTCTGACCACAAAATCGTTGTACTGTATACTGTTATGTTTTGTCTATTTTTAAAATCTATATTACCATCTCTGTCCATGATGGCAGCACGTTGGTAAATGCTCTAAGGCCGGTGCTTGTTTCCGTGAACCGGAAGTTCACTCTGAAAATAGACGTAGTACTAATTCACGCCCGATACATTTTTACATGCACGTATCCATAATATCTTCAAAGACACACAATATGGTCGTTTAACACAAATTTGCAATCAGATTCAGTAGAGTCAAACAATTAATGAAACTGCAACATACAGTTGTTTCGTTCTTGTAGAGCTGGCTCGTCAGTGATGTCAAGGGCCTAATTTTTTTTTTTTATAATTATTTTTTTTTATTCAATGAAATGAACTGATACAGTTATACATGTGAGAAACACTCCTCAACACAAACATTTTCACCTCCATGATTGCATGTATACTTGACCACACACATACAGATGTACATCAAGAGAATACTTGCATATAAACACATAATATGTACACATAAAGCATACGTGCACCGTACACCTAACAGCAAATATAATAAATATATATATGCATCATGTACATACTCGCACATACAAGCTTACGTACATGTACCTACAACCACACCTGTAAATCAAATACAGTGTAGGTATACAACTATATATTACAGGTGTATAAATATCAAAATCAGCAAACCACTTCTAAAGTGGTTAATCATATTAGCTATATCGGCATACTTACATTTATAATATTATCATAGAGAAATGTTGTTGTGAGGAGGTATAGAAGTGTTACAGTACATTGTGGGTTTTTTTTTTTTTTTTTTAGGAAGAAGAAAGTGAAAGAATAGAATAGAGTAAGAGAGAAAAAAATAAGTAATTATCATATATTCTGAGATATTTATCTAAGAGGAGGGCTTCCGCAACCCATGGAAATAATCAAATACTTCTACAACAAAACAACTGTGTTGCAAAGCATACAAGAAAGAAAAAAAAAGAAAAAGAAAATAGAAGAGAAGTATGCGTTAGTAGTAACAAGTGTAAGAGCAGAAGACAAGAGGAAGGCATTGAGAAGAACGACAAAGGAGAAATTAGAACACGCATGATATGGAAGGAACAGTATTGAGTTTATGTATATAAAAAATGGGATAGATGAAGAAGTCATCAGCCTGAAAACTGCCGAGTTTTAAGCAATATCTGTTAGTTTTTTCCATTTACTCCATTCATTTGAAAAGATTTGTAAGGAAGAATTACCTTTACCAGTTGAAATGGACTTTTGGACAGTATAGTTTTCTTTTATAACATTAAATAAAGCCATTACCGATAATGTCCTATGTACAGTTCTGGTTCTATAGATATAAGATTTGATAATAAGAAGTACTTCATTATCTACTCGATTGTAGATGCCGGTATCATTTACCAGACCGAATAAGATAGATTCTTTATTTATAGGAAACACTATTGTAAGAACGTCTAATAGTGATTCAAAACTGACAAAAAAATTTTGAACTTCACTACATTCCCATAACATGTGAACAATTGTCTCCCTATCTCTATTACAAAAATTACAGTTAGGGTTATTTGAAATACCAATTTTGTATGCATATAAGTTGGTTGTTAATATAAAGTGATTAATCCTGAATTGTAACCAACGGAGTCTAGTGTTTTGAGTTGATCTAAACGGAATACTGTGTATTTTTTTTTCATTTCTCTTTACTGAAATCAAAAATATTTCCCCACTTATGTTGACCTGTAATGTTTACATCAGTTTTAATGAGAAGTCGATGAAAGTCTTGTGATCCTTTTTTTCTCTTTAAAATCGATTCAAGACTCAAAGGGATAGAGGGATACATCAACAATCCACTTAGAGGAAGAACAGGCCTTAAGTATTTCTTTATACTTTGGATTACTCCATAGTACTGTAAATAATTAGTTACTAGACCATATACATTACAAAATTCATTAAAATCATAAATTAAAAAAATTCTAGAATCTTTTGGTAAATCATTTACTACCCTTACTCCTGCATTAAACCATTTTTCATAAAAAAAGCGGTCTATGTCAAAGATTTTTTAAGGGCCTAAATTTTGAAGCCGAGAAGGCGACTGAGGAAAATCCATAGTGATCGAAATCAAAATCTAGACAGGGAGGTGCTCTAGTCCTATAATTAGATAAGCTTCATACTTTTCATATATCATTTATAACAGCGTCAAGTGAATGTGTATATTCAAACAATATTAATCAAGCTGGAAACGATATTGATTGACGCAGGGATTTAAGATAAATTATTCACAAAGGTAGCAATTGTAATCGTGAAGAAGGTCTGATTCAAATTCAAGATTTTTATTTATTGTCCGCATATCTGCATACTGACTCATAGAAAACATAAAAAACATGCTTTTATTTAACTTCCTTTGTAAGGTATTATGATCTCGATATGAAATACCAAAATTTGTGTGTGTGGTATTGACAGAGACGTATATAACGTTATATACGTCTCTGGTATTGATAAATGAAAAAAAAATTAAGTGCTTCTGTTTTGACCCTGAATTTAACCGTGGAATATTTTTTCTGTATATCCCATGATTTAACATGGATACATAACTCTACAGTACACCTTTTAGCCTCAATCGTATTCATTGGAGATACACGTGAAAGTCAAGAACGACAACTAGTTATTAAATTCATGCAGAAAAATTAATGATACAAGACTGCATACATAGTTTTCATCAAAATCCGTACATATTTACTAAGGGTTATAACTCTACAGATAACAATCTAATCGGTCCCGTCGTCCAATATATTGATATAAGGCTGCATGACAAGGTTCGTAAAAATCCGCGCGTATTTAATCAAGTTATTGTGCTCATAGGAAAAAGTTAACGCACGTCGCCTGACGAAGAAATATCGCTATCGGTCACCATGGCGATCTAAAATCATCTCCAATATCACACAGGTTAATGAAGCCGGGGTATTTATTAATCTTATTTTTAGCATTATCTAGCTCGCGGTCTCAAGTAATGCAGATTGTGATAAACGTCAACTTGATCTTGACGCTAATGCCAGATGGGAAGCAGCTTGACTGATGGCATTCTACTCTAATAAATGTACCTCACTGTCACTCGCGAGAGATGTCCTATCAAATATAACATCACTTTACCATGTGTTGGAGTCTTTCTAATCTCGAGTACACCGTAGTGACATTTCAGTCGAACCTCACTTTGAACAATTTGCCTGAAAAAAATAACGCCTTCAAAGGCAGACTATAGATAGTTCTTCAAAGATCAATCGGTCCAAGCTGTTCTCAAACCCCTCCTACACTAAATTCCTCCTCTGCACATAGTTTTACATTGTTTATTAAATAATACAAAAACATACACATATTTTTCTGCACGTACTTTTAGCTAATCTTCATTGCTAAGAAAAGTCTGGAAGAAGAAGATTTTTTATAATTTTTCTACGAATTAAGACTCTTATGAAAACCAAGAACGTGCCAGCCAAGCGATGAACACCGTTTAACTTTGGACACTCCAGTTAAAACGCCGAGGAAGCTTTAATGAAAACCAACATTTCCGGAAAAGTGTTGTTTCTGTATTTATAAACTACGGTGGAAAAGGAAGTGACGTTTTACACATACGCATTTTGGGAACCACATGGGCATGTTGATATCTAAATAATTTCTTGTCTTCAAGACATTCGTCCAAAATGGGGAAGAAGTCAAAGACAGGAAAGTCGAGGAAGGACAAGTTCTACCATTTAGCTAAGGAAACAGGTATTTACGTTTTAAATCAACGAAGGAATGCCTCTTAAAATCATATATTTTGATGAACATCATAAGCTCGGCATGTCAGTGGGGGGGTTCCACATTGGAGGCAGGGGTCTAACTGGTTAATTCACAAATTCAAAGCGCAATGTTCTGCGGTTGTCAACACAACAGATATTTAATTCATCACAGTTTGTAACAAACCCGCATTCCCTTTGGGCTGAAAACCTGTCAACGGGTGCTAAAATGTCAACCTGGTACTTGATTTTGGAATGTTCTACTGTAGTTCAGAATTCGGGCGTTTTATTGGATAACTAGTTAACAAATATATGAATGGTACTTAGGGCGATATGGGAGTTTATGGACTGGTCAGTCAAACAAAATCATGTATGTGGTCAAAAACGATTGTCCAAAGAAACATGTAATATTTGTTTATACTGAATATTAACATGCTGTTGTATTCACACGGTTCTTGTTTTATACAAATATCACATTTATAAGACTATATATGACCTGAGAATGACAATAAAAATATTCTGCTTTTGTTTAAACAATTTGATGAAAACAAACAATAAAGTCAATTGTCAGAGGTCTCGCGGTATATACGATTGAACTTTCCATTTAAGGTAGGGTTTAATATCTTTGCATACAATCATTAAACAGGCAGGTGCCAGACTTTTTCACTGTATATTTCACTGCTTGCTTGGCGTTTTCTGGGTCCATGGTATCAGTAACTGTAACCAGTTCTGTTTTGTACGAGGGGTCAAATCATTCAGATGACATTTTGGGTAGGACTTTACAATATATCACTTTGGCCTGTTGTCCTTGACTCCCAGCCTTATATACTAAAATGTTGATCCTAGTAACTACTAGAATTATATAGACACTAAATAAATGAGTTATGATATTAGTGATTATGTGAATCTTGTGGGTACTAGCTTATTTTTGAGGGAGGCTTTTCTTTGGCTATAGCTCATCTTTGAATATAAAACTAGCAGTATGAGGTTCCAGGTTTGATCCCTAACAAAGACATTTAAGTATAATGACCTCTTTTGTCACATTTATGCCACTAAAATAGCTCATTTATAGTAAAAACACACTTAATTTTTTATATGTTGAATTCTTCCTATTGTAGTAATAACTATCACTTCAAATCTAAAGGTATTCTGTTTAAGTATTTTCATTTGTAGAGTAAGAAAGTTGATTTGATATATTAATATCTTTATTTGTGTTGTAACTTGAATTTACTCACTTGCAGAAATTCAATACCATCAAATATGTTTTTTTGACAATATTCTGTGAAAGGATAATTTGAATGACTTATGATTATATATTTTGATTGTTTTAATATCACCCAAAACTGTTTTCTATTTTAAGGTTATCGAGCTAGATCTGCATTCAAATTAATCCAGTTGAACAGGAAGTATGAGTTTCTTCAAAAGTCAAGAGTTGTCCTTGACTTGTGTGCAGCCCCTGGAGGCTGGCTACAGGTGGTGGCAGAAAACACACCAGTCTCCAGTCTCATTGTTGGTATGTATACCATCAGATATGTGATTTTTGACTGATGGTCATGGAAGAAGAAAAAGGCACAATTGGCAACATAAATTTGACCAAAGAAATTTAACGGAAAATATTTGTGTCATTTACAATTAGATACAATTTGTATGTAATTAGGGGATTTATAATTGACAAAACACTTGTAAAATATCTTGTAAATAAAACACAGGTGGATGTACATGGTTAAATTATGGAAAAGGTTTGAAATAGATATTTAATGAGAAGTATTAAGTTTTATACTTAAAACTTCACAGGCAATTTGAAACTTTACTCTAGTTTGAACCATATTTTGACCCTCCAAGAAATCAGTTTGCTCAGACAAAGTAGAAAGGTTTTCAAGCTACGGTATTTTACCCTGATTTGATCAAATGTATATGTGAAATGTTACTGCTTTGGAGCAATAAACAGTGCTTATATTGCAGGTGTTGACTTGGTGCCAATACGTCCAATCAGAAACTGCAAGACGCTGGTAGAGGATATCACAACAGAAAAATGTAGACAGGTAATCTTTGAACCTGGCTGTCAGTTGATTTGCTGGCACATCTTAGAATTTTCATTCTGATAGCTTTGTGGCAGTGATGTTGGAAACTTCATTGAAAAGTCTTGCATTTTATGAATATTTTCCCCTTAAAGCCTAATTTTGTTGCATCATAAATGTATAGGATACTTGTTTAAGAGCTGATTTTTCTCTATTTCTTAGAAATCTGACCTCATATCACTATTTCTTGGACGTCTCTATCTCAAATTTCATATGTAGATTCCCTTGTTGTGCCAGTTTGATTTTAAGATTGATCTGAAAGACAAGTAGCCAACAGGTGATCATCTTGGCTTTTCCCTGATAAAGATGGTTATTTCTATTTCTTGAGAAGTACAGGATAGATCCTCCTTAAATTTCATATGCAGGTTCCCTTTGGTCCCTGGTTGTGTTCATATGATTTTAGGACTGATCAGAAAAACAAAATGACAGACAGAAGGCCATCTCGGATTGCAACAAAGAAAGTTTTTATCGCTATTTGTTGAATAATGTTTGATGGGTCTTTCTCAAATTTCATATGTAGGTTCCTCTTTCTCCTATGTTTTGGAACTGATCAGATAAAAAATGGCAGAGGCGGCCATCTTGGATTTTGACAATGACAGTTTGTTTTCTATATTTTCCATAAAATGATGTCTTTGTTTGAATAATCAGTGGGTAGGTTTATCCCTGATATAAGTCTATCTGTATTTTAATCAAAAATTCTTTCTACTACACAGGCATTGAGAAAGGAACTACAGACATGGAAAGCTGACTCTGTGATTCACGATGGTGCTGGAAATGTTGGAAAAAATTGGCTCCATGATGCTTTTCAACAAGGTGACTTACCTATGACAATGCTTCTTATCTAATTCTTCAGTTCATGCTCACCCATTGTGCACATATAATTAATCAGTTAATGTTTCAGTTTATTTCCATTTTAGATGTATATTTGAAGTGAAATACTGATTTGATATGTGAATAAAAATAGTGTGAGTCTTTATTCAGCTTTCAAAATATCCTAATGCATAGCATTGATCTAAAGTATTTGTTTTTATATGAAATGTTAAATAGTGGTTTTTGTCTAAGAAATATGTTATATTATTATTATTATTTTGTTATTTCGCTTGTGTTAGTGATGAATTTCCCCTCCGTACTGACTGTCCTACTCTGGTTAATTTCAGCTCAGCTCACCCTGCAGGCTCTGAAGCTGGCTACAGAATTTTTGAAGAAAGGTGGTTGGTTTGTCACTAAAGTATTCAGATCTAAAGACTACAACTCCTTACTATGGGTTTTTCAGCAACTCTTTCAGAAAGTCCATGCCACCAAACCTCAAGCTTCTCGTAACGAGTCTGCTGAAATATTTGTCGTCTGTGAAAAGTTCCTGGCCCCTGACAGAATAGATCCAAAGTTCTTAGATCCTAAGTTTGTGTTCAAGGAGATTGACATGGAACCCAAACAAATGATTAACCTTATACATCCAGAGAAAAAAAGAAGGTAGGTGCTGGAGTGTGACAGTTTTAGACAATACCTCGGTTTTATATTTGTATTGTGCTAACAATATCTTTATTCTTTTTCACTTTTCTTAATGTTTAATCAAATATAATCAGATCATTATGAAATGAACTTTCTTTAGTATGAGAAGACATTCCCATAAATAAGTTCATTAACTGTAAGGAAATTTGGGTTCTCAATACATTTTATGAATTTTGTAAGTAAGTACATAAATAAGGGCTATCACAGGGCAGACAACTCAGGGAGGAAGGATAAAGCTAGTCTTGTACCAATTTTGTTAGACCTGTTGTAGTCGATTGGTTGTAAATACCATAAAACTCAATTCTATTTAAAAAGCCACTTGAGTCTCTCCATGTTGAGATGAATTGCTAATAGAATACTGCTGTGAAATTACATTTGATGACTTGTATTGTATTTGTGTCGTTGCAGACAGCGTGACGGTTATGCAGAAGGAGATTATACCTTGTATCACACACTCCAGGCCTCTAAGTTTATAGATAGTGAAAACTTTTTAGACTTGATGGCCCAGTCTAATGCCGTGAGTTAGATTTAAGTTTTCTCTGATGTTTGTGATGTTCTCTGAAGATTTTTGATACATATAATTGATTTATGATGTATACTATGAAATAGAACATGGCTATTACATGCTGAAGTCATGATTTTCACTTTCACAGAACTAAATTAGTAAGAGCATGTTTAAGTTTGTAATTTATCAGTACACATTTATATTATCAAAATTTCTCATTGTCAAATTTGTAATTTTTTAGATTAATCATGAAAAGTTTTCTTCAAAATTAAGTTTACTTGTACATTAAGAAAGATCTCTTTGTTATGATAAGGTAGTTAGAATTCTTATATTGTAGTTACTTGTTGTTTGTATTGTTAATAACAGTTATTACTTGATTGAATTAAGGACGAAGTTGATAGCATAAAAACAAAATGTCTCATCTAAAGCTAAAATTGTTTTGAAAAATTGACTTCCTTTATTAACAACAGGTGGTATTGGATGATGACAAAATTACTAAATTACCAGAGACTACAAAGGAAATTAAGGAATGTCTTGCAGATTTAAAGGTGCTTGGAAAGAAAGATATAAGGTATAACTACTGCTGATGAGACAGATACTTGGATAATTTTAACATTGAACAATATATTTATGTCCAGCTGTGCTCCGAGCAGTGTTGAAATACCGATTTACTTGATACAGTACAGGTATGATGGGAATTTCACTGTTGAAGGAAGGATATAAATTTTCAATGGGATAGTGATTAATATAGCTTGCATCAAAAGTATTTGTGAATTGTTTTGACAGATCATTTGTGTTACTTTGACAGATTTTTTGTGTTATTTTGAAGAATTACACAACAGTAATAATTTATTTGCATCATTCACCCTGGCCAATTCTCAAAATTTGTGTCAATTTCGAACTGAAATAAAGCTAACTAGCAGAGATGCTTCTTGTTAAAAGTGAACTCGATGATGTAAACCAATTTGAATTTCAACTTTATTCCGGTGAAAAGACCTTGAGACCTAAAATGTATGTAGTTGTATAATTAAGCTGCTTGAGTAATTAATATGTTTGCTGGTTATTTTCTTCTTGTCGCAATTCAAAAATCAGTTTTTCCCCACTTCACTTTTAGAAGTGCAAGTTAAATTTCCAACGCCATTCTGTGTACATTGAGAAAGTTTCTAAACAAGTAAATCCATATCCCTATGTTGTACAGGTCGCTGATCAAGTGGCGCACACAGGTCAGGAAAAGTTTGGGAAAGGATGAGGAGGCTAAGGACGGCAAAGGGGAGAAGTAAGTTTGTGCAGTAATATCATTATAACATACAGTCAATTCTAACAACAACCTGTTATAGACTAGCATGAGATATTGTCCATGAATAGCACATGTGTAAATATTACCTTTCTATAGAAATCACAAGTCTGTAAATATTACCTGTCTATAGAAAACACATGTCTGTGAATATTACCTGTCTATAGAAATCACAAGTCTGTGAATATTACCTGTCTATAGAAAACACATGTCTGTGAATATTACCTGTCTATAGAAAACACATGTCTGTGAATATTATGTACACAAGTCTGTGAATATTACCTGTCTATAGAAAACACATGTCTGTGAATATTACCTGTCTATAGAAAACACATGTCTGTGAATATTACCTGTCTATAGAAATCACAAGTCTGTAAATATTACCTGTCTATAGAAAACACATGTCTGTGAATATTACCTGTCTTTAGAAATCACGTCTGTAAATATCACTAATGTGTAATGTTTGCCTGTCTTTAAAGTTAACCTTGCATCTGTCTTTCCAGATCAGGTGTGTATCACCTGTCTTCTAAGGTCATCTTTCAATAAGGACCACATGTCTGTAAAACCATGACTTTAAAGATTATCTATCAGTAAAGACTGCTTGGATATAAGGATCTGTCTGGAAAGACCTTTAAAATACCAGCTATATATAAAAAAAATAAAATTAACTTTATTTTACAGCAGTTATGAAACAAGCTCTTGATGGGTAGGATGGATGAGCAGGAGTCTTGACAGCTTTTACTGCGGCCTATTCATTTGTGCTGACAAAGCTGTTTATTTGCACTTCAAATATAATATTTCAGGCATAAATCTTGATAGACCCAGATATATTGATGCAGACCTCATAAGGCATAAACTTTTAAAAAAGGAAGATATGTTCTGTAGGTCTGTCCTTACTTCATAAGAGAAATTCTTGGTCCAATTGGTCATATTGCTGTTGTTTTTGCTTAATCAGACCTGTCTTTACATGTAACTCTATAGGGTCGAGGAGGTGGCAGAGGACAGCGAAGATGAGGAAGCTCAAATAGAGGCTCAGTTGGCAAAAGCCAAGGATGAGGAGAGAAAGGTTCTGAAAAGGTAAGAGGTCAATTTCTGAGGTCATTTTTATCAAAGAGTGAGGGGTCATATCCTGTCAATCCTATTAAAAGGTGAAGGGTCACATTGTGAGGTCAATTTTATCAAAAAGTGGGGTCATATTCTGAATTCAATGTCATGAATGAGTGAAGGGTCACAATCCAAAGTCAATTTATTGAAGAGGTGAGGGATTACATTCTATACTTGTAATGTCAACATAACATTCTGATATACTGATGTTTGGCTTTTACAGGAAACTGAAGAAGGTGAGGCGAGAGAAGGCCCGTCTGCGACAGAAGATGGATATGAAAATGGTGATTCCAGGAGACAAACATGACTTCACAGATGATGTTGGTTTATTCAACTTGGACAAGATGAAAAGCAAATCGGTCAGTTGATTTTGTGTTGCTTTATAGATTATCTGATAACAGATATAGCTACAAAATAGCACCACCTGCTACAGGCCAAGCTACAAAATAGCACCACCTGCTACAGGCCAAGCTACAAAATAGCACCACCTGCTACAGGCCAAGCTACAAAATAGCACCACCTGTTACAAGTAAAGCTACAAAATAGCACCACCTGCTACAAGTAAAGCTACAAAATAGCACCACCTGTTACAAGTAAAGCTACAAAATAGCACCACCTGCTACAAGTAAAGCTACAAAATAGCACCACCTGTTACAAGTAAAGCTTCAAAATAGCACCACCTGCTACAAGTAAAGCTACAAAATAGCACCACCTGTTACAAGTAAAGCTACAAAATAGCACCACCTGCTACAAGTAAAGCTACAAAATAGCACCACCTGCTACAAGTTGCATGTCATTGATGCCTGATTTATTATGATGATTCTGTTACTTCTGGTCAGATTTGAACTCTAGCTTTGTGGGAAAGATATTAAACTTAATAATACTAGCATTGTTTATTGTAGTGGTATGTTATGGTACAGAAGATGTTTATCTTGAACACAAACAGTGATTGAAAATTGTATTCTTCCATCTGTATCTTCCATAAAAAGATGTCTACACTGATGAACCTCATTCCAAATATTATGTTATGTGTTTCAATTACATATTGATGGCACCAAAATGATCAACTTTTTCATTGCTACAGCAACTTGACAAGGTGGAAGCAGGCGAGAATCATTTTGCTGACGAGTTTGTGTTGGAGGAGCTGGAAGCAAACACTGAAATAACATCACACCAGAAACGGAAGACTTATGACCGAGATGGTCAGGATCATCTAGATGAACTGTACTCCTCATCTGAAGACGAAGAAAACCTAGAGGAGCCCGATTTAGAGGATTTGGAAGATGATGATGATGATGAAGATGCTGAAGAAGAGTGAGTTTTATCTTGAGCTTGGAAAAAAATTTTGTTTGAAAACATGGTTTTATAAAATTGTCAGATATAAGACATATATCCCTCTGTCTTTACTGATGTTCATTCATGTTTAAAATGATCTCTGTATTCACCTAGCACTCCTCTGTGACTGATTTTTGACATTTATTTCAACCAGCTTTGACCTTTCTCAGTCACCTCCTAGGTTTAGGCCTTTAGCATCATGGACAAGTACCAGAAGGACTAAACAGCTGTATGATACACTTAAATTCATTATTTGGTTCTACTGTATCTAATTTTAAATTTCTATTGAAAAAATGTTATCTACTTTTGTTGAGTCTATAAGCTCATGCCTGGTAATAAGCCCACCCATATAGTTTTTCTGTTAAGTTGAATTACCAACAAATGCTTTTTCATTATCCTGCAATTAGCCCATCCCTGATTGTGAGATAGAATGTCTTCTTACTCATTAAGATTGTAGCAGGATTAGAATGTTAAATCAGTTTAACATTACAGTGTCAAACACAGAATAATAGAATATGACTTAATCTGGGCTTGCTTAATGTTAAGACTTCCACATGTACTTCCTCTTTGATAAAATCTATGTAGAGAAAATGCTTTAATTTTTAGGTAGTTTGGTCATATACTGTATAGTTGGTAATATTTGTGGTGTTTAATTTTCCCATATTTCACAGTCATTTAAGACAGCACAAATCAAATACTAAACAAACATTTTTACTGGGAATGAAAATGAAAAATGCCATCTGCATGGACAAACTTTAATTCCTGTGAACTAGCCCAAACAGGGACAACCAGAAAATATTAGCGCAGAGAAATTAGATAACTATACAGTAAGACAATGTTTACCATAATTCTGAATGAAAGCTGCAGATGGAAGTCTTTGCTATTGATATGAAAAGATTTGAATTTATTTGGGTGAAAATAAGAGTATCGAATTTGAAGATGAGTGACTGACGTAATAGATGTAAATTAATTTTGGTGACAATAGGGATATGGAGTTTGAAGATGATGAACAGGTGAAGAAGGATGCCAATCCATTGATAGTCAACTTAGAGAAAGTCTCTACACAAGTGGAACGTAAACTCAACTCCTGGTTCAACAAGGTAAACAAAATTCCTCTCCAAGGATGGATTGGATTTATCAGTGTTAGTTTGTGATTTAGGCTTGTCGATCTAGTGATTATGTACAAGGTATGGGGTCACCTGCCAGATCATTTTAGTTTTCTTCAAATTTCTACTCTCATGAAGACCCCCAACATTTTTTCACCCAAGTCAACAAGATTGACTGGTAAAAGTGATTTGTAACAACTTTTTTGATAATTGCCTTTAAATAAATAGGGTCTATTTATCTTTGTCAGTTTTAGGTTGATATCATGACTATACTTCAACTTAACATCATCGCTATTTATTTATTTTAATTAGTTTTTTCGTCCACTTTTACGGCCTTTCAGTAGATGAGTACGTCCTTGTCAATCTTAGTTGTATAAGTGAGGTTTCTGCCATAGATCCAACAGCTGAGATCATCTTTTATAGCTCTTTTCATTGATTCTTAATCCTTTACTGGTCTAGGTGATGAAATTATTGTTTATTATTGGTAGATATGGAGGAATTGGATATTTTATGTACAGGAATTCTTTTTTGGATGAAACGGTGATAACTGTGTGTATCATTAGATATGAAGGAATTTGATATTTGGTGTGTGCAGGAATCATTTGCTGGCTTAGATGATGAAGTTGACGAGGATATAGAGATCGAGAAAATGATGGAGGACTATAAGCGACGAGGAGGCACCATCACAGGTAACTTGTGAGACCCTTGTTCTTACATCAAAACTTGCCATTTTCGGGTTTTAAAAGGCTTCAAAATTCACCCAACAGCTCTCAAATTTAGATTTCAAGGAAGCTGTTTTGCAAAAGCTGCTTCCAGTGAGATTGACAAACACTGATTATAATAGGTATGAAACATGCTGCAGGTTGCTAGGGGATTTGTAACAGATATATTGTTTGTTTGCATTTGAGGTTTTATTTATATTGAGATTTAAATGGGGCACATTAAGTTAGCAATTTCTAACTGTATAATTTGTGTGAAATATGTCACTTTACTGCTATCTGATTAAAATGCTTTCATATTTAACTTCATTTACATTTAAGTATAGCAACAAAACCAGAATTTTGTCTTTTCTTTTTTAAGGGAAGAAAGAGATAAGGAAAGAAAAAGAGGTAAAAAAGAAATCAAAAAGAGTTGACACTGAAGAGGACGATAGTGGTGTTGATGAAAAGCAGGACTCAGATTCAGATATGTCTAATGTAGATGACAGTGACAATGAAAGTGATGATGATGATGAGGAGGATGAAGATAGCGATGAAAGTGACAGCGATAGTGATGATAGTGATTTAGATACAGCAGAGATGAAGAAAAGGGCAAAACAGAAACATTCAGACACAGCAGGGTTTGAGGAAGTCCCTGCAGGTATGTATTCGCTCAAACTCAAAGTCACTCAGGATAGGTTCCATACATTACTAGTTATAGATTTGTAAAATTTAACAGTGATTTCATTAAGTACATGTCATTTATTCTTTAACACTAGCATTTGTGAACGTGTAAGATTTAAACCAGTTGTAGACAGAAGGATATTTAGAAACCCTTTCAGTCTCTGATATTTGATTCCAGTTTTGTTACGTCAATATTCTGTTTGTGTCGCCAACAAAAAATGTACTCTAACCCAGTAAAAGTGACCCTGATAGTTAAGGCGTTTGTTTTTCGTAAGTTCACTTTCAGATAGAATTTTTTGTGAAATAATGTTTGGTGGGTTCATGGACAAATATAGCTCAATAAATGTACATGTGTTTTGATTTAAGGACTCATGAATTTACCAAAAAATGAGTTCCCCACAAAAATAACTGATTTTACAGTAAGCATTTGAAAGCATACAACTGGTTGAACATAAGAAAAAAATAAAACAATAAAATTATGGAGAGATATTTCTCCAGATGAAAATACAGGTAAAAGTACAAACATAAAAAATTCATACGATTCATGTTATTTTATTTTGTACAGGTTATCTGGACCCTACAGGACTGGCTATTGGAGCTGCCATGGTGCAGTCTCGGAAACGTAAACGGGATATAATCGATGGTGGATATCACAGGTATGGTCCTAACAGGCCAGATTTTAAGAGACATTAAGATCAATGATACTGTCTTTATTCTATGTCATTTAATTCTGTTAGGATTATTTCACACTTTCAACTTCAAGTTTTCTTCATAAAGGAGGGCAGTTTTAAGATCGCAACTTTGTTTCTTTTGCCTTGTATAAAGGTGTTCGTTTATTTTTACCCTTTCTTAAATTTACCGTAGAATGCATAAAAATTTGTTCATTCTTATGAGGCAAAAGATAAGCTCTGGTTGAAATTTCTCCACACTGTATAATATGGGTACCTCCTTTCACAGTTTAAAGTTTGGGCATCATTTTAAATGTAAAAACAATGGTGATCTCATTTGTTGCACTTCATGATAGCTCAGTGGGTTAGAGTGTTGGGCTACATAACTTCAGGTGAGGATCCAAGGTGTACAGTTTAATTCTCTCTGATGGTTTGTGTTTCTTGGGAAGCTGAGAGCAGACTAGTCTGCTGATGTGGTTGTGTCCTTGGACAAGACACTTCACCAAGTAACCAAAAGCAACTTCACCTCAAAATGATCCTGGCTGTTGATGGTACAATAAAGCATACAAACAAACAAACATAAGTAACTTCTCATGTTATAAAGTAATTAAAAAATATCTTGTCACTTTCAGATACATGTTTGATGATGATAATTTGCCAGAATGGTTCATCAAAGACGAAGCCAAACACACCAAAAGAGAAATGCCAGTCACAAAGGTATGTTCAATCCTGGCTCATAAGGCGATACACCAGTTTAGCAAGCTAACCATGTTAGATAATGAAATTTTTAGAGTAATATTTATTGAAGGATAACATCACTTCTTGATCATGCAAGAATACATGCACATGTGTCTGTGAATGTCGTCGGTTGATATATCTCCAAGATGTTTTTGGAGGTCATTCTAACATTGTATTATGTGCACCATATGGTAGTTAGTGAATCGTTTTGCAGGTGCATATCCATAGTTTAGTTAGTGAATAAACCATAGCTACTCAATGGATAGTCCATAATTAGTCAGTGGATAATCCATAGTTAGTCAGTGGATAATCCATAGTTAGTCAGTGGATTATCAATAATTAGTCAGTGGATAATCCATAGTTAGTCAGTGGATAATCCATAGTTAATCATTAGATAATCCATAGTTAGTCAGTGGATTATCAATAATTAGTCAGTGGATAATCCATAGTTAGTCAGTGGATAATCCATAGTTAATCAGTAGATAATCCATAGTTAATCAGTAGATAATCCATAGTTAATCAGTAGATAATCCATAGTGGATAATCCATAGTTAGTCAGTGGATAATCAATAGTGGATAATCCATAGTTAGTCAGTGGATAATCCATAATGGATAATCCATAGTTAGTAAGTGGATAATCAATAATTAGTCAGTGGATAATCCATAGTTAGTCAGTGGATAATCAATAATTAGTCAGTGGATAATCCATAGTTAGTCAGTGGATAATCCATAGTGGATAATCCATAGTTAGTCAGTGGATAATCCATAGTTAGTCTGAGGATAATCCATAGTTAGTCAGTGGATAATCCAGTGGATAATCCATAGTTAGTCAGTGGATAATCAATAATTAGTCAGTGGATAATCCATAGTTATTCAGTGGATAATCCATAGTTAGTCAGTGGATATTCCATAGTGGATAATCCATAGTTAGTCAGTGGATAATCCATAGTTAGTCAGTGGATAATCCATAGTTAGTCAGTGGATAATCCATAGTTAGTCAGTGGATAATCCATAGTGGATAATCCATAGTTAGTCAGTGGATAATCCATAGTGGATAATCCATAGTTAGTCAGTGGATAATCCATAGTTAGTCAGTGGATAATCCATAGTTAGTTAGTGGAAATGAATCTTGTGTCTATGCTTTGAAATCTTAGCTGAATTTTGAGTTATTATTAAGCTCAAGATTAAACCAATACAGCCATTCTGTACTGTAATACCTTCAGGGAGACGTCCAGGAATACCTGATGAAGATGAAATCAATTGACGCTAGACCTATCAAAAAGATTGCCCAGGCTAAAGCCAGGAAAAAGAAGAAGGTAAAATATTCATCTTTTTATATATGTATTACAGAATGTTTCTTTTATTTGTATGCCATCATGCTTGTCAGTAAATCGATTCCTTTATAAAACAATTGTTTGTCTGTTTAGAAATGGAGTGTACTGACAGTAAAAACTGTTCAGAAATGGAGTGTGTGGACATCTGTGATCATCTTGTACTTTTGATTACTTTGTTAAGGTTCAGGATTTAAATAATCATTCAACCAGAACTCAAACTTTAAAATCAAACATTAGTTATGCCTTGCTCAGTGAAGTTAGTGGAGGATATTGAAAAGGTTTCATCCAGAACTACAGAATTTATTTAGAGCTCTCCAAAACCTTTATTATTATTTAAAGGAAATGAGGCGTCTTGAACGAGCAAGGAAGAAGGCGGAGGTGATATCCGACACGGCAGACATTACAGACAGAGACAGATGGCAGCAGATTAAACAGTATGTATTATGGTTTAAGATATTATTGAGAGCATACTGTAATGACTGTCAATAGACCAACAAATTAATAGGAACTCTACTTCATACCATTTTCACACATTAGCTATTTCCCTAATATGCTTGTTCAGAAACCAAATCTTTAATTATTTACCCTTTTATGAAAGTCATCATTCTGACTTCATACAGGACTTGGCATCATCACATCTGACCTCAATTCACTTAAACATTAGAAATTTACAGTAATCCAATATACTTTATATAGGAAAATATTTACCCTAGATCTGTATCTGTGTTCTGTATAACTTTAAACTTTTTTATTCTGTCTACAGAGTTTACAAGAAGGCTGGCCTGCTATCAGCTAAAAAGAAGGAAGTTACTTATGTAGTAGCTAAGAAAGGTGCTGGCAAGAGGGTCCGTCGACCTGCTGGCGTGCAAGGACCATACAAAGTTGTAGATGGCCGCATGAAAAAGGACATGAAAAAGAAAAAACAACAGTTGAAAATGCAAAAAAAGAAAGGCAAAAGCGCAGGAAAGAAGAAAAAATAAATTTTTGTTTTGATTCTTTTGTAGTTTTTGGTTATTGTGTCGATATTGCAAGGATTAGGTCACATGTTTACATGTCATCACTTCAATACTGAATACCTAGGTTGCTATTTTCCTTTTTTTTTTTATTGCTGATGGAATTAAATTTGCTAAGCATGGAAAATGTACCTTGAAAAAATGACCTTCTACTTATCCCATTTAAATTACAATCGTCAAAATCCAAGATGGCTACCTGTCGACCATTTTTGTTTTCCCTATCAATAATCAAGATACATGATTGTGACCAAGTGGAATATATGAAACTTTAAAAAGATTAATCTATTATTTCTCTCATTAGTCTCTAAATTGAAATGACATACTTGTGACCAATAGGAAAATTTAGGAAAGATACCTCCAGTATCTTTCAAGAAATAGCAATAACAAACTTTCCCGGTCAAAATTCAAGATAACTGCTATTCAGCTATTTTGGTTTCTCTGATCAGTCTAGAAAACTAAAAGCATAATTCTTAAAAGAAACAGTATTATACTGACAACGTGATCATTCTGTGATTGAAGGAGATAGTTCTAATTATATTGACTGAACTAGATGACTAAGGTTGGAAATGAAGGTGTCTTGATTATCATGGATCCACTGTAAATTTCAACAAAGAGATATCACAAATGATTTAAGGACAGATAGATCACAAGGACACATGGCAATTTAAACATTTCATTGAATAATGGTAGGCTGAAAATTCCTTTTGTCACAGTTTTTTGGTCATAATTAATGCTGTCACTGTATGTCCATGTTTCTCTTGCGTCTTGCCATTTACACATTTCCATCACAGTACTTTGCTCTGAATACCAATGGGCACAGATAGTCTTCTATTGCACACTCTAGCACCTACTTGGTCATAGGTTATGATCCTGCTCTGCTTATCCAGTCTTTGGGTGTGTGATGGGGATCAAAGTTGTGTTTGTGTTGATCAGTGCAAGGATAGTTTTGCGATGGAATATCATGTGGATCAAATAGATAAAATATTCAAAACTCCAACGAAAATATTCACCTATACAGATGCAGTATCAAAAATTGTATATATATTTCTAAATTCAAAATATGAAACGACTAGTTTTCTCTGTATACACACTCATATAGGTCAGTATCGTTATAGGTCTTGTTGTCAGTTCAGCTAAAGGTCTTTTTGTTGTCAGCTCAGGTGGGCTAAAATGACAAAATTGTAAGAACTGTAAATTTATCAAGAGGGGATTGAGAGCCAATGCCTCTTTCACAAATTTAATTTCAACCGCACTTTCAATATACTATGTAAGCTGATGCTTAAATCCACTTTTTCTCAAGTTTAACGACTAGAACACGTTTCAGAACGAAGTACGCTTACTTCATTCATAAAATCAGTAATTCAGAACAACCCATAGCATTCTATAGTGTGATGCCCATCTCAGAACCATCAACTATTGACATATGTAGTCCAGACTCAGTTCTTATATTCTTAGTTTAAAACGGACCAATAGTTTCAAATTACCCTTATATGAGAAAGTCTGATGGCTATCAGAGAAACATCAACTATATTTAATTTAAGACTAGACAACAGATACAACAAAACAAAGATAAAGATTTATCACAGATTTTATTGTGATTTCTCCATGCTTCATCATCAAGAGACATTACACAACAACTTCATTGCTAGTTTCCATTATGGGGTACAAGTGTCAACCATCCATTAGAAACAGCTAAAGTTTTTGTTCCTAATTTCATAAAATCTTGCCCTCACAGAAAACTAGCAAGACAAGTCATTGTCTGGTGAATCTCGACAACATCTTTCTTCATGATGGAAATAAATACAAATTATGCAATTTTACCTGTTAAATAATTCTCGCACACACATGCATTCAAAACACACACTTAAGACATGTTGAGAGATTATCAAACCTGAATATTTCTAAAGGAAAACATGTTTATTGCACATGTACATTGTGTAGATATTTAAATAGATAAAATTTCATTATGAAAATAGTAACTGATATAAAATATCTCATTTCTTAACAAGATAGAAAGAATTGAACAATCACACTAGAGCCTTCGTATCAAGACATTCATTCTAATCAATCCTTGTCACAGGTAGTGTAACAGTCTACTTTCAACTTCTAAATAAAACACATTCAGATTGACCTGTCAATGATAACAGCAAGTAAACTATGATTTTGAACGAAATGGAATGCCCTGTATTAAAAAATATAAATGTATTATATAAATACATACAAGACTTAATTTCAGTTTTGTTTTATGAAAACATTACAAATATACCCATTTATCCTGAGATAAGTCTCTGCCTGGTAATAGGTCCACCCATATATATTGGTAAATATTGCTATTCATTAAAATTACTAATAATTGCCATTTCAACATCCTAGATTAAACAAGCATAACTCTGACTTTGTCAGTGGTATACAAAAAATATGTGATGCTACTGGGCTTAATTCAGGATAAAATCATTTTGACACGTCAGTATATATAGCTTCAGTTGCCTCAGAACTCTTCTCACATGGGACTAAAATCAAAATCACATATATGCTTCTCGTTTTTCTACTGAATCTTATTTCTTAAAAAATTTTGTAACATGAATATATTGATGTTTACATAAAAATACATTCCATTCATTACTCGTCCTACCAGAGTATAAGTAATGATATGAATTCTAACAGGTTTCTCTCTAACTATGTAGGTTTTTACAAATCTTCTTTATCAGTTACAACAGATTTTTTTTCCTTTCGCTTGAAACCCTTTTCTTCCATGAGCTTTCGACAGGACTCCAAGTCATGACTTTCCAAACTGATTCTCTGTAAAACAAACATTTACAGATTAGATAACTTATGATACAACTGTCAAAATTTTGATATATTATTAAAGTTTAACTGTAGACTGCTGACATCCTGTGTTTAGGATATTGATTAATCTCAATCAGGGGCTGACTTTCTGATTAAAAATCTTTCAGAGTGAAGCCAAGAATGAAATATTACAGAATGTCAGCCCAACTCTGATATATCAATTACCTCCTACAGGCCACCAATGTACTATCTTTTTTCTATTTTTAGACATCTGAATCTGAAAAAATTATACAAGTAATGAATTCTATTTCTCGAACATAACTCAAAATTACATACAACTTTATCAGCCAGCTTCATTTCCAAACTTTTTTGATTCCATTAGATTACCACCATTTGCAGCGTTATGTTGGAAAAACATGAGAATAACGTCATTTGGCACCAAGTATTGTATTAAAGTACCCAACAGATCAGACACGACCAATAAATTTAGCATTGGGCAAGATAATCCCGGTCTCCTATAAGAGAAAAGTGAAATCCTTTTCTACTCTATAATGTGATCAATGATGTATTGTGAACTACAAATGTTATTTTACCTCCTCATTTTCCTCGCCCTCATCAAGGATCAACACTGGCGGAGCTCCTGACTTCCTGCGGAACTCAACACCTGGACTTCAGCTCTGTCAAGGAATTAATTTTATATAACTGTAGACTGTCCAGTCTACTCTCTAGGGTCGGAATGTTCAATATGTACACACGTATTGACGTAAACAGGAAAAGTAAGAAAATCAAAAGTTATGCAAGCGGACCAATAAAGGGAAGACAACTTTTAGTGAAGATATTTTTCATGCAACTTTCAATAATAGTTCAAGCTCATTCCCTTGAACTAAGAAAGCCCTACATCCTCCATGTTACAAACCAAATATCGCAACCTGTGCCTGTTGACTTTTGACATCTAACCCCTCAGACATTTAAAGTGCGTCGAGGTCATTTTAAAAGAAAAAAGAAAGATATTTCCTTCATCTACTTGCAATTTTCATACCTTATTTTAAGGGCTCAAGTTAAATTTTTCAAACCACTTGGCACTGTGTCTAGTGTCAGATAATATCCACACAGCATTCAGAATATTTTACTGTACACCAGGCAAGCAGATATTATATAGCAATATATTTCTATCTACAATTATCAAATGTATTGTGTTAATTTTTTCAAAGTAATATTTACCATAAAACGGGAAGCAGTATTTCATGGCCTTATTGTTTCTTTTAAAACCAAGTCACTTAGTACAGTATTTTATGGAGTATATACCTATTGTTTTCACAAGGTACTGGGTTGAGTGTGGTTGTACTTCCACTCCTTTTTTTCAATTCTACTCCATCAGTATGTGTGGTTAGCCAGTGTGGCTTTTAATTTGTGTTAAATACTGTACTTTTCTGTATTCGGGAATATTTCCAAAGCAGATCTGGTTAAATGCCTGCAGTAAGCCCTTGTGGCCAAAGCTTAAACTCTGGCTCAAAGTAGGGAGGTGGGCTCATCATGGATGATAAATTTAGCATCTGTTTACCTTACAAGTACAACTGAAGTAAGGGGGCTTATAATTGCCATACTTAGGCTTATAGGTGGAAAAATATTATACATATTCCTGAACACCTCTTCAAGGCAACATTGGCGAAATAAGTGACATATTCAATTTTTTTTCCAGTATTTGAATTTTCATAAAGTAGACTACATAATTTTATACTACTCAAAGGATACTATAATCCTGCATCAACATCTTCATATACAAATCTTTTTATGGCAGGAAAGCGGTTCAAACGTCATCCACTGCAACTCTAAAATGTAAAACAACATTCCAGTAAAAATCCAATCCCAAAAACAGCACAATATGATTTTTTAATTGTACATGATGACATGGTCTTGTCACTTTCCACATCATATAGATATTTTTCTTTTCATAACCTTCACTTTTAAAGACTCAAATTACTGTAAATGGTCAGTGTCTCAAAAATATCAGCTGTGGTGAGGATAAAGGATGTAAGGAACAGGCAACATTTGTCAATCAGATTTCTGTCCTGAACCAAAAAACTTTTTAAAAGAAACTGACCATGCATCCTGCAACACTGATTGAAACTTCACTCTGTTTTTGTGTTCAAACTGTTTCCCTCATAGAACTAGTCACCTTGACATACAAACAATTCAGTGAATTGCTCTGTGCAGAAATGTAGTCCAAACTCCTCTTGATACCATGGCAGTTTTGAGTAACTGTCATAAACTACGATAAAAATCACTTATTCAAACAATTTTTAAAAGTTATATGTTAAAAAACATTTTGATACTTCAGAAAGTCCTCTACATCCTACATTCATGGTGCTACAAATGTTGCAGTACCAGGCTGTCAAGGTTTTAAACTTCCATACACTTCAAAGGATTCAATAGAACTCTGATGCATACCTTAATTCAGAGGAAAAATTTCTCAGAAACACCCAGTAATAGTCGGCCAACCCCTTCAACTGTAGAAGTAGGGAGTTCAGATTGTCTTACAAGCCTTGGCTAGTGGAAATTTCCCTACAGTCCAGCAGTAGAATGTCAAGCTAGAGACCGAAGGGTCACTAGTTCCCACCCCAGTGGTGGCAGGGTGCTTTTTATTAACCCTTCCTATTCCACTCCAAGGGTAGAAGCTACAGGAGATTCAGATGCAAATATTGAACCTCTCTTATCGCTTTCTTCAGGATCAAAAACTTTTATGACTGAGGGAGAAGTGTAGAAGTTGAGAGTACAGGTAACTTTACTAGCCTCGGCTGGTAGGAATGTCCCTTTAGTTCAGTGGTAGAGTGTCTAGCTTCAGATAAAGGGTCACTAATGCAAACCCCACTGATGGCAGGCCTTGGTTGTTTTTCATTACTACTGCCTATTACACAATATCAATTTTGACTACCAACAGCTGTAGCCCACAATTTTATATACCTGTAATATAAACTTTATTCATTTTACAACAATTGTGAAACAAGTTATTTCAACTTAAACTAAACTCTTGATGGCCCGAATGTAAATGTGCAAGGGGTCTCATTGTGGGAGGAAACCAGATTATCCAAAGAAAACCCATGTGGTCGGACAGGTGACCCCTTACCATTTCAGGTCTGTTGCGGGAATCGAACCGCGGACAGCTAGGTGAAAGGCGAATGCATTACCACTGCACCATCCAACCACTTGTGTTGAGTCCATCTACCTCATTTCTGACTGAATATTCTGGTATATCTTAGCAGATGTGGTCAAAACCCAGATACTTCATCATATTAGTAAGAAATATTCAAATGTTTGACATTTTAATATTCGTCTGGGGTTCACCAGCACCAATCCCTAACAAAAATCATCTGTACTTATAATGAGGTTGTTCTTTCCAATGCAACCTCGCAAACCTCGTGATGTTCGAATTCCCAATCCGATGAAGAAGCGATTATCAGGTAAATCGGGGGGTGTATATTATAAATTTAAAAACGGTACAGCTGTACCAATATAGGAATAAGACAAATAGGACACTGTATACGTTACTCCCAAAGGACGGTAGGCAGGTAAGTTTAACCACATCCATCTGTATTTGGAACGTAAACAACCCAAGCAAATATCCAGTCAACTAGGCACAAAAATATGCCTGTGATTACAACAGGCAGTAAAAGCTCAATCAACAGACGACAACGCAACAACGATTACCTTCTGTCTACAGAAAGTATATATGCGCTTTATAATTGACTACAACATATAGTACCTCAACCACAGCTTTCCTTGTTCCTGTTTCGCCATCCGACAAAACTGCCGTGATGAAAATCGGCAACAAGAGCAACGCCGCTAACTTCATGTCTACCATTTTCGTTGTCGTGTTTCTCGTGGAATATCGATCGTCAAAATGCTTGAGTACTAAGTTTAGGGCAATAAAGCGTGCTGTTCACACCGAAAGCCACGTTGCAATATTAGAACCAATCACGGATCGTTTGTTTGCGGTTCATTCCCCCCAGCTGTAATCTTTATAAGCTTGTAATGGACTAATGTAACTGACTTTTCCTGAAAATCTGCATTATATTTGGAAATTTATTCATAAAACTCTGTCACTTCCATTTTCCTTCATTAGAGTCTAAGACTAAACAAAGGACTTTCCTACGGGCTATAACAAAAAAAGTATCCAGCATAACACCATGTGTGTTTAAATGAAGTCAGATCTGTGTGTCTCTGGGAGAGAAAACTTTCTGAATATCTACATACATGAACACATATTGCTGAAAGTTTGTTCAATAAATTACCTTGACCTTGTTTAAAGGTCACATAGGTCATTTACAATTGTGAAAACAAATATCAACCAGTCACCTGAAATATGTAATGGGTTTGCATCTTTGATTGTGTGAATGTCTGTCAGTTTTGTCCAAATGAATATTTCATTAACTTTCTATGTTTGTGGTGATATTATGGGTGTTAACACACAAATCTGTATCAATTTTACAAATTATGAGGTTTAATATGATAATCTCATGTAGACCTAATAAATGTTTTCAATCTTCAGGTGCCTAATTCTTCCTTATATAGTTTTCTCTGTCCTGAAAAGTACTGTCCTCGATATTTCTTTCTGCTCTCACTAACTCCACTCTGTAAGTCCACTTCCTCTAAATCCACTTATTAACTGACTTCTTTTTCACAGCCCTCACATACAGCGACCCTCATGGCAGTTGGCCAATGACCCTCAAGAAGTCACCCCTCAAATATATGGATACCTACCTACATGTATGTGTGACCTTTTTACTAAACTTTAAACTGTTATATAAACAAAACTAGAAATCTGCAACCAGATGATAAACGATGGCATTGTCTAGTTTACAACAATATCATTAACGTTACAAATGTAATTACACACAATTGTAATTTTTTATTGGTATTACAGAATACTGTTTAACCAATTTTGTTTCAAAATTACTAAATGGTTTGAAATAATAAAACCAGCTTTGTAAACTCCTCATCCTACACAGTGGGTATAAACATTTTTCTAAAAAGATATCATCTATCAGAAAAAGTGAAAAAAACTTGTATACAAGTACATAGTGTACATATCTGCATTTAGTGATGTGTCAAGCACATCTAGGTCCCAGTGGGATATCGCCCAACTGACCATCACCCATAGCTATAGAAAGAGGAAGCTCACAAATGGTGACACTTCCAAAATGTCCATCTCAGCTTATTGTAGCACTTGGGTATTTCAACTGAATATCAGATCTCCATTTCTTCTTTGTACTTTAGTCTAAAAGGTTCTGATAAACAATTTTGGTTTGAGGTTCGACATTTACTGTGACAAAGTATTGCAGATTGATGTAACAGGAGCGGAAAAATGCGCGGCCAGACCGGGGTTCAAACCAAGGAACTTACAAACTCTAGATGGATGCTCTACCTACTGAGCAACTAGTCGCTGATGATCAAACCCCTCCAGTTCCACTACACTGATATTGAATACTTATGTTCTACATTTTCTTTCAACCATAGTTATGTAATGTATGGGGAGGAAAGGAGCAAAGTACTTCTTCTCCTAAAGCTAAAACATTTTGACTGTACAACAAATTGGTCAGATGATGATTAACTATATACACAAATGTAGCAGAATTTTTGTTGTTTTCCTATCATTTACAGTATACATATACACTCTCTCTTGATGTCTTGGACACACATATCCGACACCTGTTACCGTCAATCAATGCAAAGCTGGGTCAAATTTCATAAGTAACATTGGTAACATATGAGCATACTAAGCATGGTGGACTTCATATTTAAGTGTTATTTTTCTGGTCATGACTGTTTCTTATGAAGGGTGAGGTTGTCTAGTCACGACTGTTTCTTATGAAGGGTGAGGTTGTCTATTCACGACTTTCTTATGAAGGGTGATGTTGTCTAGTCACGACTGTTTCTTATGAAGGGTGAGGTTGTCTAGTCACGACTGTTTCTCATGAAGGGTGAGGTTGTCTAGTCACGACTGTTTCTCATGAAGGGTGAGGTTGTCTAGTCACGACTGTTTCTCATGAAGGGTGAGGTTGTCTAGTCACGATTGTTTCTCATGAAGGGTGAGGTTGTCTAGTCACGACTGTTTCTCATGAAGGGTGAGGTTGTCTAGTCACGACTGTTTCTCATGAAGGGTGAGGTTGTCTAGTCATGACTGTTTTTTATGAAGGACAATATTCTCTAAAATATAAGTATGGTTCTATTCCATGATTAAAAAATATTGTGTTAGTGATGATGTTTTTAGCTGGCAAGTCTAGCTGTCATCAGAGCATCACTATTTATACAATCCTCCCTGAGGTTAAAATTATGGCTCAAACTGAATGTTTGATAACCATAATGTTTGAAATGGAAAACTAACTTAAAAAAAAAACGCAACATATTTGTATGAATACATACTATATGAATAATATTATTCAATAATCATAACTATTGTTTGTGGCTTTGAAATACTGTATATACACAGTGTATTATGGAATAGTGCTGGACTCCTTTTGTGCTATTTCTATTTCACTGTTCTGGAGGTGCAACTTTGATTTACCATTTGAGTAAAAAGACAAACATTTTTCATTGGTATTCATCAACTTTATTTTCTTAACATAGTTACATTTTTAACCTGTAAATGATTGATCAAAATAAAATATACTGTAATATTTTTTATTTGATCTATATAATAAAAAGAGGGTCACAGGCCTTAACGGTCATCTGACGACAAAACTTTCAACAGGGAGAAGGGTTATTTTTTCTCCTTTGAATGTAATCTTACTAAGAACTTGTTTTCCGTGATGCAGATGGTAGTTTTGGTGAGAGTAGGTAACTGTTACAAGTGTTGACAGTAAAGCTTGAGCTCAATCCCACTGGTGAAACCTGAGATGTTTGAAATAGGCGTTGCACAGGAAAACCATGATTGCACAATCATGTTACAAAATGGCCTCCCTGACTGCCATGTCGAAGTTTTGACAAGGTCGAAAAATAACCACAATTTGTTGACTACCTTTCCTTAACATTCCCACCAACTTTTAGGTCAATGGCACCAGTGGAACTGGAGAAGAATTTTAAAAGGCATTTTTCAATATGGCGACTACATTAGCCATCTTGGATCTCAGATCAACCTGAAAAAACAACACTTAGTCAGGACCATCTCAGGATCATTTCATACAAGTTGGAGCTCAATCCTGGTGGAACTTGAGAAGAAGTTTAAAATGTCAAAAGTTTACGCATAATGGACGGCACATGACGATGGACAAAGCACAATATCTTAAAATGAGAGTGCATCACTAAGATCACAGGGGAGATAGCTCCTGTTTATTTTTTTTTCTACTGCAGTACAACGGCTGGTTTCATGAATTAATGCTGTACAAAACTTTTTATCCAACATCATAGTTATAGGTATTCCAAAGGTTTTATTGCCCTTTTAGAAAAATACGTAAAACTTTAGAAACCTTCAATACCACCAAATTTTGGTCCCAATCTTTAAAACAAATCACATAATTTGTGCGATTTGTTATACAGGATCTTTTGTGAATTGTAATTTCAAATGAAATTGATGAAATGAGTTAGAATTATTCAAATAAGCAAGATTCTGGTAAAATGAAAACTTTGTAACAAGTTTTATAAATAACAAGAGATCCCAGAGGGATCTTGGCACCCACCATTTGAGGATCTGTTTTCAGTTCTTGAAGATTTTTGTTTGTTTGTTACAGGTGTTGTAAATGTTCATGAACTGGTCTTCATTGAATGTACTCAATGATGGCACAAGATATTTTTATTAAGCACCTATTAGCAAATATCATTTGAAAAAGATCCCAAAGTATTATTAGATAGCAGTCAGTTACAGGTGGATAATGGACAATATGCTTGTGCTGTATTACTGTCGACATCCAGGATGGCTGCCTGTGGGCCACCTTGATTTCAAATCAGTCCAAAAAAGGTACAATGCACAACTAGGGACCAAGGGAAACCAATATCTATGAAATATCAGAAGGATCCATCCTGGACTTCCTCAGATATAGCAGTAACAAGATTTTACTCTCAAAATCCAAGATGGCTGCCTGTCAGCCATCTTGATTTCGGATCAGTCCAAAAAGGTATAATGCACAACTTGGAACCAAAGGGAACCTGCATATGAAATTGGAGAAAGATCCATCCAGTACTTTCTCAGAAATAGCGGTAACAAACTTTTACTTCAAAAAATCCAAGATGGCTGCCTGTCGGCCATCTTGAATTCAAATCAGTCCAAAAAAGGTACAATGCACAACTAGGGACCAAGGGGAACCTGCATATGAAATTTGAGGAAGATCCATCTAGTACTTTCTCAGAAATAGCGGTAACAATCTTTTACTTCCAAAATCCAAGATGGCCACCTGTCGGCCATCTTGAATGCGAATCAGTTCAAAAAAGGTACAATGCACAACTAGGGACCAAGGGAAACCTGCATATGAAATTTGAGGAAGATCCATCTAGTACTTTCTCAGAAATAGCGGTAACAAACTTTTACTTCCAAAATCCAAGATGGCTACCTGTCGGCCATATGAATTATGAGTCCAAAAAATGTACAATGCACAACTATGGACCAAGGGGAACCTGCATATGAAATTTGAGAAAGATCCATCTAGTACTTTCCAAGAAATAGCAGTAACAAACTTTTGCTTCCAAAATCCAAGATGGCTGCCTGTCGGCCATCTTGAAATCAGTCCAAAGAATGTACAATGCACAACTGGGACCAAGGGGAACCTGCATATGAAATTTGAGAAAGATCCATCCAGTACTTTCCAAAAAAGGTAACAAACTTTTACATCCAAAATCCAAGATGGCCACCTGTCGGCCATCTTGACTATGGACCACAACTAAGGGGAACCTGCATATGAAATTTGAGGAAGATCCATCCAGCACTTTTCCAGAAATAGCGGTGACAAGAATTGTTTACGGACGGACGGACGGACCACGGACGCAGGGCGATTTGAATAACCCACCATCTATTTGAATAGATGGTGGGCTAACAAATGAAGTGGAAATGAATTCATTTCCTTTTATCGTACGATCAATTATTTAGCAAATACTGTAGAAACCTAAGACTTGCAAAAATACAAATAAATTCTTAAAGACTCATTTCATAATTTCTGATATCAAACAAAAACTCATGTTAGATGCTATTTGTATCACACATATATATTCGCTGAAGAACATGGTATGCATGTGATAAATGAATATAACATAATGCCATTTCAGGCATAGCTCATAATACTCCTACATAAAGGTCATAGTTGCACATTTTATCAGAAGATGGAAGACAAGTTACTGGTTTCTATACTACTGAATATATTTGTCAAATAAAAAATTCAAAAGAAAAACAAGTCTTTAACATTTATTTAAAATATAACAAGAGGCACAAAGGTTTTAAAATTCACTTGACATTTTATGAATTCTATAAAAAACATGAACCATAGAATTCACCTATCTTGTTAACAAAAATAAATTAATTTGAACTATATTATAGAACATCAACTGCCATCCCATGTTTAGGATGTTTAGAACAAAGTCTGAATTAAAAGAATTTATGCTCAAGAATGTAGCTTTTATATATATACTAAAGTAAAAGGTATCCCTCGGAGGAAAAATGTGAGATCCTGGGGGCATGAAATTCAATTTTGGTAAAGTATCTTCAGACCCTTCCATCTATGAAGAAGAATATTTGATTCTACTGTATCTGGGTGTTGAGAAGAAAAGTTTCAAAACTTGAGTAAATTTTCTCCAACCCTCAGGTCCCTGGAGGGTTGGTTGTGAACCATACAATTCAGAATTTTGGATTACATTTGGCCAGGAAAAGTTTCTACAAAATTTCATTAAAAATGGTTCAGGGTTTTTTGAGAAGATATCAAAATGCCATTTGTTTACAGATGATGCACACAATGGCTTTTACAATAGGTCCCTGAAATCTTCGTCTCAGGTGGCATAAAAATCTTATTGGAATCAATACGTTTAAGTTTCACAAATAGTCAAAAATTGATTTTAAAGATAAGTTCTGAAGTATATTTTATCTTTGAAATGAGAATGATTTCTAAAATTACACTCTTCTACTTTGCACATCTGAGATACATATCAATATGAGATTTTAAAGATCTGATTTTTTTTCAGTTTTAATAAAAAATGTGTTCAGTTCTAATCTCACAATTATCCCATCACACATTCAAACATCCTGTTTATTCAAAGAATAACAAATCTTAATAAAACCTTAGCAAGGAATTTTCCTGTCGTCTATTTTAACATAAACAGAGTATTTTTCTCATTCCAACAGTCAAAATCAATTTACCAATTTAGAGAGATAATTTTATTCCATCTTTCCGGCTTTAATGGTTAAAAGGTTATTTCAGTTTCTAACTTCAAAACATCATTGCAACATATATAGACCAAATGCTGTGCTGTGAAACTTTGCATGATTTTGAAAGTGAAAATTAGACATTCCATTAGACAAGCGCTTATAACCAATTTGATCATTTCAACTGTGCTACCTTTTAAGCAATTAAGTATAGACAAAAAAAAAATTTATGTTAATTTTTCAGTTGATGTAGAAGAATATACATACAAAATAACATGTAACTGAAACTGAACATAACAATATCAATCAGGACGTTTACATGCTTTCACTCCTGATGGATCTTTCTTAGTAATGGCTGCCAGTAGGTTTATTTGTATAAAATCACATATATGTTTAAACTTTTAATTCAGATCATTATTAATACATTCTTACCATACATTCATATAATCCTTCAATACTAAATCACACCAATGAAAAACAAAGCTATGTATTTATATATATATAACAAAACAATATCATTATCATATATATATATATATATATTTGAAAAGAATAAAATCAACATGACATATATATATGTGTGTGTATAAGTATAAACAAGTAATGAAGAAAATGTCGATAAGGTTGTTTCGTTTAATGACTAGCATCAGCAACTTGTAGGGGCGATAATCCAATGATTACGGTAATGTCCGGCAGATGGAGTAGGAGTAAACTTTCGATTTATGAACCAATGAAAACGAAGTACTGATACTCAGGGCCAAGGGCGACAGCAACATGCTGATGAGCATTGAAAATGCTCTTAGCATAAAAATAAGTTTCTGATATCAAAAGTGACAATGTAAAAAGCTGAGAAAACCAACAACATCTGCAGACACTGCCATTTCTTCAGAACAGGAAATTGACAACTCCTTTGATGGGTCAGAAGGGCCGCAAAGCAGGCAAACAATATCATTAATACAATTAGGAACTAACACAGAATGAGAGAAGAGGGAGAAATGAGGGTAAACAAAATAATATCATTAATACAATAAGGAACTAACACAAGATGAGAGACGAGGGAGAAATGAGGGTAAACAAAATATCATTAATACAATAAGGAACTAACACAAGATGAGAGAAGTAAAACAAAATATATCATTAATACAATAAGGAACTAACACAAGATGAGAGATGAGGGTAAACAAAACAATATCATGTTTTTGGCAGTCACATTGAACAATACCCACTATGAGATGGTTTATATTCAAAGGCAGCAGTAATCATTATAAAAAAAAAACAAATTATATGTGATCTCTGGATGATGTAAGAATCATTGACAATTGAACTACAGTAATTGGTGGTATGTTCGTGACTTGTTAACTAAATGTAATGAATTTGGCACCAATGTTGTAATGTTATATAATTACCAGCTCTTTGATAAAAAAAATAAGCACATTCATTCATCATTATAATTATACAATTTGTTTTAAAAAGTTATGATACAATGGTTTGAAGAAATTGATGTTTCCTTCCTGTTTACTCAGGATTTACAATTTGTTTCTAGTAGTTTTACACAGCATAGTACTTCTCCAGAAATAGCAACAACAATCTAAAACTTTCAAATTACAAGATGGCTGCCTACTATTCAATCAAATTTTCTAAACTGTTATAAAAATAGACAATACATAACTAGGGACCAGGAGGAACCCACATATGAAATTTGAGAATGATCCATCCAGCGCTTCTCTGGAAAGAGTGCTAACAACAATAGTGTAAGGATGGACAGACGATGGATGAGGTACAATTTGAACTTTGACCTCTTATTTCAACCATAATATTTAGTTGCAGGTTAATAACGTATCATAGGCTACACACCACAAAACAGTGGCAAACATATATCTGAGTAAAAACTCGCTTTTGAGCAAACTTGTAAATAAAACAAAATTTTGTGATTGTAAGTGATCATGTCGTTGAAGGGATTTATATCAAGTCATCCCAAAAGTGACCTCTGCCATGCATACTGGAAGCATCACTCAATATACAGACATCTTTAACATACTGTTTGTTTTGATGGCAGTCAACATTCCCTATTACTGGTACATCAAAAATTGATTCCCGACATAATATTATATAATTTTAAAAAATGTACAACTGTAAAAAAAGTTCTTTAACTCTCTGTCTGTATATGTACAAAATTCAGCTTTTAACTCCATGCATGTCTGGAGAAGATTCAGCCTTTAACCTATATGCCTACCTAGTATAAAACAAATTCAGTCCAATATCTCTCTTTATACATAAAAGAGCTCATAAAGAATTTAAAAATGTATAAAAAATGCCCCAAGTAGGAATCAAACCTTAAACCCAAATCTTCACTGAAGTTGCAAACTTTGATGCTCTACCAACTGAGCTATCACAGTTTTTTTCAACGACAAAAAACTCATTTTAAGTGTCTTTGAATCTACGAAGAGCATTGCGATGAGATTCTTCTTGTTCTTATACTAGATGGACTACAGCTCCTACTGCGGTTAGACAACGAGACTAGCTTGGCTGCACTCATCACATAATCGTGCAAGTCTTTTTTGTAGTCCTCTACGTCTCCTTTGACCAAATCTATGACAGACACCCCACGATCTGTCAATAAGCTTTCCATGTAGTTTGGGTTTCCTTTAGCCGACTCTTCACATACGACTCGAGCCTCAATAGCTTTGTAGCAGTCCAGATTCCATGACAGAGCTGTATAATGGATACAGTGCATGCCAAATTTATCTTTAATGGATAAAAGAGATGGGTACTGTGCACACAAATACATACAAATAGCTTTGCTGCCAAACCAGCAAGCTCTATGTAAAACTGTACCGTTATAAAGACTTGTGACATTCTCCATGAATAATTCACGCTCCGAGTGACTCATACCTGCAAGAACCAAAGATTCTATATATTTGTAAAATTCTAGATTACCAGCCTCAGTTGTGTAGTGTAGACAGTGGCGGCCATTTTTGTCTCTCAGAGACAGCAGGGATGGATAAGTAATACAGAGGTATTTAGACAGATCCTGATTACCAGACTGACAAGCAACGTGTAGGACTGTTCGCCAGTCATTGGTCATCAAATTCGCCATGTAATGTTGACTCTCTCCTTCTGTCTGACCTTGCAGAACACATTTGGCTAATGCTTCAAAACAGGGTAAATCAGACGCCACAGCTGCAAAGTGAAGACTATGGAGTCCATTTTTGTCCCTCTGAGATAACAAGTAGGGGTGTTTGTGACATATGTAAGTACACAAATCTCTACAGCCAGACTCACTTGCCCAGTGTAACACCGTCCTCTGGTATCTGTCATCAACCAGTGCCACCAGGAAACTTTGACATTCTCCCTGTGTCTTGCCCCTCAGGGTCAATGCTGCTATATATTTGAAGCATTCCAAATTTCCAGACATGGCAGCAAAATGCAGACAATGACGATCATACTTGTCCATCTTTGACAAAAGTGATGAATATTTTTCGCATAAGTGTTCACACAGTCCCAAGTTACCAGAGGCACAAGCAGCATGGAGCAACGTTTTACCTTCAATATCTAGGAGAGATTCAATGTATTGGCATTCTGGTCCAGTGAAACCCTTCAACATGAGTGGTTCCACTTGCTTGTAAAGTGATGTGTTTCCTGTCCTTGCAATGAAATGGAGACTGCTGTAACTGTGCCTGCCATCTTCGTGTATCAGAGATGGATATTTCTCCAGCAAGTAATCAACAATTTCATCATGCTGGAACAGACAGGCCTCGTGAAGCAAATTAACGTCTTCTAACAGATAACCTGATCTTGATATTTTTGCCCTGGATGTTGCAATAATTCCATAGTGTTCTAATCTGCTTAGCAGGGTTATTTTGCCTCCTTCTACTGCAGAGAAGCAAGACCTGGAATCAGGGGTCACACCAGTTTCTAACAAAAGAGAAACACATTCTTCACTTCCTGACCTAAGTGCTTGGTCTAAAGCTTCCTTCAGTTGTTGAGCTGAGGCAAGACCTCTGTCAATTAGTTGTTTCAATAAACAGTAAGAGTTTACTTTGGCCACTACAACAAAGAAACTGCCTCTTTCATCTTCATTCATTTCCTCATCAAACACACTTTCACAGTCTTCAATCATTATGTTTCCTAATTTCCGACGAAAACGGAAATCTTCTGGCACATCAACTTGTTCATGGATCCAATCAAAAAATCCTGATACAAACTGTGAATCATTCCAGGGTATTAGTGAGGCTATAACACTGTACTTTGTACAGTCTCTCAACTTCAGCTCTTCAAATATTCGTTGATAAACAAATTCATAAATGTCTTCATCCACAATGATCTTACATGATGTTTCCTTACATTTTGGTGTCACAATGTAGCGTAAATATTCACAGTTACAATTCTTCAAGAAACCCTGTGGTGTTAGCTCTCCATACAGTATGGCTACTGCATCATGTATCGAATCATGAAAGAAATAAAACACACCTTTCTCTTTCCTTACAAAGGAACCGCACAAAGATTCTAACCCTTTCTTAATACACCTCAGTTTTGAACTAAGATCACCATTTAAGCTTACCTGATTTTTTTCAGACATTGACATACTGAAAACTTTTTCTACAGTTAATTTATCAATGTTTTCATTTTCAACATCAAGTTGTCTAACAGGTGCTTGTCCGTGAGACAGGAAAAGATATAGGAGTGCTTTTTGTTGCTCTTCATGAAACTTTCCTTTGATTATGTCTCTCATATACTTTAATGGATGTCTGAAAAAGTTTACCCTTTCTATGTGCAATTCAGAAGTAGAAGCAAAAACCCTACAGCACTCAGGAAATCCAATCCCTGGGGAAGTTCTTAAAATTTCAGCAATTTCCACTTCAGAAAACTGTTGAAAGTTTCTCAGTGTGGTTGTGTACATTTGTAAAATACTTCTTTTCTCATCCTCTAATAAAAATTCAGGAGAGCTCAGATCAATAATCTTGTCTGGAGAAAATAAACCCTGTCTATCAAAAATAGACCTGTGTTCATTATAAATGTCATTTCTCATGGTAATAATCAAACAATTTCCTTTCTCATGCATTTCCCCCTGTAAACAAGGTAGAACAAAACTTTCACGTTTTTTCCACCAGTCTATCTCTTTCTGAACGTCACATCCATAGCCAAACATATCATCAAACAATATGGCTAAGCGTGAATTTGGTGTTACTGTGGTATCCCATGTCATCAAGTTTGTGAGAGAAACAGGTTCTTTCAGTGAATGACTTGTTTCCTGACTTTGCCTGATAGCCATGTCATGTCTGTCCATCAACCAGTGCAATAGTTCTACAGCTAAACGTGTTTTGCCATCCCCAGAATTTCCTCGAACAATCAAGAATTTGTTCTTTAAAATTTTCTCTTTGGCAACTCTGATGGCTTTTGTTGGTACATAGGGATGCTTTGCTCTTTGATCCTCGATCCAAGCTTTTGTTTGGTCTAGAAATAAACGACAACAGGTAAGCATACTGATGGAGAAAATAACAACAAATAAGCATGCTGTGGTAGTTAATATAACACAGGTAAACTTATTGTTGTAGTAAACAACAATAAATAAGCATACTGAGGTAGTTAATATAACACAGGTAAACTTATTGTTGTAGTAAACAACAACATGTAAACATACTGAGGTAGTTAATATAACACAGGTAAACGTACTGATGTAGTTAATATAACACAGGTAAACATACTGATGTAGTTCAGAACAACAGGTAAACATACTAATGGAGCAAACAGCAACAGGTAAGTATACTGATGGAGTAAACAACAACAGGTAAGTATACTGATGGAGTAAACAACAACAGGTAAGTATACTGATGGAGTAAACAACAATAGGTAAGTATACTGATGGAATAAACAACAACAGGTAAGTATACTGATGGAGTAAACAACAACAGGTAAGTATACTGATGTAGTTAACAACCACCAACCACAGGTAAACATACTAATGCAGTAAACAACAACAGGTAAACATACTGATGTAGTAAACAACAACAGGTAAACATAATTATGGAGTAAACAACCACAGGTAAGTATACTTATGGAATAATTACAGTCTAATATGAAAGCAAAACCAAAATGTAGTGATTTACAATTTTGCTTTACTGGTCCTTGTACAATTTTGCTTTTCTGGTCCTTGTACAATTTTGCTTTACTGGTCCTTGTACAATTTTGCTTTACTGGTCCTTGTACAATTTTGCTTTACTTGGTCCTTGTTATTTCAGTGGCACAGTTTTATCATTGATCAATTTATTTTGCTAAGCACTGATTATCAGGTAATTCTTACAAAGATTTGAGCAACTGGGGACAGATCTTCTTACTTCCTCAAATTCAAACTACTTGAAACTCTAACCACAAATGTATAACAGATATTGATTTCTAATACAAACATACCTATCAAGCAGATTTGCTTAGATATATCCACATTTCTTCTATCTGTAAACAAAGCAAAAGGCACAAATGACTGATAAAGATATCTCACCCATGTTATAAATTAAGAGAAACATAAATGACTAATGATTCTAGGCCCAAACACTGAAAGCTACACAGATATCTGTATATATGCTAAAGTTTTTGTAAACTAAATAAATTGAAGTTTTTTTCTTCTTTGCGACATCAAAGGAATTTTATTTCTAAACCATCAACAACACTAAAGTTTTCATATCACTAATTCAGGCCATCTGACATCCAAATTACTTATAAAACTCATATTGTTATGCCCATTTAATAAAGCAAACATTAAATATAGCAAAACATCTGCAATATGTATTTACTAAAAATCAGGCTCTTTTTTAAAATATACTGTGTTTAGTGTTAACCAATGTTTCAGATGTGCTGTCAGCAAAATGTTTATTGTTTGTTTGGTATTGACCATAATCAAATTTATTTTAGTTTTGAATAAATGTCAACATATGCTATTTCATTTACTGTAACCAATAACCCAACATCCCATCTTAAATAAGCTATGGTCAAAACTGGATCTTATTGAATTTCTAAAAGTGTTTTACAAATGATTTTTGGGTACAAAGCAAAACACTCCCTTTTTTTTCAAGAAAGTGACATCTATAACATCATAACAATACTGAATATCTCCAACACACCTCCAGCATTGATAATACTGCCTCCCTCACCAAATACCAAATTTTCTGCATGGTCAAAGTTGAAGGTCATCTGGACATTTTCAACGCTTGAAGATTTTTGGAACACCTGGTTGGAAATCTCACCAATATTGATCACTGAAAAAAGTACAAATATTTCAGTCCATTTTTTTCTGGTTTAATCCTAACTTTCAGAAAGACATTAAAATTTAACATCTAGGATTTTTAGATCCCTATCTACCCTGGGAATCTTAGCCAACACCTCTTAATTTCAATGGATGGAATGTACCAATCGATGGTTATGGTCTTTCGTTATAAATGACAAGGAAACTAAAACAAAATATTTTTGATTTTCAAGAAAATTTATCTAAAGATGGAAAGACAAAATCTTCCATATATGAAATCTATGTAAAATATAAGTCACCGTGACAGAAAAACATATTGCTATAAATGAGTCAAACTACAAGGTTTCATTCATTTTTTTATACCATGCAATGAATTTCCTTTTTCTTGTACGAACATTGAACAAATTTACCAGTTTGTAAATGCTGTGAAGTTGATGATTTCCCATCTTTATGTTGTCCATTAGGAGCCTTCAGGCATCCATCGTCAACACCAGTCGTCTGGACTTCACGTTGTCCTTCAGGAGCCCTCAAGTCTCTGTTGACAACTTCAAAGGGTTCACCTTGTTTCGGTCTTTTCTTCCTACTGTCTGCCATTACTCATGAATGCTAAAATTGGGAAAGATTTCCTGATTTGAAATAAAATACATGATGTATCTATATGACTGACCCATCTATACTAAAGAATTTGTACCCGCACATTGTGGTCATACCAGGAAGTTGAAAAATTTTAATAAATAATCTACGAAATGAACAATTTACCTCTGGACATCTATAGTTTGTAAATCTAGTATCAGTTCAGTATCATTACACAGCCACATGACAGTGTTATGTATTCACTAGTCGTTCATTCATTTAAAGTTTAAATAATTTCTTAGACAATTTAATAAAGTATTGTTAACAAAAACAACACAGCAGCATGTGCACTCATCCAATAATTTGTTAAACAATACTTCAGGACTCTGAATATTGAAATTGTTCCTGGTATTTTCCTTTAAAGGATATTATTCACTTTATCCTAATTTGTATCCTGTCTTACACAAGTCTGTTTTTACCTAAGATTTATATTACATTGTATAGAACAACTGGTGTGTATCTCACAGTGAAGGAAAAACATTAAAATCAGGCTCCTTTCCTTTCTTTTCCACAACATTTACACAAGAATGCACAACCTGATACTTCAATGTCATTTATAAGGCAAATAACTTCTCAAGCCACATCACGTTCTCAAGTTAAACTAGGTATCAAATTACTTTCTGCAGTATACAAGCTGCACAAAGTTAAGTATAGTCTTGCCATATAGATATTTAAATGAAGTCGTTGGAGTTTCACTTGATCTGACTCATGTCTGTTAGAAAATGTAAAGGTTGAATTTCATCACAAAAATTAAGAACAATGGAAATTTTTTTATTATTTTAGACCATAAGAAAAAAATAAAACTCATCCACTGAATAGGTAATGATAAGTAGTATCAAACAAAAAACAGTAAGTTTATAAAGGGATACCATCTACATTTCATCCTGAGAGTTTGAATAGCATTTTAGGTAGGCATCTTACTTCCCTATTCTCTGCACACATTAAATTTCTTGTATCCTACAATCATAGCCATGATAACAACACTATACAGTGTAAGCTGCTAATAATCATGTTGCTCGTCACGAGAAAATGGGATATCAACATATTTATCTGCAAATAGGCACTTCCTTACAAATAAGCCTCTTGCACAATATTTTGCAGAATTATCAATATAAAAAAAGGAAGCCAAAAGTGGTTCATAAATAAGACTTTCACAAACTTTAATAGTAAATGATTACACTAGGTGAGGGGGCTTATCTGAGAATTTTTTTGACAACTATAACTAAATTGAGCTTCTTGATGCACCAATCTGAATTGTTTTTGAAATAAATTGCTTAAAGACAAAAGTGTGTCTGGATCAATTTCATGTGAGATGGCATTTAGCAGCATTGCCATGCAAATATAAATACAGGACAATAAATTATTATTTGTTAGTACAGAGTGAGCTTACAATCAGACATGGGCTAATTAACAGACATGATTTTTTTACAAGACAATGGCTAATTACCAAATAAGGACTTATTACCAAACTTGGGATTATTACCAGACATGGGCTTATCAACAGACATGGGCTTATCACCAGACATAAGCTAATCACCAGACATGGATTTATCACCAGACATGGGCTTATCACCAGACATGGGCTTATCACTAGACATACGCTTTTTACCAGATATGGGCTAATTACCAAATATGGACTTATTACCAGACACAGACTAAATACTAGACATTGACTTATTACCATACATGGCTTATTACCACACATGGGCTAATTACTAAACATAGGCTTGTTAAGAGAATGAACCCAGATGAATCATTGCTACAAATGACCAAGAAATGGGTCATTGAAAAAATCCTAGTCTAAAACAAAATTAAGAATTTAAATTTGAAATTCAGTGCTAATTCAGCATCTGCAGTATATGATCAATAGAAAAACACCAGTTGCCTCATTAATAGTAATATTATCGTTGTAACTTGATGTAAGCAAAACAAGGAGAAAACAGCATGCATTTCAGTATATAGGCAGTTCGTCAATAAATGTATGTACAATCCTTGTCAAATCAAATTTTGAACCCTCAATTCACATTACTTAACCATAAGTATATTCCATGTTATCAGGATTTAAAAGATAAATTTTGGGAAAATCGTCTTCAAAACTCATCCTTGATACTCCAGAAACTAAGCTCACTATCACTCTCTCCGCCACTGGAACATTTGATGGCAAAATTGAAGGCACGAGCAAAGTTGTCTGATCAGTCTAAATCAGGTTTCTGGAGACAGAGACTGACCAATCACAGACTCAAAGATTACAAAGGAATGACATCGAACTTCAAATCCATTACAACAAGCAGTGGTAACACACTCACTTTTTACTTAGGCTTCCGCAGTTCAATTCCTGGCATGGACTTTGAAAGGTATGAGGTCACCAGTTCAACCACGTGGGTTTACCCCAGGTATTCTGGTTTTCTCCTACAGTAATTTCCCCAATGCACTTCCATCCAGGCCAACAAGAACGATTAAGCTTAAAGCTTGTTTTGCAATTATTGTAAAATAAATAAAGTTCACATTTCAATGATTAAGCAACCATGAGATGTACATCAAAGGATAACAATATCTACTTATCTTATCCAAAAGGTGTTACACATAGAACCTTCAATTTTGCCATGAAAATTAATACTGGTGGGAATCAGTGAGTGAGAGTGAATGTAATCCCTGGAGTGTTGTGGATTAGTGAGTGTAACCCAGGAAGAGTTGAGAATGTAGTGAGTGTAACCTCCAGAGTATCGAGGATTTAGTGAGTGTAACCCCAAGAGAGTATAGAGGATGAAGTGAGTGTAACCCCGGGAGTATCGAGGGTGCTTTAGACTTTATCATGGATGTAAGTTAAATCTCTGTGGGATTAATGTTAATTACTCTACAAAACTTGACTATCCAACTGTATAATGATCCATTTTATGTTACTATCAGACCGCAGAATCATCAATCTTATGTTACTCTTCGACTGTATAATGATCTGTGTTATATTCATCATTTAGTTAAATGATTAAGACAAATAAGAAGAAAAGGGCCAAGTTAATTAGGTTAATCAATTTTATCTTTAAACATGCAATCACCAATTAGGGACCCAGGAAAACTTACATTATCTTTTATGAAATTCTAAAAAGATCCCTGCAGTGCTTTATAAGAGATATTATATACAAATTTTGAATAAGGTTCTGCTAACATCCAAGATGGCTGTCATCATAGTCTCAAAATTAAGCAGGCCTAAAATCAAATCCAGGAAAACCTATGTTAGAAATTTAAGTAAGATTCACAAAATACCAACAATAATATTCAACTTTGAAAATTGGAAATGAAAGTCTGGTGGCCGTTTCAATCTGAACACTCTGAAAATGTAAACCACATATCTACAGTCCAGAGAAACCTAAATGTGAAGTTTCAAACTCATATAATGCAGAGCCTAGATGAAATATTGAGATACCAATTAAATGTTAAGTCAAAAAGCAGACTGCTCATTCAATACCCTTGGCATCTTGCTTATTGAGCAGAAGTTGTTTAATTACAGTTTAAACATATTGGAATCCTGTGACCTTTAAAGTAGGTCAAGGTCGTTCATTTGAGCAACTTGGTATAATCTTAATATCAGCACCCTCAGCATTTTGGTTATTGAGAAAAAGTTGGATGATGGATGACAAATGCCGCATCATGGCATACGTACTTAACATAAACTTAAGCCCTTGGACTGGTGAGCTAATAATGGGATGAAGCTCAATCAACATGGCATATCGTTTCGTTTCTGCAATTTTCCTCATGGTTTCCGTTAAAGTCAAAACATAGTAATTTTCAGTAAGAATGAACTGAAGTGCTACACCTGTTTTCAGGCTAAATATAAATTGTATTTAATTGGTCAAGTAATTGTATAGATAAGACAGCAACTGTATGTGGTGATACTGATGTCTAAAATACTAGACACACCCACATCTAATTGTAATTCTACTCATATCTTTACGGCATTACTAATAGCTTTACATAGTAACATTGGAGCTGCAAAACGCCAAGAACGATAACTCTTGAGAGGCTGTCATCTACACATGTATACGACTGAATTCAGTAATAAAATTCTGAAATTTGAAAAAAAAATGAACCTACATAATTAATCAGTTTTGTTTTAAGATGTGCATCGTGGAAGACTAATTGCGAAAGGTACCATATTGTACTGAGGTAGACCATATATACTGTACCAATACTAGCTTTTATTGTACTTAGATGCGGAACTACTGAGTACTGAACAAGTTTTCGATTGTGTCACAAGATCTCAGGCGATGCGGTTAACAAGGAATTAATTCTCTATTCAGATGAACAACTTAAACGACTCACCGGACTGTTAACGCCAGACTTCATTTAACAACCTTATAATTAAGGTTAATTACAATCCGGAGTTATCCTGCTTTCGGTTCCCCTGTTAACATTATTGACAAAGTTACGCATGCGTAGTGGCGGACTTTCTTCTGCAAAACGAGTTGTGTAAATCGGTCTAGTAAGTACAAAATGTAGTCCACTACTTGGCGACAAGACTCAAGTGAGCCACATAACACGTGATATTGCTGCATCTACAAAAGTATATGTCCAAAATTTGCCCACTGCGAAGCAAGATGCACAAGAAAAAAATAAATTATGTGGCGCTCCGGTCACAACGGTTCTCAGTGATTGCAATATGCTTTATTTTTCGTTTCGGAAACCAAATAGCTTCTCTTTATATTCCATGGGTTACGATCTCTAAAGATCTCTTCAGAATGCGAAAGTGATCGTAACCCCAGGAGTATCGAGGATACAAACAGGCATTATCTTATTGTGAAATACCATAATAACCATTTCTCTCATTGGTTATTCAAGAGAATCTGTTTCTCATCACACTGGCAGCAATCTGGGATGGGCTTGCCATTCCAGAATAATTGACCCACTATTGTATGAAAAGTGATGAAAAATAAAAAAAAGTTTTTCTATTCAGTAAATGTATTTAAAATCGAAGTAGAGTATTACGGGAGTGATTTAACAAGTTTTCACACACACGATTCTTATCAATCAAAAAATATCTGAACCACACAATAGTTAACAAAATTTGTCGTTACGGAGGTTAGAAAAGATTTTATTATCCACTGGTGAGAAAAGTAATGGATTTATCGTACCTTTCTTTTCTTTAAAGTACTTGATGTGAATAAAGACTAGAAAACATTTTATACATATCGTTCATTATACACACTGTGACAATGAGAAATCGCATGAAACATTACAACATTTTTCATGTAATTTTATTATTCGTCAAAATAACAACATCATGCACGTTCATTATGCCATTATTGGCATCAATCAATCCATTATTTCACTCTTTGATATCATTGGGTATTTTAAAAAGTGTCATAATTGTGCAAAACGATTATTTGATTGCGCAACAAGTTTTATATACAGAAGGTAACAACACAACCAACCGGTAAAGAAACTAACGGAATAACATAAAGTTCTTTAGAACAACTGGAACGGAAAAAATGCATTTAACAGTAACTGGAATTTACAAATTTTCAGGAAAATTATATACGTTTCAAAAGGATATCTTAAAACGTTACGGAAGTCAGATTGACATTCGATAAAGACATTATATGTTCAAATTATATGCTTCAGAAACATACCAAAATCTTACTTTTAGTTCATATTTGTATATTTATGAGATTTACTTTCTGTATTCACACTGCAAAATTGTTGAAATGATTTTAGGCCAACAATATGCTTTCGTTACGGAAGTTAGAATTTGCTAATTCCTATACGAGGCAGATCGAAACCATGAAAGCGCCACAAAATCTCACGTGCACTGATTGGTTATATTTCAAATTTTTGATTAATTAGTTCCAAGTCAAGATCATGAATTTTTAGCGATCTCCCGCGACTGCCAACGAGGACTGGCGGCGTGCATGGAATATGCAAAATATTCTGCTTTTTAATCCATATTTGATCCAGTTTGGAAGGCTTTTTGAACGTGGTTGATACTGTGCCAGATTTCTCCAACAAGAACATCGCCGTAGTTTTCATCTACTTCGATGACCTGACCAATGTACCATGTTGTGTTGTAAATGGCAGCAACCCAATCGTCTATTGAAATTTCAACTGCCAAGTCGCCATCATGTTCACCATTCTTTGTAGACCCCCCTGGTAGGTCTTGCTCGTCCATGACTACATCGGCTTCTTTAGGTTCGTTAGTTCCAATTTTTGTATGTTCTGTTTCCTTTGTTGGTTTGTCGTTTGTTTCTTTGGTAGTCGTTTCTTGATTTGTCACTACATGGACTGTCGATGTTTGATTTCTGTTTTTTACTGGAGCAAGATTGTGTTTTGTGTAACCGTCACATGAGGTTGAGACAACGTCCGCTAGACATTGGTCACAATAGCAAGATATGTTCCTGGTATACACTTCCATTGGTACATATGACAACACATAGTGAACTTTAAAAGTTCCTGGGACTGCACGTGCAGTTGGACGTTGGGAGAGTAGTGCCTGGGCTTCGTCGTAGTCTGACTGCGTGTAGAGAACGTACAATACTTTACTGCCGCATTCCACAGCAGATTTTGACCATTTGAAAAAGTCATCCGCATTTTGGATAGAAGATCTGCCTTGTTTTATGGCGTCACCAGCAGCTCTTTTTACACTAGCTCCTAGGCCGTCACACGGCCCTTTCCCATGACCACTTTCTAGGTAGTTCCATCGTGCATTGACGCCAAATTCCTCTTCATGCTGTGAAATGAATTGAAATATTGTTTTATTTCTGTACTGACTGGTTGGAGAATCTGTCAGGAAATGTATGGTTTCAAGGTCTGGAACAAGTTCCTTTATCTTAGGAATAACCTTCAACAGTATAGCATAAACGGCAGTTGCGTTGTGGCACAGAACATCGGAAATTGTGACGTAACTTTGCATGGATTTGGCGTTGTCTTGCTGATTATCCGGAAAGTATACCACCATTGTGTGTAGGCTAACCATCGCAATGTTCCAATAGGCAGATTGAACTTCTTCAACTGAAGAGCACTGGAAGTTTTCTGCGAAGTCCATCCATACCACTGCATGCTTTTGGGGGAGGTTTTCTCTAAGTTTTCTAAGTTCGCTGTATTGATGTTTTACTCTTTCTATGTGATCTTTAAATTCGCTGAGATCGGTCTTCATTTTGTCTAAGAAATCGTCCTTCTTTTCCTGTACCCTCTTCCATGTTTTGTATGTTATTTCAGTTACATCCGATTCCCTTATTTTGGAATACATGCCCGGCGGAACCCCGATACGGCTTCAACAAATTTCTGTTACGGATGTCAGACGTTACGGAAGTCAGATTTCAGCATTGTTATTTCCATTTCACATATCATAACAAATAATATCAGGCCAGTTTCGTGTTTTTTGTAAACTGTACTTAACTTTAACTCAAATATATGCAAAACTTTTGCTCTCTGTAGTTTTATATTCAATTTAAAGCCGTTACGGATGTCAGGCCCTTAAATGCGACATTGCAATGTGTTGTATATATTGATCAGCAGAATGTGTTTGACAAACCTTGTTTTAAAATAAACGCAATGGCGATCGTAAGTGATGTATAACGAGTGATTTTAGTGAAGTTATTCAGCAACAAATCCAGAAAATATAGAAACACCGGTTATAGTTTTAGGCGTTACGGATGTCAGACCGTCTAAGGCGACAATGTTGCATTAGGTTTTAAAAACAGTAGCGTAGAGAGGGCTTGTAAAAAAGTATTTTGTTGTCATGTAACGTATTTTAGCAACCGAAACAGTACTTGATTTATGCATACCTCGCCACAACATTGTGAGCTTCAACTGTCAATATCAAATACAACTAAAGTGACATTGCAACATCGTTTATTATTGTCTATTTACCATAATATAATGCCATCCGCTTCTGAAAGATATAAGTGTTAGTTGTGAACAAGGTAATTAATTTTGTCAGACAATACCTAGAACAAATTGTAGGAACAGGAAAGTTGTTGTAAAATATTTATTTTGTCGAAACAGACACTGCGACACAAGGTAGTTTCAACCTCTTCTAAGTGGGTCAATTATTCTGGAATGGCCGGTGCAGCAAACTACATAGCTTCTTATCCTTACAACTTATCGAATTGTCCTGACCTCCAGGCATGGTATTGGGTCAAGGTCATTTAGAGTGAACAAACAAACTTCGAAGTCCTTCATCTGAGTGCATTGCTTAATATCCTCTGAGTCAGACATTGAATATATAAGTATTTATCAACATATATTTTACCCGGGACGTAGTTTTACCCAGTAACGTATTTCTTCCGCATTTTGATTCATCATTCACAGGGATTACGAGTAGAAAGAAGGGAATGGACAAATACGTGCTTTTACCCTTTCTCACAAACACGCGTGCAAGAAGCCCTTGAAGTTCAAATGTAAAATTGTCCACATACATAATTAATAATACTACCAGTCTGGTTAGTAACATCGACGGTATGTTCCAATATTGGTACTTGATCGACAAGTCTAAGAGCTTGTATTAAAAAATAGTCTGTTGTCATACCGTTTGTGATTCTGTGATGCACGTCACGAGTTTCTCTGTCCTTCCAACTGCCGGGGTAGAGGTTGGACCGTCTTTTCCTTTACAAATAATGTACGTGTTAACAGATCGCTTGTTGCAATATCTGTCACTCGTCAAGCTTGGTTTCGATTTATTTCGGGTATGATACAAACTTCTCTGTTAAACAACAAATGACGCTGAATGTCACCTCAAAATAGTTGTCGTTTTGCACTCTTTCAACGGCCAAAACATTTTTAATAGTTTTTTTTATTGTTTTTTCTTTCCGCGCGAGAAAACGAAAGGTAAACATTACCGCTAGCAACCATTACAAGAGCCGTTATGACTATTTAAATTGTCTCCATATGTTTGCTTTCGTGAAATAGATACTACTCTGTATCCATAATTATAACAATAAGGTATTAATTGTGAGGCTGTTTTCATTGAGTTTGGTATATCTTTTTCGTACTCTGATAAGGTTTATGCTATTTTAAGCGTTGTTGGTTCTGTTTTTAATAAGTGGTTTCTATCGAGACACACAGCAATCACAGTGTAATTTATAATAAAAATGGATTAATGAGAAAGTCGATCAAGGTTAAGCAAAAAGAAATAAGAAACAAAAAACTAAGCATGCCTGGTAACCATGGAAATTCTACCAAAGCAATACCCTAAAGATATATACCAGTTAATATAGTTTCTCTAAACTGTAGATATCTATATATCTGTAAATCTCCGTGACAGATATCGGTGGGGAAAATACACAATCTCGAGGTTAGCGGAGTTAAGGAAATTGTATACTCACCAGTATGATCTAACTGGAAATTAAAAAAAAATAAGTGATTCTCGCATAATATTGAGTTAAATGTGTTATATGTTCTTTAGTCTCTGAGTAAATCTTTCATTTGTTCATATTTTGACCTAGTTTAATCAACGTTGAGTTAGAATTAGGATTTTGTTGAAATGTTAACGTTTTTTGGTACATGGTGCCTGTTAAAAGCACATCACCACTAATGTCGATACTGTTTAAGACATTTTTCAAGTGTTGATTGCTTATGTTGATATACTTTATACTGCTTTAAATACAATGATTTACGTCGTAACTATATAACGCTTGTAAGTAAACACTTTATATATTATAAATTTTTCAGCGAATTCAAGTACAATAGGAAGGCGTGATGGTTTATATACTAACACTACCATGAGTATGAAGAGATGACTAGGAAAGCTCCACTTGACCTCAGCTATTTACTGTTTAGTCCTTTGATATATATACATTCGATAGCTCATATCGTAACATTCAACATTCATATTTCCACTATATAACCTTAACAACTGTAGTTACGCAATAGCTCTTCATAACTGCCAACTGGCGTATGAATTTAACCCTAAAAGTTAAGGTTATGTTGATTATCTTACATGCCCAAAAATGGAAATAAGAGCATTTGTTCTCGTCCCTTTTGGAATACTTATCTTAACAGGCATTTAATACTAATTTCTAACCGAACGGTCCATATAAGCACTGTGCCAAAACCCTGTGATCCTCCCTCACATCATGTTTGATGGCAGGCAAGTGTTGTTTACTTGTTTACTATCCCCTACTAGAAAAACAATATTGTAAAATTGACAGTGCTGTTCAGACAGATTTCGTTCGTCTGTCCACATGCACTTGTCATCTGACATCGAAAACCGTCGATGAATTTTCACTTGAGTTGTTCAACACGAGTAAGTACCAGCTGGTTTCTCGATAACTTAATGAGAACATCGTTGTAAATAACTAACACAATACAGTTTTCAGAGTTTACCTCAAACTGGTTTTAAAGATAATATTACAAAGTTTCTAATCTTGGAAATAGAGTTTCCAGAATCATTTGTGTTTTCGCAAAATATTTGAATTACATAAACTTAGATTAGTTATAACTTCAGTCTGATTAAAATACAGATCTTAATTTAACATTCCAATACTTTCATTAAGATCTGACGAAACCCGATAAGAGGTCATGTCCAGTTGACCCCGTGTTACATATTGATAAATAAATCAAATCGTTTCTATCAGATTTCCCGGCGTCGTTCGGTAAATGAACGGAAAGTACTGGAATGGTAAATTATGAGATGTATTTTAATCAGATTGTTAAAACTTCCAATCTAAATCCAGTGGTCTAATAGTCTTCTTTGCTATAAGTGGTTTCCCCACTTCATTGAGTAGGGGAAGATATAACTTTGATTATTTATGCGTGTCTTGCTTGTGCTGTGTTCTGATGGTTACATAAGCAAACCAGAATGATAGTATTTATATAGGTAAATACATGTAGATGACTGGTTATTGGGGTCCATTTTCTTGGAAGGTCATTGGGAGTCTATACCTTATCCAATGCCACTAGTGGCACAAACAGGTAAAAACTTTGCAAGTTTTCCTGTTGTGCGTTTCAAAGTGATAAATTCTTCACCTACCCACAGTATTTCTGCAATGGTTCACCTTATCCGCTGCAAAGATATCTGTCCCTGTTTACCTCCTCCACCCCCTTCTCCTATAACAATTCTGTCATAGTTCAACTAATTCTGTCACAGTTCAACTCATCCACCACCAAGATTTCTGTCACTGTGTACCTCTTACAAGAATTCTGTCCTTGTTCAACTCATCAACCGCCAAGATTTCCGTCAACTTTTACCTCATTCACCTCAATGATTTCTGTTACCATTTTCCTCATTCACCTCCAATATTTCTATTACCATTGACTTTATTCACCTCCACGATTTCTGCCATCTCTGACCCCATTCACCTCCAAGATTTCTGAATGCCTTTTGAGATTTTTACCTTAATTAGTCTTAACTATAATTAGAATAAAATGAAATAAAAGCCAGACTTTAGAACTGGATCCATTTTAATAATTTTTCCAAAGCCAAAAAACTGATGAGCATGGACCTAATGATAGGTAACATTTCCATATTACCATCTATATATAATGAAATACTACTTCTAGTGTCATGAAAACCAAGCAAGATTACAAAGTTCCACAAAAAATATACATATATATGTTAAATTATACAAGGCTTTTGATAAAATAAACTTTAATTTTAGAACTGTTCCCCATCTTTCATCTAACTTAACATAAATAAAATCTAAGGCATATTATGACATTTTTTTTCAAGAAATCCTTTTTTTGATTTTTAAATGTCTTCATGTTTGTTTGTTGATTTGTTTGTAAACATTCTGATACAAGAAATATAGCTGATTGAAAATTTAAAAAAAAATGAAGTGATAGCATTTTGTGGTTCATGTTATACATGGTAAATATGTCAATCTAATTTAAAAGATTCTGACAAACAGTCAAAGAAAAAAATATAGATTCTTTTAAATGAGCAAAAGGGGACAAAAATCCAAATCAGCAAATATTCGTATTTTAAGTGAAAACATCTTAGCTAAGAATTTAGAATTTTAAGAAATAACATTTTGACATATTTTAAAAGTCAATGTGATATTTTATTTGCATGGAACATAAATACATGTAACACAACAGTAGTTAACCAACATTTGACTGACTTTTGTAGAGAAAAAAAAGATCATAATAGCCCTTATCAACTTATCATAGCAACAACATAAGCAAACATATTGAAAAAAAAATATCATGTTGATACAATTTAATGTCACAGAAAAGAAATTTGAAATTTAGATCTGTTTATACTTCTAAACCTGGAACACCACATTTCCTTCACAAGTAGTAATTTCAATGACTTCCACTTTCAGGTTTTAATAGATTACCCATTAGAAAGCTTAAAATGTATTTTTTTCCTGAACAGCCGATGGAACTTTCATAGATTTTTTTATCTTGATCACTCATTTATGCAGGAAAATAATTTGAGTTGTGAACTGTTGTGAAATATACAGATTTAAAAATAATTAGAATACTTCATTTTAAGCAAACATTTGTTAGAGAGGCAAAGATAGAAACAAAATACAACCATTAAGATTTCACTATCCTTTGACTTCTTTATCAAAGAACATGAATTGGGAAAGTCTTATCAAGACAACCTTTATTTGATCTTTGTTCATCACGTTTGATTTTTACCTTGGTAACAGCATTTCTATTAAAATTTATACATATTAATCTATGCCGAGGTAAAACATGCTTAACTGACCATCCCACGGAATGAAAAAGATCAAAACTGGCAAAAAAGTAAACATGTCATAATAAAATCATCAATACTGGTAAAACCAAAAAAAAATAGAAAACATACGAGCAAAACATGTGTTTATAAATTTTGGATTTACATCTTGATTTCTGAAACAGCTAATTCTAAATCTAAAATGACTACACCACACAGGAAACAGTTTCTAGTTTATACACAATACACTAAATACGATGATATTGTAAGCCCTAGCTACAAATTAAGTCACTAAGTGGAGTATATATAGATATATATGTAGTGGGGGGAATAAATGGATATTTATGTCGTCACTAAGTGGGGTATCTTTAGATAATTAAGTAGTCACTAGGTGTGGGATCTATAGATATTTGTCGTCACTAAGTGGGGTATCTTTAGATAATTAAGCAGTCACTAGGTGTGGGATCTATAGATATTTATCTTGTTACTAAGTGGAGCATACAAAGACATACATGTATTAAACAACACATCTTGATTAATCTCAACTACTGACATATACGCCATCAGATGATCCTAATACACTTGTAATGTAGGACTTCCATATACAATTCAGTCTATAGATGTTATTTCCTTTAAATACTAAACAATTCAAAAATGAGATACGTAATATTAAAATAGAAAACTACAGAACATATAAAACCAAAGCAGTATTTAATATTTCCCAAAGTGCACTGCTGTACCCTCTATATAAATTGTAATGAACAAAAGGTCTGGTAGATATTGAGCAGTGCAGTGTTGATGTAAAGATAGATAACTCTAATCACTTTATCTCTGATTCAAAATTGATCTATAAAAAAAAATGATCTGGTAGTTGTCAACACCATTAATCACAAACCTTACACGAGAAATAAATAAGAAACCAGAGGTATCAAAGGGTTTTGAAAATAAAACATGGCCAAAAACAATGATAGCTCAAAATTAAAATAGTGCAAAATTTATCAAAAATTCAAATACTTTTAATACTGCCTTCTAACAATTCATTTTTTCTGTAATTTATTTTTCTTCGTATTTGATTGTGACACAGACAATGCATTAGTGTTTCTTTTGAGTTGAAAATTGTTTTTACAACTATGTGCAATTACGAGAGGCCTAGCGGCCTTGACGGTCACCTAATATAAGCAATATAGAATATAAAGGTTAAAGGAAAGTTATCAAGTGTCATGAAACAGAAATTCTGACACTGAATATAGACAGGGTCAATACATGCATTCCATCAAAACTGTCATCCTATACTGATAATTCTTATAAAGTTATTTCCTTTGGGAACCAACATTATGCTGAAAAATATAATTTTTCTATGAAAATTACTGATCATCAAGGGATCACCCTTCACTCTTAATTCTAATCAAGTTTGAAATATACCTGGGTCTTGAGAAAAAGATTTTTCAAATTTAAGTCAATTTGACCACTTTTGGCCCTGCCCATCAGCCTCTGGGGGTCAATCAGGATCAAAATTGGCATACCATCAAGCTGTCACTCATAATCTAATCAAGTTTGAAATATTTCAAATGGAAATTAAACACATCTTGCTTTAAATTCTCGTTTTCCTATATAAACTATTGTAAACTGTACCCCCTCGAGACCCTAGGGCCATGAAATTCAGAATTTTGGGAAAGCACCTTAAGATGCTTCCATTCATAAAGAGTATTTGATTCTACCATACGTGGGTCTTGAGAAGAAGATTTCAAAAATAAATTTGACCTCTTTTGGCCCTGCCCCTCAGGGCCCTTGGGGAGTGGGGACTGCAAAATTAACAGTTTTTGTTCATCTTAGGCCTGGGAATTTCTGCAAAATTTCTTTGAAATTGGATCAGGGGTTTTTGAGAATAAGTCAAAAGTGTTAAATTGTGTACAGACACACCATGCACAACGCTGATGCCAGATGAAGGGTATTAGAATAGGTGACCATGAGACTTTGTCTCAGGTGACATAAAAAACAGAATCTAAAGCTTCAGTGTATATATTTTGTCCAAATTAGGTGGAATCACAGGTGAAAATGAAAAATATTTGGAAGCACAAGTATCAGAATATGGAAACAAAGAGAAAGAGAGAGGGAGAAGTAGCCTACAAATGGTTTTTAATTAATTGATTTCACAGGTTCTCAGTGGTCTTTGTGTTTTTCAAGAACAATAGATAAAATCTCCCTTTTCACTTCGAAGTTCTAAATATACATGAATTTCCATAGCAATACTGCAAACAAAGGTACATAATAGAAGTAAGAGACTGTGGTTCTTATCAAAAAGTCTATGCATGTCTTTCAGGATTCAGTGTAAGCTATTTGGCCTTTCAAACACCTTAATACAAATTCTTCCACAATAGTGTTTATCTTTTCTGTGAAGCTACATTATAAAATCACAGCAATCAACAGAAGCTGTGGAGCAGTGAGTTTAAGACTCTTCATGGTCCCCTTCAAGATCCTCAACTCTCTGGCCCTCTTGTTCTACAACAGAAAAACTCTTGTCAGTGCAGTTATACAATGCTGTCATATGATTTATAAATTTAAGGAGTGTATAGGGGAATTTCACTATTTGCCCCTGCAACAATGTCAATTTCCGAAACCCTTGTTATGTCTTTTTTTGTCTTATCATGTGTGTAGGAACATAACTAAGCAAAGATTACAAATCAAATAAAAACAATCAATTAAAAACAAAATATAAGGTTTAACTCTCTTATACAAAATTCAGCAATCAATTGAAAACAAAATATAAGGTTTAACTCTCTTATACAAAAACAATCAATTGAAAACAAAATATAATACTCTCTTATAAAACAAATTCAGCCCAATGTCTCTGTTTATACCTGAAAGACTCACAGAGCCTGTATCACTCACCTGGTTTAAAAAGTGCTTCATCTAAATATAATGAAAAGCATTTAAAAGATATCTATTTCCCCAACTGGGCCCTGCTCCTCTTTCCCCATGGAGTTCAGACCCCTAATTTATTCAAAACTGATGTCCCCTTTACTTATGAATGATTCAGATAATCTTTTTTTTTTTTTAATTTGCTCTATTTTCCCAACTGGGCCCTGCTCCTCCCCTTCCCCATCCCCTCCCCCTATTTTCCAAAACTGATGTCCCCTTTACAGGGAGTCCTTTGATTTTTTTTTTTTTAAATTTGCTCTATTTTCCCATATTGCAACCCCCCCCCCCCAGAAGGACTTAAAAGAATTTACACTATCTCCTTTTGAGGGCTCCATCCCTCCCTTAAAGATGATATTAAGTGTAAAGTGATATTACCTTCTTGGTTAGGCATATCTGTTGTCCATAAAGTCAAGTTGTCTCTCAAAAGCTGCATGATTAATGTAGAATCCTTGTATCTGTCGTCAGACAGGTCATCAAGCTGTTGAATGGCCTCGTCAAAGGCCTCCTTTGCAACTTCGCAGGCTCGCTCTACCGACTGCAAGATCTCAAAGTAGAAGACAGAGAAGTTGAGGGCCAGGCCGAGTTTGATTGGATGTGTAGCTACGAGAACCTTTGCACATTCAGATGCTGATTTGTATGCAACCAAGCTTTTTTCAGCAACTTGTTGTCGTTCATTTCCTTTTGTAAATTCAGCAAGATATCGGTAGTAGTCTCCCTGTCTGTGGAAGAAAGAATTAAAAAAATCAACAATGTATCAGAGTACAGGCTTTTCTCGATAAAAATAACAAGAGGGTCTTTAAGGCCCCTTGAGTTCACTAAAAAACTTTTGCTTTTGTTGTAGTAGGGCTGCATTTGTTGGTAGAGCATTGTCCTATACATAATCTCAGTTGAATTATGAGGATCAATCCTCCATGTCTATGGCCGTTTGCATTTCTAAGGCTGATGAGATACAATCTGGCCTGTACTGTCATGGTTGTGTCCCTGGGCTAATCATTTTAACCCAGGTGCTCTTGCTGACATGTGACAAGCCTTTCATAAGTTGTTCATTGTGGTATCCTTCAGCTCCTACAAGGAGACCCCATCTCAAAATTACCATAGCTGTAAATGAGGCAATAAACCAAACCATCAATTGTTGTGAGGAATTCCAAACAAATATATCTGCCCTGTCAAACATCAAGTATACTAATTAAGAACTAAAGAACGTTTGATTCTTGCATCTATGGATCTTAAAGAAGAAAGCTGTCAAGCATTAGCTTTCTGTTAATTTGACCTCTTTTGGCCCTGCCCCTTGAGTCTCTGGTGTCAGTCTAATTTAAATCAATTCCAGAGGAAATTCTTAAACAGATGTATTGAACAAAGGGCTCAATGGCTCTGAATGTCCTGCAGTCAAAACAGAAGACTTTGTCAGTTAAGTCAATTTCTATGCCATAAATACCATGAGCCAGGCCCTATTAGTTACAGAACAGAAGAAGTTTGATGTTTTATGATCCGTGTGACCTTTAAAGTGTGTCAAGTCATTCATTTAAGCCAACTTGATAGCCCTTCATTCCAGCACGATATTGGTCATATATATGAACCCTGGGCTATATGGGTATGAGAAGAAATTGTGTGAAGATTTCAAGACATTGAAAAGTGTCAAAGTCATTAATTTAAACAAATTTGTAGACCTTCATTCCAGTCTGCTTCAAGTGCAATATCTGTACTCAAGGCTGTTTAGAAGAAGTTGTTTGATAAAAGTAGGCACAAGTGACCTTGGAAGTAGGTCAAGTTCATTCCTTTCAACATACTTGAAATGTCCCTTATCCAAGCATGCTACAGGCCCAATATCATGACCTTTTGCCTCTGGGTTGATTAACAGATAAAAACATATTAAAAGTCATGGCATTATGATTTATATGTCATAGTCTATCCAAAATTATGCTAGATATGCGACTAGATGTTGGCACAAATTTTGTTATGAGCTACTATGGAAACCAGAATTTCCATCCGCAATACTAAAGGCATAACAATCACTTTCCCTCTCTTCACTCCTAGAACTTGAAAAAAAAATTGAAGGTTCCATGTGTGACACCTTGTGGACAGATGAAAAGTCTAGTTTGATCGTTTGATATTACATCAAATGAATCTCGAAGTCGCATAACAGTATATTGTAATCGTTTTGAAGTTGGGTGTCGCTCTTTTGTAGTCTTCAAAAGGAGCATATCAGCCTGTGATTGATCAGTTTTTTTCTACTGAATCAAGTCAAGTTACTTAGCTTGTGCCTTCAATTTTTCATGACCACTTCCTGGGTGCAGAGAGCAAAAGCAATCATAACTCATGGAGTATCGAGGATGATGCATAGTGAGAATTCTGGTTTCCATGGTAGCTGTTACAAACATTGTCAGCTTCTTCAAGTTTTTTTTCCATATTTGAATCTTGTATGAAATAGTTTTGCTGTTTATCTATAAAATACAGTATAATATTATGGTGTATAATTGTATATGTCTTCTATTGCTTGGCTGGAGAAGTCAGCAGCAACAATCAATTACCTTGTGCAGATAGTATTAATGCTGTCAAGCAACCCATGGGTCATGCTATGTAAAATAGAAAAGTGAAGGGGAAGGGGAACTAATGTTATACCACTCTCCAGGATTATTCCTTAGTCTGCTTACTGTAATATACATGGGTGGGCTTTACATCATATATGGACTTATTGCTGGACAAGCACAATGTTAGTTTGTTGAGCAAAGCTGGATAATTGGAAAAAGGAATTCATTATCACTTTAGTACTATACAAATTTTCTCCTATCAATTACCTTATACCTAAATGATTAAGAGAGTAGTGGTATTAGTTTCAGTGAAAATTGACCAGTTCAATAAATCAAGTGCAAAATAAAACAATGCAAAAAAACCCAACAAAACCCAACAAAATATGGACCAGTGTAACATAAACCTTTGGAGTGGAGATTGAACCACAGTAACATACACCTGTGGAGTGGAGATTGAACCACAGTAACATACACCTGTGGAGTGGAGATTGAACCACAGTAACATACACCTGTGGAGTGGAGATTGAACCACAGCAACATACACCTGTGGAGTGGAGATTGAACCACAGTAACATACACCTGTGGAGTGGAGATTGAACCACAGTAACATACACCTGTGGAGTGGAGATTGAACCACAGTAACATACACCTGTGGAGTGGAGATTGAACCACAGTATCATACATCTGTGGAGAGGAGATTGAACCACAGTATCATACACCTGTGGAGTGGAGATTGAACCAAAGTAACATACACCTGTGGAGTGGAGATTGAACCACAGTAACATACACCTGTGGAGTGAATACTGAACCACTTTAACAAAAGAGTTTTGTGAGGCATTACATGATACATCCGTCATAGGTTGAAAGAGCATTTTGCAACAAAAAAGTGATGCTTCATGTTCATTCATCTACAGACCGTGCCAGTTGTCTCATTGTGGAGGAAACCAGAGTAAACAACTGAGAGTCATTTATTCCTGAAAATACTCCACTTGTTTTTACATCAATTTTACAAAGGCCGTTACTCAATAAATAACTTGTTTGAAGTTTATCTGTCGAAGCTAATTGAGATATTGAGCAGAGACTGTTTAGGTAATTAAATAAATGGCCATGGTTGACACAGTGTTAACACATTACTAACATGGTTGGCACAGTGTTAACACATTACTAACATGTTTGACACAGTGTTAACACATTACTAACATGTTTGACACAGTGTTAACATGTAACTAACATGGTTGACACAGTGTTAACACATTACTTACATGGTTGACACAGTGTTAACATGTAACTAACATGGTTGACACAGTGTTAACACATTACTAACATGTTTGACACAGTGTTAACATGTAACTAACATGGTTGACATAGTGTTAACATATTACTAACATGGTTGGCACAGTGTTAACACATTACTAACATGGTTGGCACAGTGTTAACATTTTACTAACATGGTTGACACTGTGTTAACATATTACTAACATGGTTGACAAAGCATTAACATATTACTAACATGTTTGACACAGTGTTAACATGTTACTAACATAGTTGACCTAGCATTAACACATTGGCCTTTCAACAAAGCAATATTCAGTTTGGACATGAAAAGGTAACAGGTCACCTGCCTGACCATGTGAGCTTTCCCTACGTACTCCAGTTTCCTATTACCTCCAGATCCCCTATACACTTCCACCCAGGCCAACAAGAGTGATTAAGATGTGTACATATTGTTATGGTTTTTTTAAAGGTACTAACCTTGTCATTCACCGAATCAGTTTGAAAAACAAATTCTAAAGCCAGTCAGAAATGTGTATAATAACTATAGGATGCTTACTTTTGGTTCACATGTTTCAAATACATTGTAACTAAATTAGCTAAAGAAGGTCAGTTAATTTCTAAGTTGGTTAAAGCTTAAGGTGATGTTCTGAAGTACACGTTTTGAAGCTGTCTATCCATAGACGTTTGTTTTTTCTAAAGAAGCTGAGGAAATGGACTGGTCTGTGCTGACAGAGTTGTGTCCCTGGGCAAGACACTCCATCCTATCAGCTCTGGATGGCATGTGATAGGCTGCCATACATTGTATATTGTTCAGTGAAGTAGCCACCAGGCTGGAGCAATAAACACAGCACACACACAAATGAACAAACAGAGGGTAAAATAAGTAACTGAATGGTGTATCATATTGATAAAAACAAAATCCATCAGATTAATTTTGTAAGATGTTTAATATCCAAAGCAGTACAGACCTCGGACAGTCTAGCTAGTATAGTCAATTCACAGAAAATAATTCATTTTAAATATGGAAAGATAATTAGTTCATGTATGTATGTGCGAAAATCTTATATTAAAAAACTGATGATATTTATCCTTTATAGATAGAGGAAAGGGTAAACAAAAGCACACTTGATAAATCGTTCCAATTACAATGACAGCAAAATCATCTCAGTTATTTGTTTATTCCTTCAAAAGAAATACCAAATCTAGAATAATACCGACCACATTTTTATTGTCATCAGCCTTACATGTAAAGGTTTTCTGTTACCAAAGCATTGTTCATGTCAAAACATATCAGTTATTTAAACAAAAACAATAAAAGAATTAAAAGGTTTTTATATTACTGTTTTTGGACCAAATACCAGAAACGACTTTAGGTTTTAGAATGTTTGTATTCATTCGATGATGATTTCCCTAGTGATACATGTATTGATGAACAATCAAAACATCATGTATCAAGAATTTATTGTGCGCATCTGATTTTTGTGATTTTTAGCAACCCTTTAAAAACGAGGCAAAAAAAAAAAAAAAAAAAAAATTCCAAACTGCAAAATTTGCATGTTTTCTTCTTTATATCATAAATGCATGTGTCTATGTCTATAAAGTTAACATGCCTTCCTAAAACTTCTTTCTGATAAAAAGATTTAACAGTCTGATAAACTTATGAAATAATTTTAAATTGACCTATATCAATGTTTGAAAATCTCCATCTTAATCTTATATATTACTCTAGCTAAGTGGCTTTCTTGAAGGAAATTTTGTGATTGCTGATTTGTATTAATGTTATTTCAAAGATTTTTTTCTGCATTTTGTATTGAACAAAAACGAAAAACAAAAAAAATAAAAAATCCAAACATAAGAGAAATGTCTTCAACTTGGAGAAGGATGGGAGAATTTTATGCAGGTATACAAAAAGCAAATCTGTGATCTACACAAAGAGTATGATGTGCTATGAAAATAGCAATTGAAAGTATTTTCCTTATGGAAATAAATTTGTGTTCTAAAGTAACCAAATAAAGTAAAGAAAAAAAAATAATAAAAAATTATGATGTCACTATCTTTATATTTCCTATGTTGTTTGAGTTAACACACAGCAACAGGGTCTGCAATATTCTGATGAATTCTTTCTGTATCTGTAGCACAATCAATTTTTCATTTTTTTGTTTATTGGTGACAAAAGAATATCATTCATAGAATCCTAGAATAAAAAATAATATTCAAAACCATTCATGACTATTTAGCATAATTTTAATAAGATACAAAATATTTCACAGCAAGAAATAAATTGGATTTTCCTGATTCCTTATCCTGGCATTGAACAAGATTAACCATAAAAATTCAAACCAAAGTCAAAATGTTTTAAATCATCTCTAGAATTAGAAAACTTTCTTACTCTTCAAACTTACTAAGGCTACTTGTAATAAATCTAAATTCTGAAACATATTTTGTTTGTTTGATATTTGTTGTCTTCTTACTGATAAACTTATCATCAGGCCCATTGCAATTAGGCCATCATGAAAAATAGGTATCAAGCATCCCTTTCTCTTTAAGTAAATACCTAGATTTTCTACTGGATCTATCAGACTTTTAGAATAAAAGTATATGTAAATATCAGAACAGAACAACAAGAATACAACAACAATAACATGATTCAGTCATACAATAATGGAAAAAGTTGTGTAACACTCAACAGTGTTTACTTAAATACATTGTGTATGTCATGCTTTTTGTTTGAAATTCAGTGGGGGTGGGGGTGGGGGTGGGGGTGGGGGGAGGTGTAGTTGCATCAAAAAGATACATTGTATCTTATTTCTTTTCTGGTATAAAAGTTCAAACATATCAAAGCAAATTTTCTAACACTTTTAAATATTTTCAATTTTGGAGGTCTGGCAATGTTTGGAGATTGTGACATTTTCTGCCTTAGTGTTGAGGCAATATGTTGAATATTCAATTTTTCGCTTCTCAAGGGATCAAAACCCCAACAAACAATAAACTTGTACCTAATTGAAAGCAGTAGCCTGTACTAATTATGGCCAGTTACCTGTACTTCATTGTGGCCAGTTACCTGTACTTCATTGTGGCCAGTAACATGCACTTCATTGAGGCCAGTAACCTGTACTTCATTGTGGCCAGTAACCTGTATTAAATTGTGGCCAGTAACCTGTACTTCATTGTGGCCAGTTACCTGTACTTCATTGAGGCCAGTTACCTGTACTTCATCGAGGCCAGTAACCAGTACCAAATTGTGGCTAGTAACCAGTACCAAACTGTGGCCATTAACCTGTACTTCATTGTGGCCAGTAACCAGTACCAAATTGTGGCTAGTAACCTGTATTAAATTGTGGCCAGTAACCTGTACCAAATTGTGGCCAGTAACCTGTACTTCATTGTGGCTAGTAACCAGTACCAAATTGTGGCCAGTAACCTGTACTTCATTGTGGCTAGTAACCAGTACCAAATTGTGGCTAGTAACCTGTACTTCATTGAGGCCAGTAACCAGTACCAAATTGTGGCTAGTAACCAGTACAAAATTGTGGCCAGTAACCTGTACTTCATTGTGGCTAGTAACCTGTACTTCATTGTGGCCAGTAACCTGTACTTCATTGAGGCCAGTTACCTGTACTTCATTGAGGCCAGTAACCAGTACCAAATTGTGGCTAGTAACCAGTACCGAATTGTTGCTAGTAACCAGTACAGTACCAAATTGTGGCCATTAACCTATACTTCATTGTGGCTAATAACCAGTACCAAATTGTGGCTAGTAACCAGTACCAAATTGTGGCTAGTAACCTGTACTTCATTGTGGCCAGTAACCAGTACCAAATTGTGGCTAGTAACCTGTATTAAATTGTGGCCAGTAACCTGTACCAAATTGTGGCCAGTAACCTGTACTTCATTGTGGCTAGTAACCAGTACCAAATTGTGGCTAGTAACCTGTACTTCATTGTGGCCAGTAACCTGTACTTCATTGAGGCCAGTAACCGGTACCAAATTGTGGCTAGTAACCAGTACCAAATTGTGGCCAGTAACCTGTACTTCATTGTGGCCAGTAACCAGTACCAAATTGTGGCCAGTAACCTGTACCAAATTGTGGCCAGTAACCTGTACCAAATTGTGGCCAGTAACATGTACTTCATTGTGGCCAGTAACCTGTACCAAATTGTGGCTAGTAACCTGTACCAAATTGTGGCCAGTAACCTGTACCAAATTTGTGGCTAGTAACCTGTACCAAATTGTGGCAAGTTACCTGTACTTCATTGTGGCCAGTAACCTGTACCAAATTTGTGGCTAGTAACCTGTACCAAATTGTGGCAAGTTACCTGTACTTCATTGTGGCCAGTAACCTGTACTTCATTGTGGCCAGTTACCTGTACCAAATTGTGACCAGTAACCTGTACCAAATTGTGACCAGTAACATGTACTTCATTGTTGCCAGTTACCTGTACCAAACTGTGGCCAGTAACTTGTACTAAATTGTGGCCAGTAACCTGTACTTCATTGTGGCCAGTTACCTGTACCAAATTGTGGTCAGTAACCTGTACTTCATTGTGGCAAGTTACCTGTACCAAACTGTGGCCATTAACTTGTACTAAATTGCA